>NW_026720282.1:0-367165 GCF_029784015.1 Lycium ferocissimum
CACCTTCATTATGCGGTTTGGATCCTTACATGCTATTATTACTTAAATCTCATATCCCTTGGCAAGGTGTGAGTGTTCTCTGGTAGGGCGCAAGTACCAGATCATGTTGTCGGTTACACTATAGCATTCCCCACGTTACAAGAAGTTTTATATACATGTATTTTCATCGAATTACCATTTTTAGACTTTACTCACGTTTCATGCTCATGTTCAAGTTACATTCAGTTTCGGTTCATGTCCTATACCTATGTTGTGCCATGTTCTTCATTTCGGCGGGTTTTACATACTAGTACTATTCACCATGTACTAACGTCCCTTTTGCCGGGGCCTCGCACTTCGCGGTGCGGTATACCGATTTTCAGGGAGCATACGCACCGCGCGTAGGATCACCTCGATTATCGCTTATTGGTGAGCCCCACTCCTCTCGGGGTTCAACATGGAGTCTATATTAGTATGCAGTTTATGGTAGTCCAGGGCCATGTCCTGGTAGTTAGTATTTAGACATGTTTTAGAGGTTTCATAACGGTATATTAGTTCACGGAGTCGGTTATGCTTTCATGTTTTGCAGACTATTACGTTTTCATGAATTTTCATGCTATGAGATAATTTCAAGACTTTATTCCGCAAAATATATTTTCATGATTTATTTAAATTGCATCACATAGATATATTGTTTGATGCCCATGTTGACAAGCAAGCCATGAGGTTCGCTTGGACACATGCAAGCAAGGCCCGAGTGCCGTGTTACGCCCAGGCCATGGTTCGGGGCGTGACAACAACCACCCCAATCTGCATCTGTATAAGAGACAAGAGAGGCAATGGAGGATTTGTACAGATGGAGACCAAACTCAATAGTACCTTGAATGTATCGGACTATGCGTTTAAGAGCATGCATATGTGCAACCTTAGGATCATGCATGTGAAGGCATACTTGTTGAACCGCATAGGAGATGTCGGTCTTGTGAATGTAGATGCACCGCAACGCGACCGGCCAACTTACGATATTGGGTAGGAGCATCGCAAGGAGGCCCGGCCGTGGCACCAAGTTTGGCTTTGGCGTCGACCGGTGTCTGACTTGGCTTACAGACAGTCATGCCTGCACGCTCTATAATATCTGCTGCATAATTTTTCTGAGAGAGAAACATGCCGTGTGAAGTCCGGTAGTGAACGATACCCGGAAAATAGCTTAGGGCCCAAATCCTTCATAGCAAATTCGGCACTAAGCGAGAGACATGATGGATTTTGTGAGAGCATACGAGGAAGTCGTGAGAATAATATCATCAACATATAGCGAGAATGTAAGAAATGTCGAACCTCGACAATAAATAAGAGAGAGTGATCAGATCGGCTATGTGAAAAACCAATAGTGGAGACATAGTCTGCAAAGCGTTGGAACCATGCACGGGGAGCTTGCTTAAGTCCGTACAACGATTTCTTCAAGAGACAGACATGATGGGGATGCTTTGGATCCTTAAACCCAATAGGTTGATGCATATAAACAGTCTCATTAAGATTACCGTGTAGGAAAGCATTCTTGACGTCCAACTGATGAATGGGCCAAGAGTGTGCAAGTGCAATGCTCAAGACGGCGTGAATAGTAGCCGGTTTGACAACGGACCGGAAAGTCTTGTCGCGTTGAACTCCAACCCGTTGAGACACCGCCATCACGCGTACAAGACGGGCTTTGTGCCTCTCAAAAGAACCATCAGATTTCTTTTTATGACGAAAAATCCACATAGAACGAATAAGATTCACATCAGTGGGACATGGAACCAACTCCCACGTCTTATTATTAATTAGAGCATTATATTCATCAACCATGGCAGCTTTCCAATTGTGGTCATTTAGAGCACTGACAGGATTTCGTGGGATAGGCGAGATGGAGAGAGTGCTGGAAGTATTTAAGTTGAACGGTTGTTTGGGCTTAAAAATCCCATGTTGGCTTCTAGTGACCATGCGGGTGGGCTGCTGGGCAGTGGCCACGGGTGCAGCAGTGGGGGGGAGGGGCTGGACCGAGGGAACGACGGGTGGAGTAGGCTGTGACAGAAAATGCAGGGTATATGGAGAAATCCCATGGTCCAAAAAATCATAAGAAGTTGGGGTTGGGGAGTGCAATTTAGAGAAGGGAAATTGAGTTTCTTCAAAGATGACATGCCGTGAGATGATAATTTTGTTGGTGGATAAATCATAACATTTATATCCTCTATGATTCAACGGATAGCCCAAAAGACACACGGGGTGGATCTTGCTTGTAACTTATGAATAGTTGTAGATGGGAAAAGTGGATAGCATAGACACCCAAAAATCCGGAGATGAGAATAGGAGGGGGTTGATAGAGAACTTGCGTCGGTGATTTATACCCAAGGACTTTGGTGGGAAGTACATTAAGGAGGTATGTGGCCATTTGGAGAGCATGATGCCAAAAAGAGGGGGGGACGGAGAAGTGGACAAGAAGAGTGCGCACTATTTTGTTAATGGATTTAATTTTTCGTTCCGCTTTGCCGTTTTGAGGAGAGGTATGGGGGCAAGAAAATCGGAAATTTAAACCATTTGAGGCGCAAAAAGATTGAAAATGCCCATTGGCGAACTCCCGCCCATTATCACATTGAATGTTTTTAATGTCTCTTTCGAATTGAGTCGTATTAATGCCTTAAAAGATAGAAAAGTGGAATAGACTTGGGACTTGTTAGAGATTGGAAAAGTCCAAAGAAAATTACTATAATCATCAAGAAAGAAAACATAATAGCGGTGCCCATTAGAACTTGAAACAGGAGATGTCCATAAATCACTATGAATGATGTCAAACGGCATACTAGTAAATGACAATGAATCATAAAATGGCAATTTAACATGTTTCCCCAAAGGACAAGAGGTACAAAAAGAAGTTCGAGCCCTATTACATTCAATTAAGGTAGTACTACGAAGAGAACTAAGAATAGCATTTCCCGGATGGCCGAGTCGGGAATGCCACAAGCTAGGTGATGCGGCAATGAAGGTGGATGGTGGAGTGGCCCATTCTGTGGCATTGATAGGATACAATTCCCCGGTGCTCTCACATCTCATTAGGCGGCTCCCCGTCGATAAATCCTTCACGTAAAACCCAAGAGGATCAAACTCAACGTAAACATTATTGTCCTTAGTGAATTTACGTACGGAAATAAGGTTTTTGATGAGTTTTGGAGCATGCAAGACATTTCGGAGACGTAATCGAGGATTAGGTGGGGGAAGGGATGTATGACCATAGCCTTGAATTGGAATAGTACTACCTTTACCAACAACGATTCCAGAATTATTGCTCAAATTAAAATAAGACGTGAGAGTACCTGAGTTGGCAGTCATGTGGGAAGTCGCTCCGGTGTCCATGTACCAATTATCATCCGGTTGATGCATGGACAGAGTGTGCATGGCTGCCTCCACGTCTGTCGGAGTGTACCCAGAATTGGTCGGAACATGCATGGAATAGGCCTGCTGAGGTCGTGGACCCGCACCGAGAATGCCGCTGCCGGGCCGCGCTGTGGTGGGACGCTGCTGCCACTGTCTCGTCGGATACGGGCAGGGGGCATTGGCCACCTTCGGGGCGGCGGGCAGCAGCGCAGCCCCTGCCGGTGGTCGTCCCGCCGCCCACCGGCCGCGTCGGTCCTGTCCGCCGCCGCCGCGGCCGAGTTTCCCGCGGTTGTTGTTGTTATTGTTACCCTTTCCCTTGTTTCGGTTAGAATTCCTGCCACGATTATTATCACGACGGTTAGTTAAATTATTGTTGCCGCCAGGCGGCGGGGAGGGAGTATCATTATCAACAATTAGAGCCGCGGGATTGGAATCGCGGGCACGTTCCTTGGCTGTTGCATCTTCGAGCTTGAGTCTAGAGCACACTTCAGAGAAAGAGGGAAACACATCCTTCTGTTGGATGGTGGTGACAAAGTGTGCATATGTCTCCGGTAAGCCGGCGAGGAGGCGCAAGACCAGACGTTAGTCGGACACCGGCGACCCCACGTTGGCAAGCTGATCCGTGAGAGACTTGAGCCTATTATAATAGACCATAACCGAGCCGAAGTCGGCTATTTTTGTGGTGGTGAATTCAGTTTCAAGGTACGCTGCCCTTGAGTGCTTGTTATCTTGGAAAAGTTGAGCAACTCGATTCCAAGCCTTCTCTGCAACATCATCCGCCACGAGAATAGAGGTAAGAATATCATGGGAGACGGTGGCGTATATCCATTGAAGGACCACCGCATCTAGCCGTTTCCAGAGCGGAAGGTTAGCCGCCTTTGTTGCGTTGTACGCGGTGAGTTCAGTGGTGTCAGTTGGTGGTATGATGTGTTCAAGTACGGAGTGGACGCGGGCTAGAACTTTGAATAGTGTCGCCCATTCGTGATAATGGCCGGTTTCCATGTCTAGAGTGATTGGGATTAAAGATTTCACATTCGTGACGGTTAAAGCAGAATGGAAATTTTTGTTGTCAGCCATTGAAGAGAGAAGAGCCGAAGAGGGAGGAGGAAGAGGTGGCAGGGTTAGGAGAGAGAGAGGTGGACGGCTAGGGTTTGGGATGCTAGGGTTTTTGGGAGAAACCTAGTCTGATACCATGTAGGAAATCAATCCGTGTTCTGTATTGATGTATGAAAGTCATTATATACAAAGTAGGTATTTCCTATCGGAATGATACTAGGCTAAATTATAGGACCTGATTACAATACATAAGGAAGAGAATATTTACAATATTTACGTGTACTATTACATAGTCTATCAAGATATAGGCTCAGATCATTGACATTTAAAACCCTTGGTAAGGTGAAATACCCGTCTATGGATCAGGCTTACGCTGTCGGGCAAGCTGGAGGGACCATGACGGGAGTTCCGAGTGCAACAAATGAGAAGGCGGAGAAATTATTTATCAGTGAGAGGTATGTAGTATGTGTTCTTATATTCGCCTTCTGTCCAGGTCATATTATATGTTTCAGGTACTTCTAAGGAAGAAAGAGACTCATATAGACCATGTACTGTCTTATTTTTCATTGCTTAGGAGAAAATGTATATATTCTTACTATATTTCTAGGAACATCTCAGGTGATAGGTGTCTCTTTCCGATTTGGAGGAAAGATGAATGTGCTTAGTGGATGTCGGGAAGTGCTTACCATGACAAAGAATAAGAACCCATAGGATCGTGATAAAGTGCTATAGGATGCCCCAACGATATTCTATGAACTGCTTCAATTGGATGGCATCTCATCTCAGTCTACATGTATTGCATAAAACAATTTAATTTCTGTACTCAAGTTCTGTGATTATGACCAAAGTAAGGGTACATGGATACTTTTGCATATCTTTGCTAAAATAACCCTTGAGCATAAATTAATTATATAAGCACGGACCATGCTCATCTAGTATGTATATAAATGTATATAACTTATAAGCTCACGTAATGTTTAAAAAATAATTATGATTTAGTTAGTAATAGCAGATTATTTATATTATTTTTCATATTTGCTAATTGAACCTATATGTGTGTTTGGAGAAGTTCAAGGGAAGGTGGAAAAAAAGAAGGTGGCATATGCTAAGTTGATAGAAAGCAAGGATGAGGTGGAGAAGTGGACGAATAGAGAACTTTATAAGATGGCGAGGAAGGAGGCGAAGTTGGCGGTTTCGATGGCAAAAACGGCAGCTTTTGAACGCCTTTATGCTGAACTAAAGGAAAAAGGCGGCGTTAAGAAATTTTTCAGGCTAGCCAAGGCGAGGGAGAGGAGGGCACGTGATGTGGATCAAGTGAAATGCATCAAGGACGAACATGGCAAAGTATTGGTGGAGGAGGCTCTCATTAGATGAAGATGGCAGTCATACTTCTACAAACTCTTGAATGAAGAAGGGGACAGGGACATTGTGTTGGGAGATTTAGAACACACAGGGAGGCGTCGCGATTCTGGTATTGCAGGAGCATTAAGGTTGAGGAGGTTAAGGGTGGTGTTCGTAGGATGCGCAAGGGAAGAGCGACCGGACATGACGAGATTCCTAGGGAATTTTGGAAGAGCGCGGGCTTGGCAGGTTTAGAGTGGTTGACTAGGTTATTTAATGTCATATTTAAGATGGCAATGATGCCCGAAGAATGGAGGTCAAGTGTAATGATCCCTCTATACAAAAACAAGGGAGATATCTAGAGTTGCAACAACTATAGAGGTATCAAGTTGCTAAGCCATACTATGAAAGTGTGGGAAAGGGTGGTAGAGATGAGGGTGAGGAGAGGCGTGTCTATTTCAGAGAACCAGTTCGGATGCATGCCGGGATGCTCAACTACAGAAGCCATCCATCTTGTAAGGAGACTGGTGGAGCAGTATAGGGAGAGGAAGAGGGACTTACACATGGTATTCATCGACCTAGAAAAGGCTTACGACAAAGTTCCAAGGGAGATCCTATGGAGATGCTTGGAGGCTAAAGGTGTACCTGTGGCGTACATTAGGGTCATCAAAGACATGTATAAGGTAGTCAAGACCAGGATAAGGACAGTAAGAGGAGACTCAGAGCACTTCCCAGTTGGGATGGGGTTGCATCAAGGATCAGCTCTTAGTCCATTTTTATTTGCCTTGGTGATGGATGGATTGACGCAGCAAATTCAAGGTGAGGTGCCATGGTGTATGCTCTTCGCTGATGACATAGTCCTAATCGACGAGACTCGTAGCAGAGTTAACGCTAAGCTGGAGGGTTGGAGACAGACTTTGGAGTCTAAAGGGTTCAAGCTGAGTAGGACCAAAAAGAGTACTTGGAGTGCAAGTTCGTGAAGCACCTCAGGAGGCTGGCGTGGAAGTGAGGCTTGGTACCCGAGTGTCATCAGAAGAAAAGTAGTTTCAAGTATCTTGGGTCTATTATACAAGGCAGCGGGGAGATTGACGATGATGTCACACATCGTATTGGGGCAGGATGGATGAAATGGAGGCTTGCTTCCAGAGTGCTTTGTGATAAGAAGGTGCCACCACAACTTAAGGGCAAGTTCTACAAAGTGGTGGTTAGACCGACTATGTTGTATGGGGTGGAGTGTTGGCCAGTTAAGATCTCTTACGTTCAAAAGATAAAAGTTGCCGAGATGAGAATGTTGAGATGGATGTGTGGGCACACCAGGAGTGACAGGATTAGGAATGAGGCTATTCGGGACAAGGTGGGAGTGGCCTCGGTGGAAGACAAGATGCGAGAAGCGAGACTGAGATGGTTTGGGCATGTGAGGAAGAGAGACACAGATGCCCTAGTGCGGAGGTGTGAGAGGTTGGCCATGTATGGTTTCAGAAGAGGTAGGGTTAGGCTAAAGAAGTATTGGGGAGAGATGATTAGACATGACATAGCGCAGTTACAGCTTACCGAGGACATGACCTTAGATAGGAGGGTATGAAGTGTCACACCCCAACTTTTGATAGGGCATGATGGGCACCCAACCCTTACTTAGGGCCGAGCGAACCCGCTGGTTCTCGTTATACTCATAATCTTACTGGACTCTAAAATCATGAAATGAGTGCATAATGAAAGCTTTTCAAAAACATGCTTTTCGTCTTTCTCAAATCAAGTAAAGTCTGTAATCATGTGAAATTTGTAACATAACGTATAATGATACATCGGCTTACAGAGCCGCTTACAAGACTGACATGTTATATACGTGACTCTGTCTGCAAAGTCTCTAACATAAATCAAGATACCATAACATAGATACTCTGACTCGGCAACACTCCGGAAGGAAATGGAGCTCGCCAATCCAGCTGGAACATCTTCTACTAATATCCTCTACTCATCTGTATACACCTGCGTGGCATGAAACGCAGCGTCCACAAGAAGGGACGTCAGTACGAATAATGTACTGAGTATGTAAGGCATGAATAACAACATAATATAGATATGGAAGGTAACATAGAATAAGAGAGATAACTTGTACATCTGGAGGCCTCATAAGGCGGATGTCATGCATGCTCAGCTTTTTAAAAAAAACTTTTTCTTACAAACATATATATAATATCATCATCATAACGTACCCGGCCTTTTCAGGACTCGGTGTGTAACGTACCCGGCCCTTTCGGGATTCGGTGTGTAACGTACCCGGCGCTTTCGGGACTCGGTATGTAATACCAACTGATCAGTGGTTGCACAATAGGTGCCGTACCCGGCTGACTATAGCGCGGCTCGGTGTAGTAAAATACATACGTATATATAAAACATGCATGAGAGCCAAATAAAAGCTACGACTCTATCGGAGTGACGTAAGGTCGGTAACCTCCGATTTTCATTATGGAATTATCATCATCGCTATATCTCACCTTGAAGGAACAACTATTATAAGGTGAGATTAACAACAATGAATAAAATCGACATAATCATGAAATAAGCACAATAATCTCATAGAATCATTGATCTCTTAACTTGAGACTTTTAACCATAAGATCACCATCATCATAATCATCATAGAAAATATTCTCATCTTTGACATCATCATTATCATCGTAAAAACATGTTCATCGTTGTTATCATAAGAGCTCATTTAATCATAAATCTCTCCGGTTTGGAAAATACGGCATTTTGGAAAACATTTATGGATTATCGGGAAAGGAATCATGCCTTGGAGTCATAAACTTCTAACTTTTAAAAACCAAAAAAAGTTATGGAAACATTTATGAAATCGTACCATAGGAATCATGCCTTTGAAAGAAAGGGACGAGCCTTAACATACCTTTGGAGCTTACTCTCCGACTTTCCAACTTGCTTCCTGTCGCACGATTTATTTAGGATCGTTCGTCATCTCATAATCTACATAGGCAACCATTCGTATTATCATTAGGCTCATTGTCACACTCTTATCTTAAGTCTCTAAATATATTCCTTTAAGGTCTGCCGAAATTCGGACATCATCTCCCCTATTTATATGCCTAGCCCAAATTCTCAATACCAACAATCAACAACCAATAACAACAACAGAAACAACAACAACCTCATTACTACCAAAATATTCCATCAAATATACCATATGATATTTTCTCCAACTCCTCCACAAACGAATTCGCTACATAATTATTCCATAAATTTATCTCTGTAAATAAACCTTAAATGATACTAAAAAAGAAAGATTCATACCTTACTTCCGCTAATACCGCGATATATCCAATACTTGCCTTACTCCCAATCCACAAATTCACCGCAACACAATATTATAATCGTAACTATACGCTGGCGGAACCCGAATCCGAAGATTTTTACTTAACTTGCGTTGAAATTTAATGGAGGGAAGGTTGGAGAATTCTCTAGAATTTTTGGGAAATATTTTTGGGCTGATTTCTTGGCTGAAAATGTGGGGTTAAACCCCTTTATATAGTTGCTCCGAAGTCACTGTAGCAAGATTGCTTCACCGACTTATCGTAGCGATTCATCGTTCATCCACGGAAATTATTTCGAGACCTAAAACTTTTATACACCGATCTCTTTATTTGCATACTTGGATATGTCCAAAACTCCATACAGTCTGTATAAGTTATTCAACATCCCAAACTCAGCGAAACTTATTTTATTTCTTTCCGATTCGTTTAACCTTCAACCTTCGCGGCACTTACTTATCACTTGTTGAACATAACATAAACACTTATAACTTCAAACATAATCCTGTCCTTTGAGCTTATGTGACTAACCTATGATGCAACTTATCGCACGAAAATACGGGATGTAACATGAAGGACTCAGATTAGGGTAGAAGGCTAGTAGCTGGTGTCGTTTAGATAGTATCGCTTATCCTTTCATATTAGTAGTCGCATTATCTAGTGTCGTTTAGATAGTATCGTTTATCCTTTCATATTAGTAGTCGCATTATCGCGATATAATTTCTTGTGCTTTGATTTCTGCTACTATCTGTTATTTCCTGTACTTTGATTATCTTATTTTATCTGTGATAGCTATTGCCCCTTTGCAAACTGATTCATCATGGCTTAGTCGCTTTCATTATTTTCATTTCCATATCGCTTTAAATTTCTTGGCCTTATCTGACATCTTTTTATGCTTTCTATTGAGTCGAGGGTCTTTCGGAAACAGCTGTCCTACTTGGTTGGAGTAAGGTCTGCGTACACTTTATCCTCCCTAGACCCCACGTTGTGGGATTTCACTGGGTTGTTGTTGTTGTGTGTTTGGTATTAGAAAATGCTTTTAAGAAAAATACGTCATTTTCTGACAATTAATTTATACATTTTAGCGAGTGTTGGATAATGATATAAAGGTTTTATTTTTAGAAAAATATTCATCTGTCATACCAAACACACTCTATAATATACTACTTTTTTCTTGCATGTGGAGAATTACCTCAACGCATTTAGGTAGGAAGAGGAAGACTGGTCATTTGTCATCGAATTTCAAGTTCGAAGTGAGCGAACAGTGACGATTATTGACTACCCAACTGTTAAATAACACAGTGGTTACTGGTTAGGATTCTATTTTTAAACTACTCTAGAACTCTAACATGTAGGCACTAATTGTTTTGTAAATAGGGCACGTCCAAAGATATGACCGCCAACGGCTCCTTGTCTCTTTTGCTTTCAATAATTATAATAATTTCTTCACTACCGACACGTGCTCTACAATAATACTATTTTAAAGTTAACTTATGGGTTTACTGAAATCTATAGTTTTGCTCATATCTTGTATGTATTAAAAATTTAGAAAATATTTATAAATATTTGATTATGAACTCAGTTAATATTATTAGTTTTGCTCATATCTTGTATGTATTAAAAATTTAGAAAATATTTATAAATATTTGATTATGAACTCAGTTAATATTATTAATTAATTTTGAGATTATTATAGGAACCCAAAACATTAAATCATGGATGTGTCTCTGTTCTTGAGACAAAAAATTGTATTTTATCTATGGATTTAAACTTGTAGATTAGATGCTCACACACTTTAATATGATATCCCTCTTGTCGATAGGCTCTAGTCTCACTGTAAACATTATTTAAAATTCACGTATTTGCCCCATAAAAAGGAATCAATACTCGCACATGAGAAAGCGTGTATAACACAATTTAAGATTTTAGATCAAAACTCTTCTCCATTATGTAATTAACATCTCATACCTCCATATAACCTCCTCCATGATCTTTCTCCACAATCTTCTTCTCCCATGATCTCAATAGGTCATGTTTATTTCAACCTTATGCAACCACTCTCTATGTAATGGCATAAATAAAGGCATTAGATGTTATGTATGACACTTAGAAGAGTATAAGAAAATCTCGAAGAGTATAAGAAAATCTCTACACTTTTATCTCTTTATTTGCTTTATCTACATTTCTTGTTTCCTCTTACTACATTTCTTGTTTCCTCTTATTTCACAAGAAGTTACTAATGTAATTAGGCGCGTATTAGTGTAACCCAAATTGGTAAGAAATTCAATAAAAAAATACAAGAATGTTACACCTAAAATTCTATGACAAGGATAGCCTCCCAGGTGTAACATAATTAAAATACTTTGAAACAGTGTCTTTTGAAAAGTACCTTCTTGGATATATGGTACGTAATTTTCCCATGAATCGTACACAAAAAACTACGAATCTAAGCACAAAACATGAAGTAAAAAGAGATTATCTAGGCTGGCTGGCACTTAGATTTCAGACCCACAAAGTATCTTAGCAGGTTGGCAATTTGACACTAATCATTTTGTATTCAATGGATACATTGGTTATATTAATAATTGTAGAAATATAATAAGTCTCGAAGCTCAGAAAATTGCCAGTTTTAGTGTTGTTTTGCTCGTTGGTAGACCCTCAACACTGCAATTTTCAAACCCAAACTTCCAGGAATCAAATAATGTACTTCAGATTGTGATCCAATCACATTTCGAACATTGGAATTTGATTTTTACATTATATATCACTGTTTCTTATTGCTGTTTTGGTTGTTAAAGGAATAAATAGATATTTATGGATCTTTAAATTTTAAATAATCCACTGGAACAGACATGCAAATGCATCAAAGTCAAAGACCAGCTGATAGACGAGCAATTAAATACACGTGCATGCATCAGTATATTTACTGTACTCACTTCAAAAATAAACATACCAACTGATAATAAGAGTATTTAAAACTCCTATCACTAGTAAGAAAAACAAAATAGTGATCAAAGCACAAATTATGTAACTAAATAGCTGTTGGTGTGTGTTGCATTTTAATATTCAAATTACAATATTAAAAGTGCATTATTTCTTGTCATGTTAGTGGCAAATTGACAAGAAAGTGGTGGTGTAATTCATCCTACTAAATACTCGACTAAGATTTAAATCTTGTAACCACTATTCCATGTGCTACCTAACTTATTATTCCACTACTTTGTATTTAATCTTTGGAAGAATTCTAGACCTATAACTAGTGGTATTTCTTCCATGTGTTGGATAAAAAAAGATTGTGTTGTAGTGTGAAAACATGTTGTAATGTGAGGTTGGAGTAGTGAAAGAAAGAGGGCAATTTGCAGGATTGCCCTTCGCTGGGGTGGTCTTTAATTTTTTGCCCCTCAAATTGGTGGTTTTTAACTTTTGTCCTTCACTAAAAATTCCTTGGTTTTGGGTTCGAACCCCCGCTCAGTCAAAACTTAAAAAAAAATTCTCAAGGCAAAATTTGCAAAACTCTGCCTTAAGGCAAAATTTACATGGACAGATTTGAAAAACTCTGCCTTAAGGCTGGGCAGAATTTTTGCAAAATTCTGCCTTGCGATTTTTTTTTTTTTTTTTTTTTACTGAGCTGGGGTTCGAACCCTACAACCTCAGGGTATTAGGCGAAGGGCAAAACTTAAAGACCACCAATTTAAAGGTCAAAATTAAAGACCACTCCTAATGAAGGGCAATCCGCGCAAAAAAAAATGAAAGGAAGAGTTGAGAGAAAGAAAAATATCTTGAGTCTCCAACTTAGTCGCTACAAAAGAGAGTATTTTTGTGTCAAATGAAGGTGTTCTTATGGTTGAGACGTTGACGGTTGTTGTATCCTGGAGGAAACAAGTCAGACTTATACTGCTGAACTGGTGAAGATTATGCCACAGTGGGCTTGGATCTATTTAAAGAGAGCGAGATATCTAAGCCTCAGCCTGAATATTTATTTAATTCTTTTTTTTGTTCATTTTATTTTAATTTTCAACTGTAATAATTTGTGGTATATTCACCAACAATAACAAAAGTCGTCGCTAATTCTATTTAGTGATGAATTAGTGACAGCTTATCAAATAGTTATGTTAGCTATGAACGATTTAACAATGAAATTTGGATTATTTTTTTTTAATAGTATATATGTTATATTTACATGCAAATAGAGTATAGAGTATGCCGTAGTTGTGGGAAAGTCGCCTCAAATTCATAGGTTTTCGATCCCTGCTGTCAAAATCATGTTCCTTTGACGATTGTCAACCCATAAGTTAAAAAGACTAATAAATTCTGCAATAAGCAGCAGCTAAAAATTAAACCTATCAAATCAAAATTCTAGATTCGGCTACAAGGGCGGTTGGGAGAGAGAGAAAGGCCCCCAAGGTCTAAAATCAAGTGAAAGACCATGTGAGTTTTGGATAATGGACGAGTCCAAATAATGCAATTGTATATTTCAGTGCATTAACTTTGTGCTAAAAACAAACAGATTGGAAGTACTGATTATCAAACTTACATCACCAATATTGTCCTCTCTACAAATTAAATTGCTTTGAACTCTATGCAGCCGAAAGAGAACTTTTTTTATTAAAAAAATATTAAGAAGAAAGAAAGGAAAGGATAACTTGAATATCAATTATTAAACTTTTAAGCAACAATTAGAAAATGGAGAGGAAGTATAGAGTATGAAGAAAAACGACTGATCAAGTCTTCAATTGTACACAACGAAGGTTTGATACATGCATGTCGATGCTTTCACTACATATTAGGTCTTTTTTCTCTTCCTAATAATCCAACCAATGGAATCTTATAAACTAGTCAACATTTTTACTCCTAAATTTTACAAATACACGGAACAAAATCATTTAAAAGCTATATATAGCTACTTACGATTTGTGTGTTAAATATAAAGAAAAGAAGTTTGTACAGACATTGATCTATATGTCCGTTCAATGGGGGGATAAAAAAAAAAGGTGAGGGATATTCGTGCACAGACATTGTAAAAAGTTTAATTACTCTGACACTAGTGATTTAGAAATAACTTTTTACTAACGATCCAATGTTGTCGTGGGATTTATATAATCCATTCTTCTTTAATTAGAGATCTCGAATTTGAGTCCTAAGCATGAAAAAATATAATAAAAAGCACTCCCCCTTTCAATGGACTTATAGGCGCTATTCGAATTAGTCGGAGTTCTAATAATACGGAATCGGACACCGAATTGAAGAAAAAGAAAAAATAGTTTCTTAGAAAACAAAATTGCATTGCATCAAATAGTGCAACTCAATAAATTGCAGGCATGAATAAGATAGTAAATCGAACTAATCATGATCAAATAAAAAGTGACTATTCTTTGTTTTCACACTGAAATGGACATACCCTCTTTGATCGTTCTTCACTAAATCTTTAACATTTGTAAGCAATTGAATGAAAGAGTTTTAGCTGAAGTGTAGAATATCAGTTGAAAAAGCTTACGAAGGGAATCAAGTTTGTTCAATTTATTGGAATCAGAAATTCCCATTTTTGCGGGATCACGATTTGGAATCTTGTGTTGCAAATAAAGAAATCGAGGGGCACAGATTCCTCGTCCCACTTGTAGCCTCGCAGTACCCTGTTCGTCCACGAGATGACATTTTCCACTTTAAGACCAATATATGTTGCATCCTCCATTTGAATTTGTATGACGACATTTGGCTTAACATAATATTTAAGAAACAAGTAAAAAAAACTAATTGATGAAATATTATTAAAATTGGTGGAATTAAATATGTCATAGCATTTTTGTAATTAGAAAAATATATTATTGGGTGAAAATTTTGATATTAAAAAGTTTTTAGATATAAAAATGTTATTCATTTTTAAACGGATTCCTCACTTCTTTCTCTCATTCAAAACCGTGCAAGAGACTTTCGTCTCGCACATAATTAGTCAATTCTATTTCTTGATGGGCGAGGAAGGATATAACTCACCGGTAGATTGTCACCTTGGCATGGCTGAACTCATTAGATTTAAAAAAAGAAAAAGTAACTTATAAAACATTCATATGGAGAACCAAGGGCCTGAATGATTCAACGGTGCCGAGTGGAAGGGTTGTTGCTCACCAGATAAAAGTTACTTTAGGGGTAACGTGCTAACCTTCCTTATAACGAGCTCACATGAACGGAAAGATTTGGCACCTTGATGTCAGTTCTTCGCCACTGGGGTTGTTAGGATGCCACAGCTGCATATGTCATTGCACTTCTCACTTAACACCCATCATAATGATGAACGACTCGTCTAGCTCATTGCGACCTTCTCTAGAAGAGAATCGATGGGTTTACGGGCACCCAATTAACTTTTATTTATACCCTATATGTGATATTAAAATTTTTACTATATATCTTTATAATATGTTGAAGATAACAAGGTTCCTTGCTCCTCCATTAATTTGAGTACAGAAAAGGAAATGGAAGCAAGGGGGAAACCTTAAGTTCAAATTGCCAATCGGATGGTCAAATTGTTACTAAATTGGTACCAAAATTCTGTGGTCAAAACGGCGTCACTCAACAAGTCAAAAGAATAAGTGTTGGGCCAAGACAAAACATTGGGCCAAGTTCGAATTCTGCACAAGTTTATTCTTAGCCTAACTTAACACATGCACACAACAGGCCCATCTCCAATTCAGCTGATGACATAAGAATAGATGATCAAATGCATGCATCACAAAAATGTGTTGGGTTAATCTTAGCCCCTGATCAAGACCATGTACAGTTGTGTAGTAAAAGAATAGAAGGTTCCAAAATTGGTTACACTAGGAACCAATAGAAAGCTAGCAAGTGTATAGAGTAATTATTTTTTCTTTTCTACAATTCTTTGTATAAATACATGAACAGATTGATCAATAAAGCATCCGAAAATTTTTACATTCTTGTGTTCTTTAATTTTGCATTCCAACATGGTATCAGAGCATTACTAATTTACAGATTTGCAGATCTGATTTCTAATAGTCTTGTTTCTGGATTTTCTCCTTTCACTGTTTTTTTTTATTGTTGCTCATCTTGTTTCTTCAAAATGGTTGAATCTGAAACAGCTCACATTAACAATGTTGCTGATGTATCTATTACCATAGACAGTAGCAGCCCATACTTCCTCCACCCTTTAGACTCACCAAGGATGTCCTTGGTGAACTCCATGTTTGAAGGGAAAGGATATAGTGGTTGGAAGAGAACTGTCTTGATTGCTCTGTCAGCCAAGAATAAACTTGGATTTATTGGTGGTAGCAACAAATCACCTTCTCTCAACAGCACTGAATTCAAACTCTGGAACAGGTGCAATGATATGGTGAACTCTTGGTTACTAAATTCCCTGTCCATAGAAATCTCAGACAGTGTTCTTTATTTAAAATCTGCTGAGGAACTTTGGAATGACCTTGAGGCAAGGTTTGGACAAGTTTATGGTGCTAAGTTGTATCACCTACAAAAAGAGATGAGTGACTTAGTTCAAGGTTCAAACAATGTTTCCACTTATTATGCTAGAATCAAGGCTATATGGGATGAACTGAACAATTTATATACCAAAACAATGTACTCATGTGCTTGTCAATGTGGAGGAAAAGATAAAGTGTTGAAATCTGTACAAGATGAAAGACTAATTCAATTTCTTATGGGACTAAATAACACTTATGCAGCTGTTAAGAGTAATATCATAATGATGAGTCCCCTTCCCTCTGTTAGTCAGGCTTATGCTCTGCTCATACAAGATAAGAAACAAAGGGAAATATCAATACACTCAAACTTCACTAATGATTCTTCTTCTTTCCTAGCTAACAGTAACAACAACCCAGGTGGACAGTACTTAGGAACTAAGAACTCAGATTTCAAAGGAAAGAAAACCAATGTGGTTTGCTCCTTTTGTAAGAAGGTTGGACACTCAGTTGATAGGTACTACAGAGTGATTGGTTTTCCAGCAAATTTCAAGTTCACTAAGACAAGAGGTTATCAGAGGGATGTGAAGAGCAATTTTGCTCAACCAGCTGCAGAAGCTAGTTACTCTAACTTCATCAACAGTGAGAATCTGAATCAATTAAGTCCTGAGCAATTCACTCAGCTAGTTCAGCTGTTGAATCGGTATAAAGTGAATCAACAAAGTTCAGATGTTAATGCCAATGCTGCCCTGGCTGGTAATGTTTTGACTAAATCTATTTTTGCTTGATTTCTATTAATTCTAGTCCTTGGATTCTAGATTCAGGGGCTACTCAACATATGTGTTTTGATTCTAAAATCCTTGTCACTCTTAGAGCTTTACCTATCCCTATTAATGTCAATTTGCCTAATGGTTTCAAGGTCAAAGCTACTCATGCAAGAAGTGTGTGTTTATTTCCTAAAATCACCATTCATAATGTTCTCTATGTGCCTTCTTTTAAACTTAACCTTTTGTCTATTCATAAGATGTGTACTCAGTTATAGTGTCAGATCACTTTTTCATCCATTTAATGTGCTTTGCAGGCCCCTTCAGTGAAGAGGCCTCTGGTAATTGGTCAAGCTAGTCATGGACTCTATCAACTCTTTCCTACTAGCACACAACCTAAGAGATCTCCCAAGACTCATGATGTTTCATTTTCAGCTTTTCTACTTGTATTTCAGCTCTTGTTTCAGTTTCAGTCAAGGATTTGTCTCTTTGTTAGTTTATGGCATGTAAGGTTTGGGCATATGCCTATTTCATCAATGAAGAATCTTGTTTACTTTCCTTTTAAATCTATCTCTGATTGCAAATGTGATGTTTGTCGTCTTGCTAGACAATCCAGACTGCCTTTTCCTTAAAGTACCATAAAAACCAAGAGCATTTTTAAACTAATACACATTAACACATGGGGACCTTATAACAAAAACACCTACAATGGATACAAGTATTTTTTAACTATAGTGGATGATTTTAGTAGGGCAACATGGACTTATCTCTTAAGCACCAAAGGAAATGCTTTCACTATGCTCAAACAATTTCTAGCTATGGTAGAAAGGCAGTTCAACACAAAAGTCAAGCAAATAAGATCATATAATGCTTTAGAGTTGGGAAAAGGGACTGTTGCTTCTGAATTTCTTTCTTCTCAGGGGATTTTACACCAAACTTCTTTTTTAGTAACCCCACAACAAAATGGGATTGTGGAAAGAAAACATAGGCATTTATTGGAAACATCTAGGGCCTTATTGTTTCAATCACATTTACCCATAATCTATTGGGGGGAGTGTCTCTTGGCAGCTACTTACTTCATAAATAGATATCCTTCTAGAGTCTCACAAGGGAAAACACCTTATGAAGTTATTTACAAGCACCCTACCAATTACCAACATCTAAAATGTTTTGGTTGTCTCTGTTATGTATCTACTCTGTCACAACCCAACCAGAGGGCCATGACGGGCACCCAGAGCTAACCTACTGAGTACCTCTAACATACACCTCATAATCACATTTAGGTGGGCTATAAGCTAGCTCATATGCATCTACCTGTCTACCTGCGGGCATGAACACAGCGTCCATAAGAAAAGACGTCAGTACGAATAATGTACTGAGTATGTAAGGCATGAATAATAACATAACAAGAAATATGGAACATAACGTGAGATAAAGATAACCTGTACATCTGATTTCCTCTTAAGGCGGATACCATGCATGCTATCTTTAACTTTTTAAATCAACAATTTAAATATATACAAGTAAACTGCCCGACTATATAGGCACGGTGTTGTCATCATTAGCCCGCGTTCGGGCCTTCCGTGTTCGGGCCTTCCGCGTCCGGGGCGTAAGCTGCCCACTGCAGTGGTGTGTCTGCTTGGCCGCCTATAGGGCAGCCGGTGTTATACTGCCCGGTCATGTAGGCACGGTGTTATTACAATAACATACATATTTACAGAGCATGCATGAGAGCCCAATTAAAAGCTACAGCTCTATCGGAGTGACGTAAGGTCGGTAACCTCCGATTATATTATGGAACAATCACCATCGCTATATCTCACCTTGAAGGAATAATTATCATAAGGTGAGATCAACAACAATGAATAAAATCGAGAAAATCATGAAATAAGCTCAATAATCTCATAATAGCATTAAAATCATAAGCTTTGGGATTTCTAGAAATGGAATCATCATCGTCATGTTCATCATAGAAAACATCTCATCTTTAGTATCATAAGTATCTTGTAAGAATCATGAACTTCTAACTTTTGGAAGTAAGAAGGTTATGGAAACATATATGGAATCATAACATAGGAATCATGCCTTTTGAAAGAAAGGGACTAGCCTTAACATACCTTTTTGGTCGCCTTAACCTTAACTACTTAACGCTTGTCCTCCCAAGCTCGTAAATCTACATTCAAGAGAGTTCATGTTATTGTTAGGCTTATCGTCATATGCTTATCTTAAGCCTTCAAATTAAACCCCTTTAAAATCTGCCGAAATTCGGGCAGCATCTCCCCTGCTTATACGACATCCCAAAGATTACTAAGGGTCACCAAACAGCCCAACAAAAACAACAACAATCAACAATGGCAACAACTACAATATAATCCAATATAACCCTCTTCGATTACTTTAAGAATTATATCGAGCGGCAAGCTCGTTTAACGAATAACAAACGTCATTCAACCCTAACTCTCCTTTCATAATTCAGCCTACACCCTTCATAACAATATATATATATATATATATATATATATATATATATATATATATATATATATATATATATATATATATATATATATATATACATACACACACACACACACACACCATATCATATTTGGCTCAAAATATCCTTAAATGTATTCCAAAACAATCCATACTCCTACGCCTCATCCTTTACTTTCTATTCGTAGATTTCATATATATTTTCTTCTCCATTTTTCCCACTAACACATGAATAATCCCAATAATCATAGTGATAATATATGCAGGTTATAATCCATAATTTACAACCATTGGAAGTCATATTTAAACATTCAAAACAGCCCCTACAAAATAGTGGCTTAACTTAACTTATTGCGGTGTTTAGCCTCAAACAACTTTATCAACATCAATTTAAGCTAACACACAACCAAAGGGGTGTTATAAAAACCTTAAGCAGTGCATACAACCCAAGAATCACGGCTGGATCAATTCAACTTCACCCTCAATCACTAAACAACACCATAGGTTTGCTACTCTTGTAGTTTCTGACTTTCTTGATGGAAGATTTAGTTGTTTCCACTTGATTTGGGCTGAAATTTCGTGGGTGGAAGTTGGGAAAATATTTTAGAGGGTTGGGGAATGTTTTAGAGGTGTTGGATTAAAAAAATAAGGGTAGTTTCTAGAGCTCTAGAGTCTGTTTGGGCCGACCTAGAGTCTTCGGTACTGTAGCAGCGCGCACTGTAGCGCTCGTTTCTACTCTGTTAGCCTGACTTGTAATGTCCATAATTCTCTTCTTTGATGTCGTATCGATGAGTGATTTATTTCATTGAAAACTAGACTCGACGAACTTCATTTTAGGCTTTTTAAACACCTTAAAACTCCTAATATACTAGGAGATATACCCCTCCAAAGTTGACAAAAAATCTGCCCAAAATTCTGCCAATTTTTTCCAAATTTTCAACAAATTTATTTTCTTCGATTTGCTTGGTCCCGGAACCTTTAGGCACTTGCTTAACACTTTTTAATAGTATTCATTAACCTTATAAGTTTTCCATGACCACTCCGAGCTTACTTTAGTTTACTTACAACGCAAACGACGCGAAAAACTTTCGAGGTGTAACACACTCTATCTCTGTTATGTATCTACTCTAACTCAAAACAGGTCAAAATTTGCCCCAAGAGCAATTGCTTGTGCATTTATTGGTTATCCATTTGGTCAAAAGGGGTATAGAGTCCTAGATCTTAAGACAAAGAAATTTTTTATTTCTAGGGATGTAGTTTTTCATGCAAATAACTATCCTTTCAAGTCCTCTACAATATCTAGTCCTACATCTATTTTTCCTTCTTCAAATTCTACAAACTCACCATCCTACTCTGATGACACTATACCTCCACATTCAAGTTCTCAACCAAATCCCTCTGATCCCTTACCATTTGAACCTATAATCCAAGATGAACTAGACAACACACTTCCTAATGCTATCCCTACTAAACCAACTAGGAAATCAGCAACAACATGCAAAGAACCTGCTTACCTCTCTAATTACATTTGTAGCAATGTTTATTTGACTGATCTTACTACTTCCTTTTCCTCTCCAGTTTCTCCTACTATTTTTCCTTTTGCTGCTTTAACCTCTGATAATTAACTAGTTTTTAACTCTATTTTACACATAGTAGAACTTACCAGTTTCAGTCAAGCTTCACTGCATTCAGGGTGACAACAGGTTATGTCTAATGAACTTGAAGCTCTAGAGCTGAATCAGACTTGAGAAATTGTATAGTTACCTAAAGGACGGCTCTACCTTGTAAATGGATATACAAAGTCAAACACAGGTTAGATGGTACTATTGAAAGATTGAGGGCAAAATTGGTGGTTAGAGGAGATATTCAGAGAGAAGGTATTGATTTCACAGAGACCTTCTCTCCAGTTGTCAAAATGACAACTATCAGGGCTATTTTAACAATTGTTGTCAAGAAACAATGGGACATTTTTCAATGGATGTCAACAATGCCTTTTTGCATGGAGATCTCAATGAAGAAGTGTACATGAGATTTCCAGTTGGCATGAATCCACCTAGTCCTAATCATGTGTGCAAATTACAAAAGTCCTGGTATGGCTTGAGGCAACCATCAAGGCAATGGTATGCCAAGCTTGCAGTAGCCTTAGTTTTTAAAGGATTTGTTGCTTCTTTGAATGATTATTCAGTTTTTATCAAAACGTCTGGTGATCTAATTGCCATTGTGGCAGTTTATGTGGATGACATCATTTTAACAGGAAATGACATCTCAAGTATGCAACACCTGAAGAGTTTCTTGATGCAGAGTTTAAAGTAAAGGATCTAGGTGATTTGCATTATTTTATTAAGATAGAGATGATCAGAGAGGATCATGGGATTATCCTTACTCAAAGAAAGTTCACCTAAGAGTTATTGTCTGAGTTTGATGTTTCACAGTTGCCCTTAGTTTTTTCTCCATTGGACCCTTCTCAAAAACTTTCAGTTGATTCAGGGGATTTAATTCATGATTCTATCATTTATAGAAGATTGGTTGGTAAACTAAACTAAACTATTTGACACATACCAGGCCTGACCTATCCTATGCAGTTCAACACCTGAGTTAGCATATGCAAGAACCTCGTATGCCACATTTACTGCAGCTTTAAGGGTAGTTCGTTGTTTAAGGAATGATCTAGGGCAAGGACTATTTTTATCTTCCAATCCTTCCTTTTTTATACAAGCTTTTTGTGATACGGATTGGGGGGCTTGTGTGGATTCTAGACATTTAATTAGTGGTTTCTATATCACATTTGGTGGTTCCCCTCTTTCATGGAAATCTAAAAAACAGGTATTTATATCTCTTTCCTCAGCCGAAGCTGAATATAGATCCATGAGAAGGGTGGTCACAGAAATTACCTGGCTTGATCGATTGTTGACCTATTTTGGTTGTTCTCTGACTCTTCAAATTCCGGTGTTGTCTGACAGCCAAGCCTCTATTCAAATTGCTCGCAATCCAGTTTTCCAGGAACGTACGAAGCACGTGGAATTGGATTTCCACTTCATTCGACAACAGTACCTTGCCGGATTAATTTCTCTGTCATTTGTACCGGCTTCATCTCAGCTAGTTGATCTATTCACTAAACTATTTTTCGGTGTCTCTCATCAGTCCTTAATCGGAAAGTTGGGTCTCCATTCCCTCCCCTCCAACTTGAGGGAGGTGTTGAAGATAACAAGGTTCCCTGTTCCTCCATTAATTTGAGTACAGAGAAAAAAAAAAAAAAAAGAGATGGAGGTGGAAGAAGGGGGTAAACCCTAAGTTCAAATTGCCAATCTGATCGTGAAATTGTTACTAAATTGGTGTCAAAATTCTGTGGTCAAAACGGCATCACTCAACAAGTCAAAAGAGTAAGTGTTGGGCCAAGACAAAACGTTGGGCCAAGTTCGAATTCTGCACAAGTTTATTCTCAGCCCAACGTAACACATGCACATAACAGGCCCATCTCCAATTCAGCTGATGACATAAGAATAGATGATCAAATGCATACATCACAAAAATGTGTTGGGTCAATCTCAGGCGCCCCTGATCAAGACCATGTACAGCTGTGTAGTAGAAGAATAGAAGGTTCCAAAATTGGTTACATTAGGAACCAATAGAAATAGTAATTATTTTTTCTTTTCTACAATTCTTTGTATAAATACATGAACGGATTGATCAATAAAGCATCCGGAAATTTTTACATTCTTGTGTTCTTTAATTTTGCTTTCCAACATAATATTAGATTGTGACCCATTATTATTATATTACTTTGAGATTCCTATAAGAATTAATTCCTATATTTCACAATTTTGAAGAGACATTAATAGCGCGTAATAACGGAGTTGCGCAAAAATAGCTATTGATTTATACTCTCCCCGTCCCAATTTAAGTATCTTAGTTTGACTAAGCACGGAGTTTAAAAAATAAATAAAGACTTTTAAATCTTGTGTCCTAAATTAAAGATGCGTATAATGTACTAAAATGTCTTTTAAATCTTGTGGTTATAAACTTGTCATGTAGGATGTTTGAATTGTTAACTTACTAAATATGAAAAAAGATAATTTTTTCGGGATATATCAAAAAAGAAAGTAAGATACTTAAATTAGAACGGATAGGGTATTTTACTCAGGGAAAGGGCAACGAGGAATGAGTAGTTGTTTGAAACGAGGGGCAGAGTTGAAAGGAGACAGTATATATTCTCCCCTTATACAGGCTGTCTGTCACTCATTGAGTTTACAGATTGACAAGGCCACTGCCCATTAATGGCAATAGCAAAACTAGAATTGAAAGGCCATCCCATATTTTTCCCATTTTAGTTCGCTCCACTACTTGCATTTGTATGTACTGTAGTTGTTACTTCATGGTCTCAATTCTTTTTGTATGTTAAAAACAGATTCTTTTACTATTTAAAATATATTTAACTTTCTTTTTTCTTATGAAATGATGTATAGTCAAACAATTATGTATAGTTTGTTCTAAATCATAAATTTCAAAAGAAAAAAAATATATCACACAAATTAAAATGGATAAAATACTAAGTAATATTTTCCTCTATTGAAGAGGAAAAAAAAAGAGACAAGCTTAAGTTTTATGTTTGACTTAAAATATCCAGCTTTTTTAAAAATAATATTCTAGAAATTGAAAAGTACTAGTACTATATTAAAAAGTTTCATGATTAAACATAATTTTTTGTAGAAATAGTTTGATAAATAATGATATGACAAAACAAATATTTTCTCGAGGCAGATGAAGATTGACTTTCGAGTGCATGCGAAGGTAAAAGGAACTTAACTTCCAAATCCGCCAGTCGAACAGAAGCATAAGTAGCCTCAGTGATCCAATAGGGGCAAGGGGACGAGCAGTTGATCAATAATAAAAGTTGATCTAGAAATAAAAGAATGATCTTCCCAACTGCTCATAAGAAAGATTTGACATCTCGACACCGGCTCTTTGCCACCTGAATAGTTCTATGTCTCAAATTTTGATAAGTTATTTACCATATAAAGCGGTACCTGAATTGTATTCAAAACGTCATAAGACATAAGTTAGCCTTACAAATTCAACAGGGGCAAAGGGACGAGTAGTTGCTCCACGATAAAAGTTGATCTAGTAGAAAAAAATGATATTTCTAAGAGCTCATATTAACAGAAAGGTTTGACATCTGGATATCAGCTCTTCGCCTGGGTTATTTTATACTTCAAGTGTTGAGTTGTTTGCCCTTAAAAGGTATCAAAATTGTATCCAAGACGTAGTGAGATAGTTCGATCAATATTATGAATATTATAATTATAATAATTATAGTATTATTTTGTCCTATTGTTACACAATTGACATGGCTTTTTGGTACTTTACTCAATCCATTCTCACCTCCTATTTATATACCTCCCTTCTTTCTTCTCTCCTAATTATATACCTCCTTCTTGCACCTCTCCCCATTTATTCTTCTCATAAAGTTCTCCTTAGTTCATTCATCCATCTTCCTCCATTTTCTAATTATACAATCAACTAAGCGAATCCATTGAATCAAACAAAATGGGTATATGCAATTCGTGTGAATCTACATCTGTTGCTACGGCAAAATTAATACTACAAGATGGAAGATTACAAGAGTTCTCATATCCCATAAAAGCTTCATATCTCTTACAAAAAGATCCAACCATTTTCATTTGTAACTCGGATGAAATGGACTTTGGGGATATGATTTCCGCCATAAATGGTGATGAAGAGCTTCAATTAGGTCAACTGTATTTTGCTCTGCCTTTGAAGAGGCTAAGAAGGAGGCTTAGGGCGGATGAAATGGCAGCGTTAGCAATGAAGGCTAGTTCTGCATTGAAAAGAAGTAGTAGTAGTTGTTGTAGAGATAAATGTGGGTGTCGTAATAAGGAGTTTGTATTTTTTGAAGGGAAGGGCGGTGGCAAAGTGGCGAGGAAAGTGGCAGATGGTTCATTGAGAAAAGGGAGGAGTAGTGGTGGTGGTAGTGGAAGGAGAGGGAAGCACACAACGAGGTTGAGTGCAATACCGGAGTAGGGTAAAACCTTGTTTTGATAACTTTTTGTTCTATCGGGTAAAAATACCTTTGCAAGAAGGATAAAATAGTTGAGGTGCTCGCGAATAGATCAGAACGTGACGGTCACAGAAAAGAAGAAAGGTATTGTGGATAGGATAAACCTTTCGGTCATTGAAATTATGTAAAAAGACATATTTTGAAAGGATGAAAATTGGAGATTGATCTTGGAAAACGCGCGAGATGAAATTACAATTGATTTTGGAGGTGTTGGAAGCAACATCCGAAGATCAATCTGATTCCTTGCATTAGAGATCAGAGAAGGAGAAGTGAAAAAGGGTAAGGAAAGTTGTCGTTCGTGATGTGAAAGATTTTCACTGATATCACTAGAGTAGCAATAATTGTTAATCTTTGGATTACGGTATTGTTCATTTTAATTGTAAATAGTAGGTTTTGTAAATACATTGAGATTCAATCTTTTGTAAATACGTTGAGATTCAATCTCTATTATTTGGGTGATTCAAAATTGGTATTGTTTTTCTATGATATTTTCTTTGCTGCTTATTAACGATAGTTGGGGTTGTATCATAATTTTAATTTTTACCCTGAAAGTCAAAGGATTTGATAAGCCATTCGGATTATGGAATCAACAATCATGATCGCAATTTGCGTGACATTTTCATTTACTAATTACCATCAATCACTGTAACTTTAATATACGAATAGTAAATAACATTAACCCGTCCTGAATGGTAATATATGATAGCTATTAATGTTAAGGTGGCATTTTTTTGAAGTTTTTGGGTTTGGAAATTCTGTTTTTGAATTTTTGGCATAAATTTTGGACTAAATCTTGAATAATTCTCTCTTTTATTTCTTGAAAATTTTCAAACTTAGTCTGCCAACTCTCTCAATGACTGGAAAACAACAAATGGTCAATTCGAAAAGTTGAAAATTACGAGACATTTAAAGATGATAAGGACAGAACCGAAACAAAAGAAGATGATAAGGAGAGAGGAGGGTTGATCTCTGTAAACGTTTATTTGCACACGATATTTATACTAAACAAAATAATTTAATTTTAGCTGATAAAAGTTAATATTAAAGTTATAGTATTTAACTATAAATTAAGTGACAAATATATGTATGAAAAATATATAGTGTCTTGTATTCATCGATTTGGTATTCCTTGTTGAGTACATTTTCTGCCATTTTGTTTGCAGAAATATGCCACCAACGTACGCCATCTTCTAGGGCATGGAGCATGGATGATAAATACGCCGTGGATAAGAGCATAATACTAGTTTAAAATTGTAAGGAAGAAAACAAAGTTATAAATGTCGCTAAAATAGAGACAAAGTTAGATTCCGCCTGACGAGGACACCTAGGTCATGCCAGAAATTACTAGGACCATATATGCTACTAATATAATTATTCTAGCTAGCTGTATTAATGTTTTAAAAAATATTAACTAATCAAAATGAATGGGATGAATTATTGCAACAATTTAGGAAGTCAATGGAAGGACACATAAATAGCTACTATTTGAACTTGCAAGTAGACATTGGCTGGTGATTAAATTGATGTACACTATTGGCTGGTGAAACCAGTTGAAGACTTGAATTACCAGCAAGATATCTTGGCTCTTGGTATGGACGGATGATGTTAATTGTATAATTTAACTTGTTATAGCAGATTATTATGTATTATTTTTTATGTTTACTAATTTAACCTATATGAGTGTTTATAAAAAAAAAAATGCTTAAAAACAACATTATTTCCTGGCAATTAAACACAAAAAATTTAGGAGGAGAAAAATAACTTTCTTCACTTTTATTTTTCTCCATTTTAGCCGGTGTTGGATAATGAGATAAAGTCTCTTATTTTGGGAAAAAATTCTGAAAAAGATTTACCTTTCAAACCACACGCAGCCTATGGTATACTACGTTTTCTTGCATGTGGAGAATTACTTCAACGCATCTATAGGGAAGCCTGAACAATTTCTCATCGAATTTCAAGTTCGGAGTGAATGAATAATGAAGATTATTACTGTTAAATATAATCCTAATAACTAAGTGGATAGGACCCTATATTCTTAAACTACACTAAAATTAACTCTAACATGTACCCACTAATTGTTTTAGGGATCACCAAGTTTTGATCCCAAACGGCACCTCTCTCTTTTGCGTTCAATAATTATTATTAATTTCTTCACTAACGACAGATGCTCTATCACTATAATAAGTACCATTTTTAAAAGTGACTCCGATGAACCTAACACTGAAGTCATGCATAATAATCATGGAAGATCTTTTATGGTAATTGATAACAGAAATCTTTCTAATGGTCATGGAAATAAGCTAGTTATTGATGCAGCTCAATCAAATCAAACATAGACAAGTCAAAAGATTTCGGTAACGGAAATAATGAATATACGATTACACGTGATCATTAGGTGCATGACTCTATCGAAAGGCAATACGTTGAAGAAAATAAATTGTCTACGTTTACTTTACACTAAACATGAATGCAAGACATGCTGCATATATAAACTTCTATTTTTTAATCGTGATCATGAGATATGTATTTTCATTTTATTTATATATTTTGCATGGCGTGAACGCTGAATACAAGTACTAGCAACATGATTATGGGGCTTTTGTTGAGACATAAAATTATATTTTTTTAAGAATAGCTAAAGATCCCTCTAACTTGTCGCGTTTTATTCAGATCCCTTTTAAATTATGCCTGATTCGAGTTATCTCCCTATACTTGACTATTTTTATAATCGTTAATCCCCCAAATAATAATTGGTCCTAGATCCTAGTTATCCCTTCGCGTTCGCACCCGCTACTCTTCTCTATTTACATCCGACACCTCCATAACCTACTCCATGATCTCCCCCGGTGATCTTTGCCCATGATTTCAATAGTTAATGTCATGTTTATTGCAGCTTTATGCAACCACCCTCTATGTAATAATATGAATAGAGGCATAAAATGTGATGTATGACACTTGGAAGAATATAAGAAAATATCTACACTCTCATCTTCTGTATCTCTTTCTTTGCTTTGTCTGCATTTGTCGTTTCCTCTTATTTTACAACAAATGACTAATGTAATTAAGCGCATATTAATGTAACCTGAATTGCACTGATATATAACTGTGGTGAAATCAAGAATTTTCAAAAAAAAAATTACAAGAATGTTACACGCCTAAAATTCTATGAGTAGGATAGCCTTCAGGTATAACATAATTAATACACTTTGAAACACAAGCTTTTGAAACGTACCTTCTTAGATGGTACGTACTTGTCAAATGAATCGTACACAAAAAACCACGAATCTAAGTACAACACATGGAGTAAAAAAGAGATTATCTCGACTGGCTGGCATTTAGAGTTTAGACCCACAAAGTATCTAAGCAGGTTGGCAATTTGACACTAATCATTCCATATTCAAAGGATACGTTAGTTTTATTAATAATTGTAGGAATATAATAAGTCTGGAAGCTCAGAAAATTGCCAGTTTGAGTGTTGTTTTGCCGGTTGGTAGACCCTCAACACTGCAATTATATTTTCAAACCCAAATTTCAATGGAAATCAAATAATGTACTGCTTCAGATTGTGATCCAATCACATATCGAAGCATTGAATTTGAATTAAATTTTACATTATATCACTGTTTTGGTGTTATTCAAGGAATACATATATATTTACGGATCTTTAATTTTTAAATGAAACCATTATATTGGAACAGACATGCAACTGCATCAAATTCAAAGACCAATTGATAGGAAAGAGCAATTAAAATGCCCGTGCATGCATCAGTATATTTACTGTACTCACTTCAAAAATAAACATACGAACCAATAATAAGTTATATATTTAAAGCTCCAAGGGGAAAAAAAGGAATTAACGACGGATAAATTATGTAGCTAAATAATAAAATTTGTCACTAATTCTATTTAGCGATGAATTACCAACAGATTATACAAAAAAAACTATGTTAACTATGAGTAATTTAACGACGAAATTCATAGCTAATTTCAAAGTTACTTATAATATATTATATTTACATGCAAATAAAATATAGGGTATACCGTAGTTATGGAAGTAGTCATATCTGCAACTGCCAATTGGACACCATGTTAACGACCTCAAATTCATAGGTTTTCAATTCCTCTAGTGTCAAAGTCGTGTCCCTTGACGATTATCAACCCATAATTTTAAAAGAATGATGAGTTCAGTAACAAGAATCTTAAAGTTAAAATTTTGAATTCGTCTTTAGAAACGTAGTGGGTGGGAGAAAGGCCCCAAAGGTGTAAAATCTAAATGAATGACCATGTCAATTTTGGATAATGGACGAGTCCAAAAGTTGCAATTACACATTTATATTCAGTGCTTTAATTTCGTGCTAAAACCAAACAGATTGGAAGTCCTGCTTATCAAACTTACATCACCTATATTGTCCTCTCTGCAAATTAAATTGCTTTGACTTTTTACAGCCGAAAGAGAACTTGTTTTATAAAAAAATAAAAAATAAAAAAAGTATTAAGAAGCAAAAATTAAAAAAAGATAACTTGAATGTTCAATCGCTAAACTTTTAAGCAACTATTTACACAATCGAGAGGAAGAGCAGATTAGGAAGAAAAACGACTTATCAAGTCTTCAATTGTACTTTTCTGCTGGCGTCTCCTTATAGACATAGAAAGTTTGATGCATGCATGTCGATACTTTCACTACAAATTATAGGCCTTTTCTCTCTTCCTAATAATCCAACCTGTGGAATCTTATAAACTACCCAACGATTTTTATCTTAACTTTTACAAATATACGCAACCAAATCATTTAAAAGCACAATTTGTAAGTCAAATATATGCATGTTCAACGGAAAAAGGGCGAGGGATATTGTAATGACCCGTTTGGTCGTTTAGATATTTTAACTCTTTTACCCATGTTGATCCTTCCCCTAGCTTCATTAGAGCGTGTTTGAGTTGTGGGAATGGGTGAAACCGTTCCTGAGGTAGTCGAGCGAGTCTTGGTCAAATTGAGGAAATTAGAGGCTTAAAGTAAAAAACTTTTGACCAATAGTTGACTTTTGGGTAAACGAACTTTTTTTAAATTTCATCCATTCCATGAGGTCTAGAGAGTCGTTATTAACTTGGTGGGGTGATTGGTTCGGTTCCCGAGGCACCCGGGAGCATTTTGGTCCCTTGGTTGGAAACTTATTTTTGGGGTTTAGGGGGTTGACGGGGTCAAGATGACCTCCATTGAGAATTTTGAGGGCACGGGTGAGGTCATAGCGTGTTTTTACATTGGTATGCATGCTTGGTTTGTATCAGGGAGGTCTCGAATGAATGTTGGGTTTTGGGTTGAACTTGGTGAAAACCAAATTTTTGCTGGTTTCTGGCGTGCCGCTTTTGCGGTGGTTTGGCCTCATCTACAGGCCCACCTCAGCGAAGCTTGGTCCTCATATGCAAGGGTTTGACTTGTTAAGCAGTTTCGTACCTGCTGGGTCTTTTCCGCAGGCGCGAGACCGCACTTGTGAAAGTTGTCCCGCATCTACGAGATGCTGACTTATTTAATGAATCCGCATCTGCAGATGTTTCTCTGTAGTGCGAGATCGCTTATGGGGGCACAGGTACTGCAGATGCGAAAATCGCTGTTTCCAGATCCTTAAAATCCCTAACTCGAACCATTTCATTTCATTCATCAAATTGAAACCTAGAGGAGATTTTGGGGCGATATTGTGGAGCTTTTGGATGAATTTTCTTTGGGTAAGTTCTCTACTCTCTCTTTGTGATTTTATTATGTTTAAATAAAGAATCTATTGTAATTTTTCATGAACTAGTTGGGAAATCGGGTCATAAACCCTAAGATGTTTTTATGAATTTTATTCAATCCAAATGAAGTTTTGTTGGGAGATTTATTGGGTTCTAATCATATAATCAAGGGGTAATTAATGCCTAAGCTTGGATCTTCCATTTATCTCAAGAATCTTAGTTATGGAAATTAGGGTTTATCTTAGTTATGGAAATTGGGGTTTTCCCTAAAATTGGGGATTTTTGATTTATGATGAAATTAATGCTAAATTTGGACTAGTTTGTGTTGATAATTTTATGTTTGTACTTCTTAAGTTTTGGATTGACCTTTTCCAACTAAATTTTCATTTTTGCCCTTGCGGGCCCGAGTTTCCTTTTTAAAGGCGTTTTCGATGCGAATCGTATTATAGAAATATGGGTATCGTTAGACTCGGTTTCTAATGTAGAATAACAATTTGATAGACTTTGACTGTTCAAAGGCAATTCGTAAAGGGAAGGCTCGAGTTTGATAGTTTATGGCATCTGCTCGGCACTGAGGTAGGTTCCGGCTTACCTTGTGGTTAGACTTCAATTAGTGAAGCATATGTAGCTGTTAGGCCTTCGATCATGGAGTGGAGGTGAATCCAATTAGGTTGGTTCTGTCAGCTGTTATGTGAGCTTGTCGCCATTTTTGTTGTATTCATGAGCTGTGTTTACATTCATCTCTCTCTTGACATTTCACTTATCATCGGAAAAAGGAAGGAAATTGAAAATGGCTTGAAATTGTGTTGTGTGTTTCATGACAAGTAACGGATGAGATTTTGGTATGATTACTGTTGATGTTGATATCATGCATGGCATATATTCTTATTTCATACGATGATATGATATGAACTGTGAATTGAAATGATGATAAGTGAGAGAGTGTAGCCTCTGAGGTCTTTGTCGATGAGCGTAAAAGAGAGATGAGAGTCTGTAATCCGAGGTTGTTACCGGAGCAGAATGTGTGCTCGTGATCCAAGGTCATTTACCAAAGTGAGAGAGTGCTCGTTAGCCGAGGTCTTTTGTCGAGACGAGGGGTACAAGGACTTTGCGGGTTCCCCATGGGTCATGACTTCGAGGCATTGCCCTTAGAATGTGTGTACAGATTGGAAGGTTGTCCAGTGCATTGCATTGCATATACAATTCACTTATTTATCCTTGACTGTGTACACGACATCTTATGCATTTGACTGATGTTGTACTTTGACTGATCTTATGCTTGCGACTGTTCATGGAATGTACTTGATTGCTTATCTATCTACCTGTTAATTGCTTCTTTTATATATGTAAACTAATTGTTGTCGGCCTATGATGCTTACCAGTACTACTGTTGTATTGATACTACTCTTGTTGCACTTTTTCCTTGAGTGCAGAGTTCGTCGCTATTTCTACCTCTCAGCCTTACGAGTGATCCCGAGGCCTCCTTGCCAGAGTTTTCAGGGTGAGCTATTAGATGGATCCGTAGCCCGGAGAACTAGAATAAGAAAAGTAAAGATAGAATGATGCACCACGAACAATCATGTGGGCTCACCGAATAGTCTCGAAAGCAGCAAGTTCTCTTAAGTCATGGGCGTATAGCGAACCTGCTCTTCAATGATACCTAACATACCATAAAAAACAACAATGGTATGCCTGAGTACTGGGTACTCAGTGAGTGTCTAAGGGGAAATAGTTAACAAAACAAGATATGATGAATAAAATCAATGAAATGATATCAATGAAAATAACAGTTCAAACCCAGGAATAAGGTAAGCCAGCAACATTAAAGAGTCATCAGAGAATCCAACAACGAAGGACACATTAACTTAACTCCTTACCATTTACCATGCCAAGTATTTCACTTACGAATTCAATATCACCATAAGCCACTCACAGGTAACAAGATACGAAACAAATCACTCACAGGCAAATCAATCAATCGATACTCCGGGTAAGGAAACCATGGAGGCTAATCGTCCTCTGGACTAACACAGTAACAGATACTCCGGGCTAGGAAGCAACGGAGGCCAATCATCCTCTGGACTGACACAGCAACAGATACTCCGAGCTAGGAAGCAACGGAGGTCAATTATCCTCTGGACTAACACAGCAACAGATACTCCGGGATAGGAAGCAACGGAGGTCAATCATCCTCTGGACTGACACAACAACAGATACTCCGGGCTAGGAAGCAACGAAGGTAAATCATCCTCTGGACTGACAAAGCAATACTCGTATCGATATGTTAGGATCCATAACGGCTAATCATCCTCTGGACTAGCACAGCTCATACAGGCCCAAACACAAGAAAATACAAATCATGGCATATTACCAATCATCAATCATCGTTTAGAGCCGAATCTCACTTCTCAAGTCATCATCTCAAAATAAAGGCATTTCAAGTAATAACCGATTTAGAATCTTATTCAAATCTCTTATTCAATTTTCAAGTTCAAGAAATCCATTCAATAGCAAAACTAGTTTTAAGTTCCAGCCTTTAGAAAAGTAAGTTCAGTCATCCAATAATGGGAAAAGTGAGTTTCACAAGTAGTATAAATCGTATAAGGTTTGATGCGGGCTTGACACTACAACAAATTTGATTATCAGTGACGAATTATTTTGTCACTTAAAATTTATATTTCGTCACAAAATATCTTTCATGACGAAAAAAAATTCGTCAATCGTTCGTCCCTAAAAGCGGGTCGCTAAATGTATACAAAGACAATTTAGTGTTTCGTCGCTAAATAAAGTTGCATTAACTACGAAATTCATTTTTGTCCCAAAATGCATAATATTTATGACGAACTCATTCGTCAAGAAAAGTATAAAAAATTTGTAGCTGATAGTATGTTTTCGTCACTAAAAAGGTTATTAATACCGACAAAACTTCCTCGTCACTAATTTTTCAATTTAATTAGTGACAACGCCAATTGTCACTAAAGTTATATATATTTCGCAGTTAAAAAATAATAATTTCGTCACCAAAGACAACCTTTTATATATGAAAAGATATTCCGTCCCCAAATGTATAAATTAGTGACAACTTTGCTTTACAAAAATGGCTTATAATTTTGTAGTTGAAACCAATCATGTCGTCACTAAAGATACTTTTTTTTTTACTGACACAACAAAATTGTCACTGTAAATTATCGTGATTAGTGACAATAACAATTATGATAAAACACAAATTTAATTTGTAGTTAAAGAATGAATCATATTATTAATCATAAGGCAATTCTAGGACAAATACTATGTTTTATCACAAATATAATCAATTAATGACAAAATAATATGTCCTGTGATAAAAATGTGATTATCTTGAAAAATACAATGTAATTTAATCATAACGTCTCTCTCCTATCTTGTGAGCTCCTTCCACTTGTTTCGAGCGAAAGAAAATTTTGAGCTGCCATTTTCAACCTATTGATAACACACTCAAGAGTATTGCTACACAACTCCTGCATAAAGAAAATGAAAGAGAAGTTACACAACTTCATTATTAAACTTCCAGGAAACTCATGTCTAGTTTACAGTACGTGGAACATTTAAGCTTACTTGGGGACCATGTAGTTTGGATAAAACAGGTTTAGAAATGAAAAAAATTCTAACCATTTATTGCTTGGATTTTCATCATATGAAACTCGCAATGTCGAAGTAAATGATAAAAAATCTTGGAGCAATCTAGCAAATACATTGTCTCAGCATGGGTGCTCGTCATTATGAATGGAGTAGCCGACTTGAGACAATAGTAACTAATTGAAGTAGATTTTCCAAAGGGATAAGCATTATATAGAAATAAAATATAAGAGCAAATTATTGATTATGTTTAGCTCCATGATATGAAGCCTCGGGATGCTTATCAATTAAAATGCTTACTTTGTCAAATAAAAAAAGAGAAGAAGAGAGAAAAGAACTAACCTGAGTTATTGCATTAACCACACCAGCAAGGAAAAAAGATTTTTGTCCAAATTCGGAAGGGCTGCCACTTCCCAATTGATGGGAGCAATCAAATCTTAGGATACCTGGGCTATAATTACCACCAAATGAATAAGGAACAATCAACTATCACAAGCCTAATCATTTTTTTGTAGGCAAAAGCCTTATGAAAAAGAACTTGAGATCATGGAAAAAGAAGAAACATTAACATGTTGAAATGTAAGAGAACACAACCAGAGAATGGGGCTTTTCTATTTGCCTTTCTAAACATGGTTGCATTTGCTTTTCATCAAAATGAAAAAATCTCATTAGTAACTAAGTAAGCAAAAGTTTACCACTGAATTAATTTTATTATTAATGACAGAGAATGGAACTTTTCTATTTGCCTTTCTATAACTGTAGCTACCAGTACCTTTTTTCTAGTTTCACCAAGAATGTGGTAGCTCTCTTAGAGCTATGATTATCTTTCCTCTAAGTATGAAGATGAAATAATGGTATTTAGTCAACTTCATAGATGAAGTGAGGAGATTTTTCCCAATTAAATGTCATGTCTTGCTCTATCTGAAGGTGATCAGCAGTAGTGGACGTTTCATCTGTTTCTGAATATGCTACTTATGCTCCAACAATGAAGCCACAAAAATAGATATTGATCAATAAGGACTTCGATTCATAGCAGTGGTGATGGGATTAGTGAATGAAAGAAAATAAATAAGAAGGTGATGATGGAGGAGAAGAAATAAACAAAGAAAAATCAAATAGAAGCTCTGCTCCTTTGATTCATGAAGAAAAGAACCCATAAAAAGTCTATAACCACAAACTTGCAAATATCAACACCATCCCGAAATCCTCAATCTAGAACCTTGGTAAAAATATAGAAAATCCCAACCAATACAATCACAGAGTCCATCTATGGTAACAAAATAGAGGAATAAAACAAATTTTGGTGTCTATGTGAATACCTTAATGGATCCGTGATCCAGGTTAGAAGTTTGGTTATTGATGATTTGGCTCCTAAATTAGCCAAAGCTGAAGCATGCGAGTTCCAAGAATTTACAATAGTAATATCAATAGTTAAGGATATCGTCACCTGTTAATCAAGCAAAATTTAGCATCAGCACATAAATAAAAGATATCAACTTTAAGCTTTTGAATAGCCCACTCTCACCACCTAATAGGTTCCAAAAGCTGAAAGAGTCCCATAAGCTATAACATTTTTGAATTCAAAGCACCAAGAGCAGTCAATATAGCCCAATGGGCATGTAATATATATTTCATTAAATGCTAAAATCACCAGTATAACTGGAGAGTTGCAAAATCAGAGGAGATGAGGATGAAAAACTGCGAAAGAATGAGCAAGAAGCATTAAAAGTATCCAGCTGATACGTGTCTATTTAGTTTCAGCGAAAAAAGCCAAGTTGCATTTAGGTATGTTAAAAGACTAAAATGCCCTCAAATTGAAATTAAACGACATTAACCTAAAATATCGATCCCAAATCATAACCCACTCTTCTAATATAGTAGAAACATACTGGAGAAAGAGAGAGATGACAGTGACACAAGTAAAATAAGCACCATAGAAACGTAAGATATAAGATCCAAATCACCTTCATCATCTTGCTATGATTTTACCAGTACGACTTCCCTCAACTTTCAACCCTTGAATTAGTGATCATGTTGAGAATTCCATCAAGAATTTAAGCTTGTTGAACATAATGCAACTTAGAAACTTAAAATATAACTAAGGAAATAACTATTTTATAACATTCAAAAAACTAATAAACTAAATACTAACTATGAGCTTATCTTCAAATAAGTTGTTGGAAAGTACCAGTTGCAAGGTAGCACAAGTTTATTTTAGCCGAATATTATTAAGCAAGATATATCAAGCAATAAAAAATCCAAAGTCTAGACTTGTTTGAAATTGAGATTCTAACACAAGAGGCTTACACTTGTTTTGAGCCTGACTTTGTACTGAATGAAAGGCTCATCGTAATATGGCAGAGACGACAGTCACAAGTGAAAGAGTAGACATTGATCTCCAAAGGACCTAATGAGTGATGCAATTTGAATAAGAGTACGCACTCCACGTAATCGATATGAAAATCTCCTCAACTTAAATATGCAAATTGTACCTGAGCAATTGATAATATACTCAATTTCTTCTATTGTGAAATATACACTACCAAAAGTGAAGCAAGCACACAACTAAATAAAGATCACTTACTCTTTGACAATTAAGACAACATCATCAATCATCTGACCATACCTCAACCACGTGATTAAATACCAAAACTCAGATTTAATTACGTAGTACAAGTGGGTAATACACTAAGTTAGATGCACATAATACCATTTAAGGATTAATACTGACCAGTACTATTGTGCAAATCATCGTACAATACAAATTATTAGAATAATAAGCTTAACATAACCACCTTACATTTAGCCATGCATACACGTTTAGGTGATGAAATATCATCTTCTTTGTTTGTCTAAAATTATTGTAAAACAGTGAGAGTCTTTGTTTTTGTTTTTTTAATAAGCAAAAGAAATAAATGACATGCTATTTTCTCTTTTTTGTTTTTACACTACTGCAGCTACATGTTGCCAAAGGAGAAAGCTTTGAATGTTACATTTGATAAAGACTGTAATATATCAATCCTTCCTAAATATTTAGTCATATGATTCAACTAAATATCATTTACTCTTAGATATCAAGAACAATGAAGGGATCCAAAGCACAATCACATAACAGAACACACAACTAATTAAAGATCAAGTCACAATACCTTAGACAACTCATTCAACCTTGCTTTAAAACAATTGCAGCTGACTGACCCTCACTAGGACTTAAAAAAGCTATCCATTTTTTTATAAAGCACTTAAAGAAACTACGTTTGCAGATCTACTAGAATAAAGAAAAAAAGAATAACATATTAGAACTACTAGAATAAAGAAAAAAGAACACCATTAAATACAGTTAAATATTGGTTTCATTTTTGATACCCCAAATTCCTAGTATAAGAAGTAAACATAATAGTATCTTTTTCTATTTCTTATGAGTTCCTAAGTAGTAATTTAAAATGTTTTTTCAGAGTTGCGTTAAGCCAAGACCTCTATTCGGGACTTTGACAATTCCTAATTGGACCTGCAATAAGCTAACATAATTGTCTCAATTCCATTATCCCTTATCTATATATTGAACATACACTTCTTTAAGCAACAACAATAAATTTGGGGGATTGATAATTATGCAGTCCACTTCAGCTAGATATATACTGGCAAGAAATGTATTTTTTTTGTTGAAAAGGAGAAACCCCATCATAGAAAAATAACGAGCAGCATGAAGTTGCAGTGATCACTCATTCAAGCATTCAATCGAAAAGCTGGTGGGCAAGCTGCATTGGCGCCCAATATTAACATGGAGGGATTCTCTAAAAAGACAAGCATTTGGCAGTCCCATATGTGTTTATGCCAGATTAACAACTAGCAATCAAAGAAAATTCCTCCGATTCAAGCCAAAATCTCAACCAAAAGTTGTAAATTTAGAATTTCTTTCGGATAAGTCTAAATTCAGAAATTAACTAATCAACCGGATGGGAAGAAAAAGGAAAAAGGAAAAGGGGGAAAGATTTGGGACATCGAAAAGAATTGGCCTAAAACCCTTCTTCGACACGTAAAGAAGTAGTAAAAGACACCTGTGGATAATATCTGGTTGATATAATCCAACGTATACTACTTGTCGATGTCGCCAAGATAATTCAGTCCCAATTTATCAAGCTCTAGTTTTAATATCAATTTTCAGTTAAAAACACAAAACGGGAAAAACAGAAGAAATAAAAAGGTAAGGAAGAGAAAGAACCTAGTAATTGATTTGTATATCAATCTGTAACCGAAGCAGAAATAATTTGAGATAGGGAATCAAAATCATAAACTATAAACAATTAAAACTAGAGGGGAAGGAGCTTACAATTTGAAACCCTAATTCTGGTTTGGGAGAAGGCCAATGCTCGTTCATACCTAATTCGAAGCTCCTGCCACTGGACTGAAACGTTGATAGGATTGGGAAGGTGATTCTAAAAGATAAAACCTAAAGGTTGTGTGAAGATAAGAGGGAAGGATTTGGGGGAAAACCGTAAAAGGAGAAAATGAGGGAAAATTTTGCCGCGATAGCTTTTCCCTCAAATTTGAAAAGGATTAATGATTTTTAGGCCACAAATTCCAGTAAAAAAAAAAAAAAAAATATATTACTCCGTCCGTCCCAATTTTAATGTCTTAATTTTCTTTTTGGTCTGTCCCAAAAAGAGTGTCTTTTTCTATATTTAGTAAATTGATAATTCAAACATCCGCCATGACAAGTTTAAAATCACAAGATTCAAAGGACATTTTCGTACATTATGCACATATTTAATTTCGGACCACAACATTTAAAAGTCTCCTTTTATTTCTTAAACTTTATGCTTAGTTAAACTAAGACACTTAAAATGGGACGGAGGGAGTACATATTTTAGCAACAACAGTAATACTTTTGGCGACAATAAAAGTCTATTAATGTTAATGTATTTATATTTAAATTTATTCTATTAACCAGTTATATATGGCAACAAGATTACAAGACCTGGTAACAAGAAAAAACTCATTATTTTTAAAAAAAATTGAGTTGTTGCCATTTATCGAAATTAACCTACATTTTGTGGTTGTTCCTAAAAAGTCGTTGCCAATTCTATGTTTTCTTATAGCGACAATGTACAATGCTGCTGTAACTGCTCTTTCGTCTCTTGAATATTCATTTTAAAAGTTCAATATATTGTTAGTCATGTAAGAAAACATATAGTATATTGTAGAAATTATGCAGTCCAATATTAAAAAATTTGCGACCGTGTATTTTGCAATTTGAAGTATCCAAGACATTCCAAGTTTATCAGAATATATAATTACCGTATGTTTCTTCAAAACTAGCCTGCATACGAAATAAAATTATTTTTATGTTGGTCAGTTGAATTAACACTTATATACAAAATATCAATCTAACAATCACACTTGAGACTAATTGTAATATCACAAAGATACTAGTCCCTATTTTCTGTAGTGTCATATGTCAATTTTTTTTTTATTTTTATTTTTATTTTTTTTTGCTTGAACCATACTTTCGACCTAATACAGTTAAAGACTTTACAATAAAAATATGGAATAGTAGCTTCTTCTATAGAAGTGTTCCATTCCTACTTCTAAATGTATTTAGCTTTAAAATTCTAATTTCAAAAAGTATATCAACACAACAAAAAAATTGATTTTACCATTTAAGTTTATATCTTTTTAACTTCTACTAAATTTTCCTGATGACCTGGGTCTAAATTACATTAAATTCTAATTACATTCAATCAGGATTAGTCTAAATTACATTAAATTCTAATTACATTCAATCAAGATTAGTTTTTCTTCTTATCTTCTTTTTTCTTTTATTCAAATAATAAAATTATCTTAAAACTAATTAGACTCGAAGTAAAAGTCTACAAATCTTATATCACCACGAAAGAGAATGGTGCAGAGATTTCAAACTCAAAGCCCGAGAAATAATTGTTGCTATTACTCAACAATAAATAGAATTAATCTTTGACAGACAATTCATGTGATGAAAGTAAGTTACATTACCCGTAGATACATATATTTTGTGTGTAATGCGGTGTACGGATTCGAATGACACTAGAACTTCAATTGAAAGATTGATTGATATCGGGTGAGTATATAATTATGTTAAATTAGTATGTATATCTTTAAATTTTATATTTTAACGAGCAAAATCTATAAACAATTGATAATGCTAAGATAATAAAAAAGGATATTGACCAACACAATCAAGAACGGAGAGAGACGATATAAGCGGAAAAAGTTTTTAGAAACCTTTTTTATTTTAATGCTTGAATCATCTACCACAGATTCAAAAAGAAAAAATAAATTATTGATTTTACTTACCTCTAAAGTAAAACAAACATAATCAGAATTGGAAAAAAAAAAAGGCAATAATTTATTTAACATAAAATAAATACCAAGCAAAATTTTACTTACCTCTAAAGTAAAACAAACATAATCAGAATTGGAAAAAACATGGCAATAATTTATTTAACATAAAATAAATACCAAGCAAAATCAATTTATAGTGGCAAAAGTCAAGAAACAGTACGTGAGAAAAGAAGAAGACCTCTCTAGACGTTCTAACATGTGAGCTATTTTTATTGTGCTATAAAATTCAAATAAGGAAAGAATTTGTACAAAATATAATTCTATTGATTGAAATCCTAAATTTTAGGATTTCTTATGTGGTTCAAATAAGGAAAACTTTAATAACTAAAATTTAAGTTGATTTCGATGTCCTAAATATTAGATAGTAACAATAAATTACAATTTTGCTTAATATAAAAGGGAAAATGGCTAAAATAAATCCTAAACTATGACCGAATTTGCTGCAACACACCTATATTTTGCGGGGATCCTACTACCCCCGGCTATTTTTTAAACGATATTATTACCCCCTGAAACGCTACCACCTAATTTGTGTTTAAGTGGTGAAATCCACGCGCCTGGCGTGTTTTTTCACTTAAATCTTTTGTTTTTTTTTTTTTTTTTTTTTTTACTTCTTTATTATTCTCTACGATTTCTTCAAAATTTTGGTTGAAGGTTCAAAGTTGTTGTTTATGGAGAAACTAGAAAATGATCGCCGACGAAAATGATGTACAGGGTAGTTGTTGTTGATTCTCCTTTTTTTTCTTTTTCGGCTCCTTTCCTGATCTGAAATTTGCCATGGCCGGAGTTTGGAGCTTTTCCGACTTCCCTTCATTTCACTACCAAAAAACACCATAGATAAACCATTAAACACCCACCATTCACGACTAAACACCGACAAAATTCTAAACACTTCATTTCACTGCCAGAAAACCCCATAGATCAACCACTAAACACCCACCATTAACGATAGACCCACCTTCTTCTTCGTATTAAAAAAGAACAAATTGTTGTGATTCCTCTATATTTTTCATGTTCTTAAAAATGGAACCACATTTTAGTCGACATACCCACTGTCCCTTGCCGCCATCTCTGCCATACCACAATAGAGATAGCAATTAATAGGAAATTAGTCCCTTCTGTAAAAGAATTGATTTTTTTTTTGTTCTATCGACTACATCTGCAAATGGATTTTGTTGTTTAACCAAAAATCTTATTTGTTTTGATTTCATCAGTTGAACTTCTACTCATGGTGTAAACATAACTAGGTTTAAGCTTGGAAAATCTCAAGCAATCGGAGTTAATTATCTTAGTATTTCATTACATTTATGGAGGATGATCTTTCGTTATTAAGGTTTTACTATATTAATCAACCATCCATATCATTTGCCAATTCCTAAGTTCCATAGGAGTATTTAATTTAGGGAAAGCAGAAATATGCTTCTTTAATTCTGAATATGGAATAGTTTGACCCGATTTCCATTTGAATCTATGAAGGCGAAAATGGAAAGGAAAAGAAAAGAATTAGAAAAGAAAAAACAATTAATATTCAAAAATAAACTTTTAACATTATTTTGTACTATCTCACTCTCTCAAAGAGGGTGAAATGCACTCTCTTTGCCACCTCAACACGTAGGTAATAATTACAATTTAAAATTGTCAGGGGGTAATGGGACCCCCGCAAAGTATACGTGTGTTACTGATAATTGGAAACAAGTCTAGGGGTGTTTTTATGCATTTTCCCTAATATAAAATATGTTTTTCACGGGTAAAAAGGATGAACGACATTTCACTAAGGGCTTTCGTACTTTTAATATACACACACACACATATATACATACAGATCATTTATGGGTGTATTATTATATTTAGTCTATTTTTTACGAATATGTGTTATTTTGTTCAAGTTCAAGAAGCTTAATGAATTAATTTAATAATTAATTTTTCTCTACTTTACTTCAATTTGATTAAATTATAAATTGTATTTGAAATTGATTCTAGAATTGAATTTGATTTGCAGATTTGACTATAATTGCAATAAAGTAGACACAATTTAAATATGATTATAACCATATTTTAAACGTCTGAATTGGCTGATTTCCAAACTTGAAACATCATCTCATTCCTTATTTTTTCGCCCCGCTTTGCTTTTTTCATAAATATCATGGTTTTTCGAAAAATGTTCGCTATCAGGAGACACTCGAACATCGATAACTTGTCACCATAAACAATTGTAAACAAAGATCATTGATTTTAGCAACGAATATTTTTCGTCGCCAATAGTTAAATCATTCAACTAGAACTTTTTAATCGTCGCTATTTAAAACATTGCATATTTTGTGACAAAAATTTGTTGTCACTAAGTCGCATGTTGATTAGAGACAATAAATTGTTTGTCACTAATTGTTTATGTTATTAGTGACAAAAACTAAGGTCACAATTAAACATAAAATTTTGTAGCTAAAACTTACAATGATTAACTACAAATTTTAATTTGTCGCTAATGTATCAACACAGTTTTTGCAACAAAAGTTTTTCGTCTCCAAAATTTAACTAATTTTGGGACGAAAATCGGTTTGTCGCAAATTGGGTACATCATTAATGACAAAATAATGTGTCACTGATAACTTTAAATTCGTGGTTAATAGTACTCAATAAATGGCGCCAACTCATTTTTTGGAGGGAAACTTTAGGGGACAAAACTTTGCTACGAAATTTTGTGTTTCGTCACTAAAAATATGTGCCTCAGGACGAAATGTAACTTTTGTCACAAAAAGTGAATAATTAGTGACGAATTTTGCATCGTAGCTAGCATTTTCGTAGCTAAATATCATATTTGTTGTAGTGACACCTAAAGAAAATAACGGCCCGAAGACTACTCCTAAACTGAGAGAAACTCGACTCTACTCCTTCAAAAACTCTCCTATTGCTCTCTCTCCAAACTACCCACATTAATGCAAGTGGAACCATGTTGCAAGCCCTCGTCTTCTCCTCCTTCTCCCGCTCTTCCAACTGAACATCAACTCTTTCACAGTTTTTGGCATTGCCCAAGGAGTGCTAAACCACCTAAGCATATCCCACCATAATCTCATGGTTAGCCTACAATGTATAAGAAGATGATCCACATCTTCGCCCGTCTCCTTACACATGTAGCACCAACTGACGCAGACAACCTTCCGCTTTCTAAGATTTTCCGCTGTCAAAATGACCCCTCTAGTGGCTAGCCAAGTGAAAAAGCACACCTTCCTCGGCACACTTGGGACCCATATTGCATGCATTACAAGGGAACTCAACCTCATCCCGAACCAAAAGTTTTTCATAAAAAGACTTCACTGAGAATACTCCATTATTTTCCAAGCCCCACCACCAAACATCGGGAAAAACCACCGGACTGACTTGGTCGGTGCATGGATATCATAACAAGTGATTAGGAATGGTACATTTGATGCATATAAATTATAAAATTGAGGGACCTATTAAGAGATAGTGATATACTGGATCATATTATCACGTATATGTGCCATCAATTACAACTTGATGATGTACAGAGATATCCTAGTATAGACAACAACATCTAAAGGACTATTAACTGTAGCCACTGCAAGGATTTACTTTATGTGCATGATGAAATACAACCATCTATAAGCTTACTTGGGCAAAAGGGTTTCTTTCAAGAAAGAACTTTTTAGTGTAGACTTATGGAGATAAAAATGCTAACATATGATGCTCTGGCCAGAATTGGCACTACTACTACTACTTCTAAATGTTGGTGTTGTGAGGATCCATTTATAGAAAATGTGGAACATGTTCTCATGTAAAATACTACAGCTTGCAAGGTCTGAAATTTTGTTGTATTTGATTCTTAAACAGAAATGATGGTGGCTATTAAGCAGCATTGTCATTATGTCATACATGGTGGAAATTGAACTCAAAGTCTTATTACTTCCATAACTTTTTTTTTCCCCTTACAAATTACAATCATTCAAGAGAAATTATGAAACAGGTCCTTGAGTCAAATTCAAGTGAAAAACGAGCTACCTTCTTAAAGAATTTAGCATTACACAAACGCGGATCTTCGGGCACCGAAACTCAGTCAAATTACATCAGTATTAATGGGTTTTAAACTCAGTCAAAAAATAATAATTTTTTAAGAGCTTTCACCACCCTCACTCTCTCATTTTTCTCAATCAAAACCACTATCACTAATGCCATTTACAGAAAAACACACTAAAAGCAAAAGAACAACAGTGGGTTCCTCTATTTTACGTAAAGTATAGAATATCTAAGATGCAAGAAGTCATTAATGGATCTTAAACTCATGTCAAAAAAATCATTTTTTTAAAGTTACTCATCTAAAATCTTCACTCATATTTCTTAAACACAAACATTAAGACTCAAAAAACGATCATGAATAGTACCATTTATTCAACAATAAAGCACACTAAAAGAAAAAAAAAAAAACTAAAGCACTAACAATAATGGGTTCGAAGTTCAAAAATTTTTCCTACGTTTTAAATAAGTAAAGAAATTCGAAAATGGAAACTGAAAAAGATCAAACCTTTATCCTTCGGCTATGGAGCTTAACCTTTTAGTTTAGAAAAGAAAGTTTCCAAGAGGTTTTAATTTTGAGCAAAAATATTTATACGTAAAACTTATGGATTTATAGAGTGAAAATACTTTAAAGTTGTGTATATAAGCGTTGTAGGCTGCACCATAATCTCATTGTACGATTTTAAACTTTTGTTTTGGACGTTGTACCATCTTAGTTACTCCAATCAAATATTGTTCATATATTATTTTTTGATTTTATTGTGGGAATGGTTTTTCAGGAACTCTCTTGTTGTGATAAAGTGTATTTGATATAGTTTAATAATTTAAGACGAATTAGATATGTACTCTAATTCGGTCCATAGTAGTCGGCGTAGTATTACTTGTATAGTTCTTGCCCTTCAACTTCTGTTACTTGCTGTTATTTCTTGTACTGCGATTAGTGTATTCATTTGTATATTGACTGTAGTTACTGCCTTTTATCTTATTTATCTGTGGTAGATACTGCATCTTTTTTCAGGATGTGTTATCATGGCTTTTTTTGCTCTCGTTATTCCCATTTAATAGTGTTTTGATCTACTTGTTCGTACCAAACCTTTTCTGTCAAACTTTCTCTTGAGCCGAGGATTTTTCGAAAACAGTCTCTCTACCTTCCAAGGTGGAGGTAAGATCTGCGTACATTTTACCCTCCTCAAACCCCACATTGTGGGATTTCACTGGGTATGTTGTTGTTGTAATTAGATATGTACTCTTTTACACCATATTGGCACCCATAAAATAGTTGTGATACTAATTAGTATTAGTACTTATTAATTATTCAGATTCATCATTGATCTAGTGTTCCACTAATTAGTTAATCCCTCCGTTTCAATTTAAATGTTTTAGTTTGACTTGATACAAAGTTTAAGAAATAAAAGGAGACTTTTGAATCTTGTCTCCTAAATTAAAGATGTGTTTGTACTAAAATATCGTAATCCTGTGGTTTTAAACTTGTCATGTAGGATGTTTGAATTATCAACTTATTAAATATAGAAAGAGATATTTTTTTTGTGACAGACCAGAAAGGAAAGTAAGACACTTAAAATGAGACGGAGGAAGTATTATTATCACTTGTTTATCAAAACAATGTTCTCTCGTGCTGGTTATAATCTTCCCCCTTACATTAGTATTTCTTAGTTTGTAGAGTAGTATTTATTTTACTGATAGGGTCACAGGGCATTTCGACCAAAACATTCGTGTAAGTGGTAATTCTATTTCCGGTTTGCCTGTTTCAACTGTCTCAATAGTTATAGTAACTTTTTTTGTGTCTCATTTTATGCGATAGTCTTTCTTTTTTCAAGTTGTTTTGAGAGGAATTACACATTTTTACATTTGAAAACCATCTACTTTAGTATTCTTGATTCTGTTATGGACATGATTTAGGCCTCATTAATTTATACTTCATTATGAGGTCTGAATTTTAATACGTCACATCTCAGCTATTAAGTCATTTATTTTTTAAATCTAAATTTTAATTATTTAGATCTCAGTTATAAGTGCATTTTCTTATAATTATTCAACGAGTCGAATAGATCCGAATAATTAAGATTTACAACAAAATCTTAATATCAATAAGATGATATGTATTTAAGGACTTATGTAAAAGAAAATTACTTTTCACTACTGCTCCATACACTCTCATCGCTTGTCATCGTCGTTAGTCACCATTATCAACTATTACCACCCTCCTAATCAGTCACGATCACCACCGTCACCGATTACCACGATAAGTTATCACCGCCACTACTAACATTTACAATCATCACCGTCAACCGCCAACCGCCATCAACCATATACTTTGTACGTCAATCACCATTATAAGTAATCTCCATCATCATTAGCTACCACAATTATTGGTCGTCACCATAAACCATTACCATTAATCCATGTTGTCAGCCACCATCATCACTAGTTACAACGTACCCACAACATCAGCCAACACCACTACCCCTAATCAACAGGTACAACCACCACTATTAGCAATTGCCACCACAACCACTATATATGCTTTTTTAAGAATTATAGTATTAGAATAATTAGTACTTTGTACGAATTTTATATTTATTAATTTTCAAATAAAGACAAGTTTCATGATGTTGAGAAAACAAACAATCTTAATTATGTAATATTCAAATTTTAATATAATATCTTAATATCCAGACATTTTAATCTAAATATCTAGATATAAGTACTTAGATTCATACATTTTAATCTTAATAAAAACAAATGAGGCCTTAGTGAAATAATCCACTTGATACAAAAAATTACAAACTTTAAATTAATAGACAGAAATAAATTGTACTTAATTGTTAATAGTAAGGATATTTTGGGTATTCTTGTATATATTTAGCTCATGCATAAAAATATAATTTCTCAAAGGAGTATTTGGTTTTTCTTTTGCATTGAGAAAGGCTGAGAAGACAGAGAGAAATATGAATAACTTTGTCCTCTGCAACCATATTTCCTTTTCAATTGTATAAAAAAAAAAAAATGACTCCAGCATGTCTTAAGTCAGTGAGACTCAAATTGGCGAAACAAAAAGGGAAAGAAACAATGCCTGTTTTTAGACTTCTCAGTAGCTTTCACCAAAATGTGGACTACTTACTGTAGGCTGCAGCATACGCATGGTAGGTAATTCGTGTCTGGAAGTTGTTTTAAATATTATAATTAAATGGTAGTAACATATTGCATGCAGATGCCAAAACATATTTTTTCTAAAATACTACACTAATGTAATTTTTACGTAATGTTTCCAATTATTAATTACTAAGCATTAGTAATTAATAACATCTTTAATTATATATCAATTATAGTAGTTGGAAAAATTATTTGCTCACGTTATCTATGCTCCATGGACTTCACTTGTGGGATTGCATTAGCTATATTGTCGTTGTTGTATCAGGTGAAAAATTCTCTTCTTCCTTTTCTTTCTTTTTGTTCAAATCTTCCATGGTTATGGTGGAAAGGTGATATTATGGTTGGATGTTCGGATGCAATGAGGCTTGTGATTTTCGGGTTATTCCAATTTTTTTAATTTTTTTTTTAAGTTTTCACTTATGAAACTTAATTATGTTTTTATGTACACAATTAAATTTTTATAACTTAACATTAATTTTTTTTTTTTCAAATATCAATCAATTTATGTCCAAATGTTAGTGAGTCAGGCCGGACTAATGATCAATAGACCTAATTAGATGTGGCTGATGCTTAGTAAATGGTAGTAACATACTGCATTAGAAATGCAGATGCCAAAATATATTCTTTCTAAAATACTACACTTATGTAATTTTTACGTAACGTTACCAATATTAAGTATTTATGATTAGCCGTGGAAGGGTCCTAAATGCATTGCTTTGGTCTGTGGAAGAAAAAAAAGCCTTGGCCTTTGATTCAAAAAAGATTTTTTGTTATAAAATATATATATGAATGTCCATATAGTCTAGGTTTCCACATGTCCTAAATAAGAGTAGGTACATGTACATTTGGTGGCATGTATGAAATGAAGAAAATGAAGCAAGGTACATGTACATTTGGTGGCATGTATGAAATGAAGAAAATGAAGCAACACAAGTTTGATTTTAACTCTTGGTGTTGTCATTGATGACTTCATCAAGAGATTTACCATCTCTATAAATAGATGGTTAAGTTCTCAATTTGTGAAGGGACATCAACAAGAAGTGAAATATAATCTCTCCCTCCTTTCTACAAAGTTATTAGTTTGCTTCTCTTGTTTATTTCAATTATATAGTTTATAACACGTTATCAGCACGAGTCTCTAATATTTTATTTGAGTTTAGCCCATATCGGTACTACCGTCTTTGAATCATCCATGCCTTACTGAAAATCAAGGTATTGTCCTACCCATCTAAAATAATATACCTATGCGAAGTTTTTTTGTTATTTAAGGGGTTGCAATTATAAATCATCCGGAAACGGTTCACGACGGTGTATGTAATCAAGTATTGTTTGCAATGCTTATGAGGTTTGGGTATCTAGTAAGTTATACTTGTATCTTATAATAAAAACGCTTTCCATCACAGGTAAAGTGATTTGAGCCTTTTGCTTATTATTGTTGAATATTTTTAATTCACTTCTAATGTTACATGCTATGTTTATATATGCGTATGTCGTGATTATTTTGGTACTTGTTTTTAGAATGATCCGGAAGTGACATTCATACTTCACAAGTCTAAAGTATCACTAAATTTATTTATATTTATGGATCATGATCACGGAAGTGATGATTCATATATAGGCCTCCATATTGTTATTTATATTGAAAAATATGTTAGAGAAAAATCTCTACATTATATGCATATCTCGATTTGCTTCGAAGTAGCAATATCTTAAAAGAAATTTTAAGCTATCACAATTTGATATGCTTAAGGCTCCGCACCTTCGATGATTGTGTTCCATTTTTGAAGAATGAGAACTTTTGATATAAGCTATAAATATAGATCCATTCCCTGAAGTGAATGTGATAATATGTAGTAAAGCCTACAAATATAAACGTGCATTTGATTGTGAAAATATCATGATCCATCTCCAGAAGAGGTAGAATAATTGAAAAGAAATATTCTGAATATTATATGTTTTTCTCCCGAAGTACTAAACTCATAATTTTGCTCCACGAGTAGCAAACTTTGAATTCTACTCCAGAAGTAGTAAGCCTATGTATTTTACTCCTGAAGTAGTAAGGTTTTTAATTCTACTCCTGAAATAGTACAACTCTGAAATCTACTCCCGAAGTAGTAGAATTCGAGGTAAATTTACTCCCGAATTAGTCATCCTTTAAACTTTACTCCCGAAGTGGTAAAACTTGAAACTTTACTCCCGGCGAAACTCGAAACTTTACTCTCGAAACAAAGAATTACCAAAATATCCGAGAAATACTCCGAAGCAATGTCTTCTTGTGTTTGAGCAAAATAACGAGCCATTGATGAGCGTCGTATTTCAAGCACATTTAAATAATCGTGTTTCATTCCCGAAGTGAATGAACAAATACCACAACTTATCTCCGGAGGGATAAAATACAAGGAATGTAGATGTTATATTTTTGTGGTATGAAATTAGACATTGCTACACGTACCGTCGTACGTCGAAAACATATTAAAGCATCATTCTAAGGAAAAGGAAGCGAGTAGGATGCTTTCTCCTATAACCACATTAATACATTATGGTTAGTTGTTATTGATTTCCTTGAAGGAAATAACAATTAATGTATCTCTTTATGAAGGATTTGATTATTATGTATTTGAGTTTAGATACAAAATACTTAGTTAATGATGAATCTCCTCAAGGAGATGTTTGAAATATTGAAGTTTAGAATTCAATATTTATTTCGGACACCAGAGTAGTGTCGAAATTTGCTTTCATGGTACTTAAGTATTTAAGAAATATTTGGTAATAGAAATTAATGATCAAAGGCTCCAGAAGAGCTAATTATTTATTTACAAGTATCATGACACTAGCAATGTCCAAATAATATCTGATTATGATAAATAAATTGAAGTCTCTTGAAGATGTTATATATGATAATACCATTCATCGTAGATCGTAATTGATACGATCAGAACACTGTAGTAGACCTGAAGTTTACTAACAATAAAAATGGTTATCATATTGAGACTACAGATGATCGGAATATTAAATATCTTCAAGTTACTATGGGTAAGAAATACACGAGTAAAATGTTACCTGAGCATGATTAGATCATATACCACGATAAACCAGAAGTTTATTAAAAGAAATAGCACTCGTCATAGTAAACTTGAAGTTTACGGGTACAGATAATTTTATCAGTTGACAAGACCATTTTGATCGTCCTGATTTAAATCTGATGTGCTAATTGAATATTAAAAACATATTGAAGAACTAGAAGCTTCTTCAAGAATTTGTTTGTGTTGCTAGTTCTCATGATAAGTTGATTACGCCATGCCTAATGTTAGACCGAATCCCCAAAATTCCGAAAATATAAAAGGTGAATGTGAGCCCTTCACCGCAATGTGATGTCTTAAATAGATGCATTTATGAGACGGTCACATGTATGTTTATTGTCAACCTGTCGCTTGACATTTACGAAGTTGCTTGCTCAAAATGATTGAGTTGGAAGCACAATTTTCGAATATGTAATCAAGACAATCATCTTGATAATCTTTTGGTTTATATCTAAGTTGGTTTGGCATTAGATGCCTCCATAATACACAACCAAACCATTGCTTATGAGAACAGTAGTTTAGGATGTTGGTCCGAGATATGATATATTGCATACAACAAAGCACTTGTGTGCTTCGATCAATAAATTTTGATAAATTCTCCCCTCATATTTGGTTCGGGGTCGAACTAGATATTTCCATCTTTAGTATTTGATGTGCGGTACATGATGAATGGATATACCATGATGCACACGGATGGATTTTCCCAAAGAAAATGGGGACATATGTCACTAAAATAAGGGGGAGAGAATAAGCAGCTAATAAATATGTTGTGAATTATCATTAGTATGATCCTCAGATAATTCAAGTCAAATCTTTGGAAGCATTTCAGCCGACCCAACTATTTCATATTTCATCCGCAAAATGCCCTAATGTCCTCGATGATGAAGGTAGTCTACAACATGCATGGAGCATGGACCAATCGGTTCCAAATATAATAATCCTTGAAAAAAGGGAGGAGCAAATGATCATAATAAGGAGGCAAAGTGCTCTTGAAGAGCCGACGACATAATACTTCATGAAACCTTATGCGAGGTTCAGGTACCTGAAAATAATGTTGATGAGATCTCGGTAAGTTATGTCGAATTGCGAACCGATACAACATGATATCTTGTCGACAATATTTTGATACATATAGCGCGCAATATTGTATAAGGTTGCGAGGATTTGATTTCTACGTCTCTTAAAGCATGTTGATGTGGAAATAATTACCAAGTAAAATAATGCATCTTGGTAAACGTAATGTTTATTAGGCCAGCAGTCCAAACATCAGAAAATTGAAATGGTCCTGAAGTACCATATATTTGTGCAGTTGATGCATTTATATATCTTGTTGTAACTACAGGCATGATATAATTTACTCCAACATGGAGTTATTGAAATAGATCAACTGCATATTGCAAATGAAAGCCACGACATGAATGTATTTGTCTAACCAATACCGTCAAGTGTTTTGGACATACAGTATTCGTCTGATCGACATAAGAATTCAATCCGGATGTGTTATCTATTTCCATGAAGGATTATTGTCATGACCAAATCATAGAAAGACAACAACATTATGAAGCAAGTCATGATGTACTTGTCCCGATTCTGCAACAATATTATATGGCGATGATGCAACTCTATTCGAGAAAGGAAGATGCAAATCATCAACCAAACTTTGTCAAATAATCATTTGATCCGATAAAAGTACGCTTCGTCAATCTCAAGATATGATAAGTTGGTATACAAGATTTGTTGCATCATCGTCAAGAATTATGTGATGCTTTAATCGGGGGAGCAAATATGCATCGTACTCTTTTTCCTTGACCAAGGTTTTGTCCCATTTGGGTTTTCCGACAAGGTTTTTAATAGGCGACTCAGCGTATTACTAGATATGTGTACTCTTTTTCCTTCATTGGGACTTTTTCCCACGAGGGTTTTTTTTTCCTAATAAGGTTTTAACGAGGCACGTCATCTATTAATGGTTTGAAGTAATCCGAGCGCATGTGGTATAACCGCCTTAGTGAATATTTCTTAAAGGAAGGCTATACAAATGATGCAGATTTGCCCATGTGTTTTTATAAAGAAAGTAATATCGGAGTTTATTGTACTTCTGTCAGATATGTTGACTACATAAACCTTATTGGAACTCTGCAGCTCAAAAAGGCAATTGATTATTTAAAGAAGGAATTTGAGACAGAAAGATCTTGGAAAGACAAAAATTATGCCTTGGTTTGCAAATTGAACATTTGAAAATGGCATTTTTGTCCATCAATCTGCCTATACAAAGAAAGTGTTCAAACGATTTTATATGGATGAAGCACATCCATTAAGTACTCCGATGGTTGTTCGATCACTTGATGTGAATAAAGATCCGTTCCGATCTCAAGAAAAGAACGAGGAAATTCTTGGTCCGAAGTACTATATCTTAGTGCAATTTGGTACTAATGTATCTTTGCCAACCTACAAGGCACTGCATAGAATTTTTGATTAATGTGTTAGCGAGACATAGTTGTGCTCCTACAAGGAGACACCTGAACGAATTAAACACATATTGAGGTATCTAAAGGGGACTATCGATTTGGGCTTATTTTATTCTAGCAATTACGTGGCCCCGATCTTGTTAGTTATGCCGATGGTATTTATCCGACCCACACAAAGCTAGATCTCAAACGGGCTATGTATTTATTTGCGGGGCGCGCCATATCTTGACGCATCTACTGGCAGTCTATTGTGGCTACCTCATCAAATCATCGAGATAATAGCTATTCATGAAGCAAGCGAGTGAAGTTGTGTGGTCGAGGTCAATGATACATCTCATTCGAAAAAAGTGTGGTTTGAAATGTGATAAAATACCCACAATTTTATATGGAATAATGCGTACGTCATTGCCCAATTGAAAGGAGGATTCATAAAAGGAGATAGGACAAAGCACATTTCACCAAAGTTGTTCTTCACACACGAGCTCCAAAATAATAGTGATATCAACGTGCAACAGATTCGTTCAAGTGATAATATGGCTGATTTGTTCACCAAGTCTCTACCAACCGCAACTTTCGAGAAGATGGTGCACAAGTTTGAAATGTGAAGACTCAAATATTTGGACTGAAGTTCTCATCAGGGGGAGTTAATACATGTTGTACTCTTTTTTCCATACAAGGTTTTGTCCCACCGGGTTTTTCTTGTAAGGTTTTTTAATGAGGCAACCAAAATGTATATTATTAGAAATATGTACTTTCTTTTTTCCTACACTAGAATTTTTCCCTTTGGATTTTTCTAGTAAGGTTTTAACGAGGCATATTATCTATCAATGGACATCAAGGGGGAGTGTTATAAAATATATATATGAATGTCCATATAGTCTAGGTTTCCACATGTCCTAAATAGAGAGTAGGTACATGTACATTTGGTCAGCACATGTATGAAATGAAGAAAATGAAGCAAGGTACATGTACATTTGGTGGCATGTATGAAATGAAGAAAATGAAGCAACACAAGTTTGATTTTAACTCTTGGTGTTGTCATTGATGACTTCATCAAGAGATTTACCATCTCTATAAATAGATGGTTAAGTTCTCAATTTGTGAAGGGACATCAACAAGAAGTGAAATATAATCTCTCCCTCCTTTCTACAAAGTTATTAGTTTGCTTCTCTTGTTTATTTCAATTATATAGTTTATAACATTTTTCGAATTGTTTATCCTTTTTTTCCTAAACAAATTTTTGAATCCTTATTAAACCAAAGTTTCAGTCTCTGAAAAGAATACTGATTCTCATAAATGAGCGCATACAAATTTTGTCATATAGTTGCAAAGTTGTCATGTTGTGTTTGCAGACTGGGCACTGGTTCAACTGGCTGTAAAAAGGGTTTCCTATTTCTTTTTGGCTTTTCAATTTTGTTTTTAAGCTTTAAAAAGGAAACCTTTTCACTCAGACGGTACAACTTGGTTTTCCCATAAAGATTAGTATATTTTTACTTCTTAAAGAATTCTTCACTTTTTTTTTGGGTTGCAGGCTTGAGCTGAAGAAACTTTTCAAACATTTTCTAATTTCTACATCTTTTTTTCTTACCTTTTTTTATATGAAGATTCTTCCATAGAAATTAAGTACTAGTATTCGGACTAATTGAATAAACGGAAAAGGGCCAAAAATACCCTCGAACTATTGAAAATGGTGCAAAAATACCCTCCATCCACCTTTCACCCCAAATACCCTTATCGGGGCCTAAAATACCCTTATTCCTAGAATTCTCATTAGACACGTGGCATTTTTCTATTGGTTGGCTTATAAAATTAATTAAACTAATTGACCAGGTAACCCAAGTGCCCCCCACCCCCTGACCCCCCTCCCCCCACCCACCTCCCACCCCGTGAATTTTTTTTTTTTTTTTTGAAAAAAAAAGTTGACTTGCTTTTTTGCACCCCACCCCGCACCCCCCCCCCCCGCACCCCTACCCCCCCCCCCCCCGACGCAAAAAAAATTAATATTTTTTGAAAAAAAAAGTTTTGACGTTTTTTTGGGTTTTTTTAACGGGAGGGGAGGTGGAGGCGTAGGGTGCGGGGTTTGGGGGTTTGGGTGAAAAAAAAAGTCAACTTTTTTTTTTTTGGAGGGGAGGGGGGCGTAGGGTGCGGGGTTTCGAGGGGGGGGGCGGCAAAACCCCCAAAAAAAAAACGTCAAAACTTTTTTTTTTTTTCAAAAATATTAATTTTTTTTACGTCGGGGGGGGGAGGGGGTAGGGGTGCGGGGGAGGTGTGGGGTGCGGGGTGGGGTGCGAAAAAAAAAAATTGTAGTCTACACTTGTGCCTTTTAGATTTTTGGTTGAAAATATACCATGTTTTTTAGGGTGAGATATATTTTTTTTTGGTAACTCAATTACATTATACATTTTAATTTATCAAGACATTTTACGCGTACTTGTCCTTTTTACTAGGAAGTTGAGAAGCGTAACAATATTTTTTTTGCACCCCACCCCGCACCCTACACCTCCCCCCCCCCCGACGCAAAAAAAAAAATTAATATTTTTGAAAAACAAAGTTTTGATGTTTTTTTTGCACCCCCCCCCGGTCAAACCCCACACCCTACGCCCCCCCTCCCCTTCCAGCTGAAAAAAAAAGTTGACTTTTTTTTCCACCCCGCACCCTACGCCCCTGTCCCCTCCCAGCTAAAAAAACCCAAAAAAAAACGTCAAAACTTTTTTTTTTTCAAAAATATTTTTTTTTGCATTGGGGGGGGAGGGGGGTAGGGGTGCGGGGGATGGGTAGGGTGCAGGGTGGGGTGCAAAAAAAAAGTCAACTTTTTTTTCAAAAAAAATATTTTTTTCACGGGGGGGGGGGGGGGGGGGGGGTGGGGGGGGGGGCACTATCTGGTCAATATTGCAAAAATTAATTAGTTTAATTAATTTTATAAGCCAACCAATAGAAAAATGACACGTGTTTAATGAAAAGATTTCGTTAGTGATAAGGGTATTTTAGACCCAATAGGTGTGATAAGGGTATTTTAGACCCAATAAGGTGGATGATAATGTATTTGGGTGAAAGGTGGATGGAGGGTATTTTTGCACCATTTTCAATAGTTTGAGGGTATTTTTGGCCCTTTTCCGTTGAATAAATGTATTATCTTGCTAGTTTTACAGCTCGTTTGAGTTAGTTGATTATAAATAGCTAGTAAACAATATGTTGATAAGTTTTTTTAAGTGTTAAAATTAATTGTATAAATAAACAGTAACACGTTTGGATAAACTTAATAAAACTAATACTATAGTCTGATGTGTTTGGTAAAGAAATGTTAATGACCCTTAATTTTTTTTATAAAAAATAAATAAATTTAAAAGTCTTCGTATGGAAAGGATGAATGAAGCGTATGGAATGGAGAGGACGAGGTTAGGAGTTTTGCTTAGAAAACGTATTTAGAGAATTAGAAAAAATATTAAGGATAAAACAACAAATATCTTAGTGTAACTAAAAATGCTTATAGCGCATGGTTCCTATAAGCTGAAAAAAAAAATCGACCAACGCTTTTCGACCTAGGCTTGAGGTCGAAATTTCGAACTTTTCGACCTTATGAGGTCGAAATTTTATGTTGAAAAATGCCATTTTTTCAGTAGTGACTTATGACTTTTGGTTGATTTAAGCTTATTAGCACTTCGCCTATAAACATTTTGAGTATTTACCAAACATATAAATTAGCCAAATAGTGCTTATAATTAAGCTAGTTGGACTAGCTTATAAATTTAGCCAAACATCCTCTTATTTGGGTTCATCTTAAATGACAATTTGAGTGACACATGTGCTTGTATTACATGCCGTAGAGAATAAAGGAAAATAGTTAAGTGAGAAGGGCAAAACTATCACTTCACAGCTATTTCGTATTAGTAGTTACTCCCTCCGTCCCATATTACTTGGCTACTTTCCCTTTTGCACGCCTCTTAAGAAATCAAAATAAAAGATGTATTTTACTACCTTACCCCTATCTCTCTCCAATAAATACATTCTAATCAATATTGACTATTTTCAAGAGCATTTAATACTACGGGTAAGATGAGAAAGCTTTAATTAATTTTATCGAATTTTGTAAATGAACAAGTAATTTGGGACATATATTTTTAGTAATGTGGCCAAGTAATTTGACGGAGGGAGTAGTTAGTTAGTTAGTTGGAGTATTAGCTTGACAGTTAATGATTCAGGTGTGTATAAGTAGAGGAGTTGATCTTGTATCAAGACTTGAATGAATGAATTACACATTTCCTCTCCCCTCATGAACTCATCTTCTTAAATCTTCAAGTCTGAATTAGAATTTAGAACACATGCATTTCTGTTTTGCACTCCAAATATTTTCTATAATTTGAATTGTTATTTATCCCACTCTGGAAAACGAGTTTACTAACAATATCACTTGTTTTTTTCATTTACAGGATTTCAGGATTAGCCTATATGCGGCATCAAGTCATCTGTGCTACTTTTCTTCAAAAGGCGCATAAGTGTTTTAGATTGAAAATAAAAAACTATTTAAGTTTTGTTTCAGTTAGTGTAAGATAACCTTTTTATATAATTATATCTTCTATAGCTTATTTTTAATTCAACAAAGTAGATCTATCAATAAGAGTATATTCACTCAATAATCTAATTATTATTTAATCTTCATATGTATGATAATTAATTTGATATAATTATTTGCGAGCTAAACGATAATTAGAGGTCATTAGTTTAGCTCAAAACGAGGTTATCCATACCCCGAGATTATAACTAGGATTATAATCGTAATAAATAATCTCACCTTTTATATGGAATAAATAATGTCATGAGTTTGGCATAAATTTTAGAGAATTCTGATTAATATCCACAGTCAAATACTGAAAATTTTTAATCCCAAATTTTATTTTAGAATAATTTCTTTAACCAAATGGCCTCTAATGGGTCGCTTGGTTGATGGTTAAGAAGACAGTTATTCATGTATTAAAACTAATATAGCCAAAAACAACCTCTATCAAAAGAGTTGCACAACAGGAGGAAAACAGAGGAATTTCATCGAACATCCCTGTGCAGCAGAGAAGAAAATACATTAAAGAATTTACAATCCATATATAAACTGGACAACAAAAATCAACTTTAAAAAAAATATACTCCTACGATGCCAGTGTCTTATAGAAGGCAACTGAGCTTTGTCAAGTATATATACGGTCCTTTTACATGACTGGGGAGATCCTTCGAGTTAAAAAATCTTGCATCGATGTTGTTAGTCCCAGTTTGGCCAAAGCATCTGCAACTTGGTCGGATTCTCTAAAACAATGTTTGATTTCAAAGTTGGTATTGAAGAGAATCCTTCTGATAATAACTTAGCATAAATGATACTACTAAGTTTGGTAATTTTTTAGTTGCTTCGTATAAAATTTTCAGAACAATAAGTACAATGTTTAGTCATTTTACAATCTCACATGAATAAAATAAATATAGTATAAATTATGAGTTAATTCTTGTATTATTATATACGAGATGGAAGATGGAATAACTTATGAAAAAAAAAAAAAATCTTACATTACCACTATCTGAATAATCTAACCAACAACTAAACAACTTCTGATTGTTTTGGACAAAGGTCAACAAATGTGTTCGGACAGTGAAACAGATGGTTAGTTTCACAAAATTGAAAAAAACAAAGATTATTTATGCCTTGTACAACTAGCATTAATTATGTGAGACTCTTTTTGTCTAACTAAGACAATAGAATCAAGCACAATCAGTGATATAAAACATAAAATAAAGTTTTTTCACAAAATTGGGATATAAGACCTGAGTAGGCGTATGGAAGTCGAAACCTGCAGATACTTTAATTATCTACTCCTTTAATTTAATGTTACATCCATTTGGCGGCTGCTTTGATGGTCACACTTGGGAATTTTGGGATTCCCCGCCTAAAGTCTTTCTGTCCCTTGATGATTTTTTGAGTACTCAAGACTCAAAGAGGGAGTGTGTCTTTGTTTAAAATGTGAATATAATAAATAAATTAAAATGTCATTCTCATGGACTAATAAATACACGTAATGACTATTTAATACTCCATATTACTTAATCTTTCTAATTTTATGCGATAGTGTTTGACTGTGTATGAAGTGTAAGATAAAAATAAAAACTTTCAAAATTGTGATTTAAGCGAGTCATAGATATTTGTGTAGTCATATCATCCAATTAAGATAAAACGATAAGATAAATAAAGTTACAATGTCTCTAAATATAAAAATATGTTACTCCCTTCAATCATATTATTTGTCGTAATTTTTAATCAATAGTTGTATCAAATTATTTGTTATTTTAGAAGTTCAAAATAAAATTACTTTTTTTTATCCGTTTAACCTTGGTAGTAATTGTTGTTGAAGACTACAAACCCTTCAAGATGGCACATAATAGATTAAATATTCACTAAAGAGAGATTATATATTAAAACATAAATAAGGGTAAATTCGTCAAAAATCCCTCCTAGTTAATATGTTCTTAAGGGACATATAAAAGAGAAACACGATAAATAATTTGAGACAAAGGGAATTATTTTTTTTAGACAGATTTAAAAAATGCGTTACATAAATTGGGACTGAAAATTACTTATACTACATACATACATGCATAGTAACAAATACACTTGATGACTGTTTAATATATACGGGTTCTAATATTGCTGCTAGTGCTAGTTACTACTATAATTACTAAGGGTCGGTTTGTTTGTAGAAATAAGTATACAAAGATGGTAATATATGGATTAGTAACGCAGTGAGTGCAATGTAAATAAAATTTAGTATGATATGTTATAAATTATTATAATATGTATAATTTGAAATATCTTTATACTTCGTACGTAAACTAAACAAAAGTATGCTTATTATTACGACGGGTAGTTTTGTCCTTTTAGTGTTTATAATTTGTCCATTACTAATATTTTCATTCTTATTTTACCATCTGTCATGTATAAAATAATATAATAAAATATTGTATAATTTATGCTGGTATTGTTCATGAGAAAAATAAAAAGAACAGTCAAACATGATATAAGTTAGTGATGGATTTTATGTGGAGATTAGATCTCCTCAAGCCCCAACCAAACGACCCCTAATATTACTACTATATAGAAACATGAGTTTCTATACAGTAGTAAAAAGAGGATCGTCGTCCATTCCCAAAAAAAAAAAAAAAGAGGGTGGGCCCCATATTAAACACAAAAGCAATTAAAAAAAAAAAGAAGAAAAAAAAGTGAAACCCATAATCTCCACCCATATTAACAAAATAAAGCAACATAAGTTTCTATACAGTAGTAATTAAAAAGAGGATCGTCGTCCGTTCCCAAAACAAAAAAAAAAAAGAAAAAAAAAGAAAAAACAAAAAAAAAAGAGGGTGAGCCCCCATATTAAACACAAAAGCAATTAAAAAATAAAAAAAGAAAAAAGGTGAAACCCATAATCTCCATATTAACAAAATAAAGCAACATGAGTTTCTATACAGTAGTAAAAAGAGGATCGTCGTCTGTTCCCAAAAAAAAAAAAAAAAAGGGTGGGCCCCATATTAAACACAAAAGCAATTAAAAAAAAAAAGTGAAACCCATAATCTCCACCCATATTAACAAAATAAAGCAATATCAAAAAAAAAAAAAAAAGTGGACCCCATGTTAAAAAAACAAATAATGTCAAAAAAAAGTGTACCCCATATTAAAAAAATCAAATAATATTCATGTAATTTCCAACGTATCCCATTAAGTCAATAATGATGGATTCATTGCCACATGCGTATCAACCCGTTAGTGGGAGCAAATGAAATTATTGTACAACAAAAAACATGTGCCCCATATTATTGCTTTTCTTTAAAAGGTTAAGTAGCCAAACTATACAATTTTCTTTCTTTTTTTATATTAACCTGAGATCTAATCTAGCTATTGAACTGTTGTATTTGCTATTCCGTCATGTCATTTATTTTTTACGTTTACTAAAATAAATATACGTAAAATATTTATATGTTAAAATAAGATTGAATTTAATTACTTTTTCATTTTATAAGATTGAATTTAATTACTTTTTCATTTTTATTCTTACTCTAATAAATGTGAAAAGAGATTAATGTCGTAAAAGAAAAAATAATATCAAATGAAAATCAAATAATGAATAAGGTAAATTAGTCAAATTATAATTTTAATTGACGTTTCCTTAAAAAATCATGCAAAAGTCAATATGACAAGTAAAATGAGCTAAACCGAGAATATTTATCAAAAATCAAAAAATAGTAAATAGAAAATCAAATTTCTACTTTGTTTCGTTTTAAATATGTAAAATTAATTTAATAATTTGAATTAGAATTATCCAAATCAAAATTTGATAAAAAATAATAAGTATTTTACACCTTTAAATTAATCGAATTAAAATTTAAAGTATGTGTTAAATATTACTATTGTTTTATCTCAAAAAAAGAAAAATAGTTTTCTTTTAAACTAGTCTTCTCTTTTAAAAAGTATTAATAAATTTTTGCCGACTTTGTATTCATAGCAAACACTAATATAATAAAATTTTAGATACGGAGCACAAACTAAAATGTTATATTAATCGTGTTTTGAGCATAGTATATATATATATATATATATATATATATATGTAGAAAAACAAGACAAACTTATGTATGTTTATTAGCAATATAAAAAAAAATATATATATATATATATATATATATATATATATATATATATATATATATATATATATATATATATATATATATATATTATCACTATTCAAACACAACTACATACACATAGATACACTATAATTCAACGTGTTGGGCCCGTGCGCAGCACGGGCATACGCCGTCTAGTAACGATATATAAGTGGGATGCAGACGATGAACTCATATTTATAAAAATTATACCGTGCTGCATTGGCAAAAACTTCCAATACTTCATATCCTCATATTTCACACAATTTTTTTGTGTCTCTTCGTGCCTTTTCACCAGGATGCATGTGTACTGCACTTTATATTAAAAAACCACATGTTAATAGCACTTTAGAATTCAAAGATTTCACCTTACAATCTTTGAATATGACTGAAAGTCAAAATCTTTTGGCAACTACCTGAGATTTCCAATCCATACTCATACTAGGCAAGACATTCAATTGATTATTGATACGCGATTTGCCTAATCGAAAACAAGTTATCTGACGTGACTGATCGCACCAGCCTGATAAATTCTATTCTTCACGATCTACCAAATCATGTTATGCAAATACATTTCATGACCATAATGTGTTATTAAACAACTCGAGAATTATCAATGTAATTTTCTTTGGGTAACTACTGCCCACAATAAATAAATAAATAAATCTTCACCTTATAAAATAGGATATTGTTATAAAGGGTTAACAATGTCCCTAATATATTTCAAGTAGTTTCAATTTCCCCTCCTTCAGGCCACTTATTGAATCCAATTGCTCTTAGTATTAATTTTCAGATTAAAATACTTTTCATTTTAATGAAATTATGAGATGACACATATGAGACTTTAATTAAATATTCATGAGGCCCCAAACATAAATAACCCCATCAATCCGGGTTAAACCAAAACAATTAGAAACCATTTGTTCGTATTTAGTTTCTTCGATGCTTCACGCTTTGCGACTGAATAGATTCAAAAGACAACAATGTCTTCTTTATTTGAAATTGCAATTTTTGTATTTGAAAACGGTGTAAATAAGCTTCAACCAACTCCAGATTCAGGTTCAATTCTCTTTCTCCATCCTTTAAAATGGTGGATTCTTAGAAATTTCCCACACCAATTTCAAACAATAAATAAATTCAGATGAATCAGATTATTTATGGGTTGGATCCAATATCTAAATGGACCAATAGATTAAGTAAAACATATTTAATTAAAGCTCCACATATGTTATCTCATAATTCCGTTAAAAGGAGGGACATTTTAATTATAAAGGCAATTAAGGTCTAATAGATGAAAGGAGAAACATTATTAATCCAAAAGTTAACGTTAAAGATAATTATGATCGATAAGTGACAGGACGACAAATCTAAATCATTTTCCATACATTACTGGCATAACCCTTTCCCGCAAAAGTATTAGAGGCTTGTGTGTCCAAAATTTTCGACACAAAAACAATGCTCTCCGTGCTACCATGGCTTGGAGACTATTACAAAATTAAATTATCCATATGTCCTATTTGGAAAAAATCCTAAAAGGATGGACTTTATGTGAGTACTCAATAAGGGATTCACCATACTTAATGAGATCACGTGAGGGGACACGTGCTTACTCTTACATATATAAACACAGAATTATTGCGTATGGAATTACAGAAATTCGGTATCTTGATCTTCCATGCACCTTCTTTTCACGTTTAATTACTACTCCCTCCGTTCCAATTTATGTGACATTTTTTGTTTTTCAGGAGTCAATTTGACCAAATTTTGAAGCTAAATTGGATTAAATTAACTCAATATTTAAATATTAAAATTTATATATTTGATAAAACTACATGAAAAGTACTATAAGTTGTCATCTATTCAATGAAAAAATACATTTTAAAATATTGATCAAAATTTATAGAGTTTGAATCTCGGAAAGGGATGGAAGGAGTAAAAGTTTCTTTCATTGTATTGTATTATTTCTGATTCGAAGTTAGACAACCGACAAATTGTGCCCGTCTCAAGTGCTAAACAACCTTCTGGAAGGAGCTTTTGTCGCTTCCTTTAATTCACCTTAGGTGGGTAGCCAAGTTCAAGGTACTTAATTTCAAGAGGTACTCTAACTTTAATTTTGATTTACATAATAGAAACTCCAAAATTCTGGAGGAGCAAAAAGGAATTTGAGATTGGTATTAGCTAAGGAGAACTGTGGCCTAAAATAAGCAACTGCAAATGTCTAAAGATACTGTCCCTCTCACTTTAGTTACCTTAAAATTTGATGGTTTTTTAAGATGGTGCAGCAATATTGGTTGAAAATATGATCGAAAATGTCTCTCAATAATTGTATTATTAAGCATAGGAGGGCTATAAATAACCTACTTGAAAACATAGTCCGCAGAAAATCTACATAACAAAAATTTAAAAGAACTAGAATATTTCAACAAACTAATCTATCCGGTAAAATTTAAAATTCAAAAAAGTAGATTCTTCCCTACCACAACTTTTTGCAAATCCTACAATTCTCCAAATTAAAGACTTTCAAAAGAGCATGTAATCAAAACAAGGTTATTGAGAGACAATATCAACCATCTTTTTGCTGCACCATCTTTTGAAAACCAACAAAATTAAAGTGATGAACCGTGGTCAGTTGAGATTTTGGACCTTGATAAGCTTGCTGACTATAACCAGTTAGTGACCTTTAATTATTGAAGCGTTTATGTTAACCGGATAGAAGAAGGATACTGATGCTTTCTTTAAGAAAGCGGGGTTTGAAGATGTTATGGAAACTCTTCTGACAGATAGTTTTTAACAATGACAATCTTTAGGTAGTTGAATGCTTAGAGTTGCATATAATTCCTAACACTTGCTATTCAGCCAAGTCTAGTTTGATGTGTTGGTTTGCTCAATGGAAACATTTATTGGTATTCCACATAGATTTGCATATGTTAAAGCAGTGCCATTTCTTTCATCTGAAAGTTCTATTGAAGAGAATGACACCACTGTTGAGGGTAAGAGTCCAATTGAAGCACTAACGTTCTTTAAGCGTTATCCTAATTATTTGGGATGTACCATTGTGTTGGTAATAGCTAACTAAGATGAACTAAAGATGATCAACTGCATGGTGGTGATTCTAGGAAATACTTTCGAGCAATCAGATCTTGAGACCAGTGGTTTTTTGTTTAGTGAAGTTTGCTGGAGATAGAGTTCGATGTTGGAGATTTGATTGTTTTTGGACCTCATGTCAAGCAAGCGAAGCTTTGGAACATTGTGGAAGGATTATAAAATCCTTTAATGTATATGGTTTTGCTTTATCATTACATTCAGCAGCTCAGTTTTGTAGATGCATTTTGACAAAAGTTGATGTTAAGCTGATTGCGAAAGATGGTAAGGTTGTATTAAGACACATTATATTTTACAGCATTCCTTGGTTGTATGTTGGCATTATAAGTGTTGTGAAGACATCCAGTCCTCATGCTGCCTATAATTGGAGAAGAAAACTATAACTTTAACAACAAGAATTCTCTTCATTCTGGAAATAAGTTGATACTCAAGAAAACCGAAGCAGGGTTAAAGGAGCTTGAAGTAGCAGTTCTGTTGGCTATATTCTTGCAAAATCCAAATTCAGTGCAAAAGTTGAGAGCTGACAAATATTCTAATCTTGAGTTGCTCCATAAGCCATATCAGATTGGTCCAGACAAATACAAGGCTTTGCTGTTGCATCATTGTGCCAATTGCCAAATTTCAGTTTGAAAGTAGGAACTAGTCTGAAGCTACTGATTATCTTTATCAGTACATAGTTTTGTGTACAGAGAGTGACAGAGGTCCAATCCATTAGGAGAAAAGCTAGAAGCAGAAATTATAATGGAGCTTTACTGAACTGTCGATTCACATCTTGCTTAATGGATGGAAATACTGTAATATGGAATATATTTTTGGGAGATCCTCCTGCTGCAACCTTAAAACCGCAAAAAGTAGTTGGAAATTTTGGTAAAGAGTCTGGGAATACTTCAGCTGGACAAGCCCATACTTTTGCATTTTTGTCATTGGCATTGGTACTTCTGCAGGTGTGCAATTTACCTACCAGGAACCAGTAAACACCAACCAATGTCAGCTGAATGTTTCATCAGTGACATTGAAACCAAGGTCAATTTGAAGTAGGACGATTGTGATGAGTCAGACTTAATGTGAGGAGGCACGTGCTTACTGTTACTTTATATACACTAGAATTATGGTGAAAACGGCTCGTAGAATTATAGAAATCTGTTTGTTGTTTGCATGTCAAATTTCATTTTTCTCATCATTTATTTGATGTTTTGTGAACTTTACATGTGTGAGTACTATGATATCAGGATCCAATGTTACTGCATGTGACTGTTTGCCTCTTTCTCTTTTTTTTCCTTTGAGTTGTTTTGCTGCATTTTGAACCTCGTAAGAATCATGCGCTAGCTTTAGTTCCTTTGATTTTCTTCTTATTTCTTTTCTTCTTTATATTAACCAGATAGAAGAAGGATACTGATGCTTTCTTTAAGAAAGCGGGGTTTGAAGATGTTGTGGAAGCTTTTCTGACAGAAAGATTTTAATAATGACAATTTTTGGTAGTTGAATGCTTAGAGTTGTCAAATAATTCCAAACACTTGCTATTCAGCTATGTCTAGTTTGATGTGTTCGTTTGCTCAATGGAAACATTTATTTGTATTCCACATAGATTTGCATTCCTTTTATAAGAGAATGTCACCACTGTTATGGATAGAAGAACTATTGAAGCACTAATGTTTGTTGATGGTTATCCTAATTATCTTGGATGTACCATCATGTTAATAAGATCTAACGGTGATGCTAAATATGATCAATTGCGTTTTGGTGATTCTAGGCAATACTTTCGAGCTATCAGGTCTAGAGACTAGTGGTCTACGTTTAGAAAAGTCCATTGGAGGTAGAGATTTGGAGATTTGATTGATTTTGGGACCTCATGTCAAGCAAGCGAAGCTTTGTAAAATTGGAGGAAGGATTATAAAATCTTTTAATGGTATATTGTTTTGCTTTATCATTACATTCACAAAAGTTGCTGCTAAGCTGATTGTGAAAGATGGTATGGTTTTATTAAGGCACACTATAGTTTACAGCATTCCTTTTGTTGCATGTTGTCATTATGAATGTGGTGAAGATATCCAGTCTTCATGCTGCCTATAATGTCGAGAAGTAAGCTATAGCTTTAACATCAAGAATTCTTTTCACTCTACAAACATTCTGTTGGATTCTAATCTTGAGTTGCTGCATGAGCCCTATCAGATTGGTCCAGACAAATCCAAGGCATTACTGTTGCATCATTGTGCCAAATTTCAGTTTCAAAGTAGGAACTAGTCTGAAGCTACTGGTTATCTTTATCAGTCTTTGTCTCTCTCTCTGTCAATTCACATCTTGCTTAATGGATGGAAATAGTGGAATCTGTAATATATTTTTGGGAGATCCTCCTGCTGCAATCTTAAAATCACAAAAGGTAGTTGGAAAATTTGGTAACGAGTCTGGGAATACTTCAGCTGGACAAGCCAATAATTTTGCATTTTTGTCATTGGCATTGGTACTTCTACAGGTGTGCAATTTACCTGCCAGGAACCAGTAAACACCAACCAATGTCAGCTGAATGTTTCATAAGTGACCTTGAAACCAAGGTCAATTTTGAAGTAGAAGGGTTGTGATGAGTCAGACTTAATGTGAAGAGGCACGTGCGTACTCTTACATTATATGCACTAGAATTATGGTGAAAACGGCTCGTGGAATTAGAGAAATCCAGTGTCTTCAACCTTCATTTCACGTTTTCCTGCCTTCTTTGATCTCTCTCTCTCTCTCTCTCCCTCTCACTTTCTCTGTCTCTTCTTCTTCGTTCATTCTTCTGATCTTCTTTAATGGAATTCAATTGTTAGATTGATTGTTTTCCAGTTTACTTTCTTTCATTGTGTTTTTCTGATTCAAAATTGGTAGAAAACCAGAAAATTGTGTCCAGTTTCCATTTCTGTTCAGTTGGCTTGTTACACCTCATTGCAGCAATTAAGGCACTACGCCTTTGCTCATCCCCGTCTTCTCCAAACTTTTCTTTCCAGGCTATTGCTACACTTCACTGACGAGTCATAACTCCAATCATCAACCTTGTCTTCTTTCTTATCTCAATTCTTTGAGTTTAATTGGTCACACTTTAGCTCCTATTTCAGGTCTCAACACATGGGGGATTAATTCAGCTGCAAGTACTGGGAATCAAAGGAAAGGAAGAATGAGACCGTAATTTGGGTGTAACTTTTTTTATGGGTCATGCTGTAGTTTTGACTTGTGATGGTTAGAACAAGTAACTATTCAGGGATTCGTGTGTCTTCTTCTGTGTTGAAAATTTAATGTAAAGGAATTTCTCTCACTGATTTGGAAAAAAATGTATCTGTTTGTTGTTTGCATGTCAAATTTTATTTTTCTCATCTTTTATTTGATGTTTTGTGAACTTTATATGTCTGAGGACTATGATATTAGGATCCAATGTTACTGCCTGTGATTGTTTGCCTCTTTCTCTTTTTTTCCTTTGAGTTGTTTTGCTGCATTTTGAAGCTTGTAAGAACCATGCGCTAGCTTTGGTTCCTTTGTTTTTCTTCTTATTTCTTTTCTTCTTTTTGTGTCGGAGATTCATGCTATCTGATACCTTGTACATTACGTTATGCAGATTTCTTTTCTTATTATTTGCCCCTTGCATTTGATGCACTGGTATTTATTTTGATTCTTTCCCATTTAGAACAGCGACGCGAGCCTAGAGTAGCAGCCTATTAAGTTTTTTCAGGCCCCTTTGATATCTTATTAGTTAAGCGGTAGCTCAGGCCAAGCTATCTCCAAGAAAATAGGGGTACCGAACGGGAGAAGAATGATTTTTCTTGTTATCCTCTTAGTCCTAAGTCTGTTTTGATTCTATTGATAATTCTTCAGTTCCTTCTCTCTTATAGCCTCAATCTTCCGTCAGTCTTTTTCAGCCAGTTTGGGATCTAACTATGATCATAATTTCTGCAGTTGTTCTTTTCTATCCTTCGATTCTGCTCTTTTGCTTCTCTTTTCCTCGAGTCTTTTGTGTTTTAGTATCATTTAAGACGCGTGAAGTAAATATGTGGATGGAAAGAAAATAGTGCCATATTGCTTTGGTCGGTTTATCAGCATTCTCTTACTACCTTTTCGTGTCTTTTTTCTTGTTTTTCTTTTTCTTGTTAGTGTTCTTCTGTATCTGAACACAGAGAAAGATGGTGTTCTGTTGCTTTGGTGTCTTTGAAGTGTTTTAATGAAAGTTTTGCGGTCTTCTACATATAATTTCTTCCATCCAATTTCTATTCAGACAAGTCTAAAGTGTCTTTGGATATAATGGTTGCCCATTGTGAATTCCTTTGGGTGGAGGATACATTGGACTAATTAATGTATCCCTTAAACAGATCACCTCTGTGCAAAACCCTGTATATGGAAATCTTAAGGTAACTGCATACTAAACTTATCTAACAGGTTTATGTCTCACTGTTTGTCCATCCTGATTAATATCATAGTGAAATGCAAGGGTCTAATCGTAACAACGTTGAGACTTTGCCTCCAGGATGCAATTGAACCAAAAGGCTTTGAGGTAACAAATTATGTCTTTAAATAGCTTTTACCACTGATATCTTTCCTTATCACACCTCCTTTTTCATCTATTGCTTTTTTGCAGTTTAATATGAGCTGTCATTGCCTGCATCATTGGACTCCAATATGACATTGTTCCTGTTAAATTTGAGGTTAGTTAAGTTGTATCGCTAGCTTTGTAATACTCCTCTGTTAATGCCCTATTTCTATCCCGAGTCTCGTGAGTATAAGAAGAGGTTCTTTTTAAGTACACATAAGCCTTTATTGTCGGCAATCGAGTAATATTTCCTTTGTTTTGGCTTTGTGAATTTATCAAATAAAAGCCATGATCAAAGCCTCAAGCTCGATCATGGAAGTAATAGTTGAGAGAAAACAAGTGGATAAAAGATTTTGTATTGACTTGAATTGAATTGAATTACATTTGAGCGTAGGAAATGAGATATTTGTAGACTACATTGGCCAGCTGCACTACAGCTGGCATCTAACTAATTATTACATTCAAAACTAACTAACTAACTCATGATCACAACAGCAACTAACTCTAACAAACTCTGACACGTGATATACACTGATGTACCTAATATACACTCACGTATACACTCGATTTTTTGACACTCCCCTTCAAGTTGGTGGGTGAAACACATCTATCACTCCCAGATTGGACAAAAGCATGTGATGTTGTGAAGCTTCTAAGCCCTTTGTCAGATCAGCAAACTGCAACTTGGTGTTGACATAAGTTGGCAAGATTGTCCTATCTTTGAACTTCTCCCTTACAAAATGACAATCAATCTCAATATGTTTTTTTCGTTCATGGAATATAGGATTCCCTGCTATCTATATAGCAGCCTTGCTGTCACAATAAACCTTTATGGGAAGCTTCACATCAACTTGTAATTCCTTCAATAATCCTATCAACCAAACAATCTCATAAACTGCTGTGGCCATGCTTCTATACTCAGCTTCAACTGAGCTTCTACTTAATATGTGTTGCTTCTTGGATTTTCAGGAGATCAGTGATTGCCTAAGTTACACAACAAATCCTGTTACTGATCTCCTAGTGTTGGGGCAAGAAGTCCGGTCTGAGTTCAAAAAGCTGCTAATTCTTTAATAGAGTTCCCCCTCAGCAATATTCCTAATCCTAGTGATCTTTTGACATACCTCACCACACTTAAAGCTGCATCCCAATAAGACTTCTTTTGCATCTACATGAACTGACTTAAGACCTATACTGCAAAACAAATATCTAGTCTTGTGATGGTCAGATAAATCAGCTTTCCTACCAATTTATGGTAACTGCCTATATCTTGAAGTATTGGATCATCTGTCTTTCTTCTTGTTGAATCATCTGCCTTGTCACATATTGCATCATACTCTGCTGAGATCAACTTGACATTTGCTTATAATGGAGTGGAGGATGGTTTTGCACCGCTGAGTCCTAATACCAAAATCAACTCCAGTGTATATTTTCTCTGATTAAGTAGTATGCCATGCTTTAATTTCATCACTTCTATCCCAAGGAAGTACTTCAATATTCCCAAGACTTTAACCTTGAACTCACTATGCAAATATTTCTTTGTCTCATCAACCAAGCTAGAATTGTTTCCTATTATCAGTAAATCATTAATATATATCAAGATGATGACAAATTCCTTTCCTCTGTTCTTGGTAAACAATGAATGATGATGTGAGCTTTATGTGTATCCAACATGTATTAGTGCAATAGTCAACTTTATGTTCCACTGCCTTGAAGCTTGTTTCAACCCATATAGAGACTTCAAAGGTTAGCATACTTTATTCTCCCCTTGTCTGTGGAATCCTTGTGGAAAACACATGTACACATCTTTCTCCAAATTTCCTTCGAGGAAGGCATTGTTAACATCCATTTAGAATAACTCCCAATCATTTGATCTTTGCTATGCTGATCATTGTCCTTACAGTAACCATTTTTGCTATTGGTGTGAAGGTTTCATGATAGTCTAAACCTTTTCTTTGTGTATTGCCTTTAGGCACTAGCCTTGCTTTGTATTTGTCAACCTCTCCATAGCTTTTAACTTCACTTTGTATACCTATTTGGAACCAATAGTTTGCTTTCCTGCTGGCAATTTAACAAGTTCATTATTGTCATGGAATATTAAGGGCAAACTTGAAATTGGAATTATTATTAGTTCATGACTTCTTGAAGAAGCATTGCTGGGCCCCATTTACATTTTGGTCAATTGTACCAAGCCATGTAATGGAACATGTGTGTTCATCTTATATTTTGTAAGGGCCAAATATATATATATGGACAAAGATGACAAGGCAAGCAAGACAATTAGTCATCTTTGACGACTTAAGGAAAATTCTAGAAAATTGGAGAAAATAAAGAGGGCAAATGGCACACCCCTACATATATATATATATATATATATATGGACATGTGATGAAAAAAAACAAGACAAGTATTCATCTTTTATTACTCTAGAGAAACATGAAGAAAGATGGAGAAAAAAAGAAGAGCAAACGGCGCAAGGGGCAGGCGAAATAGAAGAGTGATCAAGAAAAATTATTTTCTTCATGCTTTCCCACTAATTGGAAGGTCCTCGTCGACGTGGAGAAGTTGTTGGAACAAAAAAATCGTTCGTTCTTGCAAATGGTAGTCCTAGGCGAGGAGACAAGTTGAAGGAAAAAGGTAAGGTTCAATCTTCCTTACATGTTTTATGGGTGTTTATGCATGTTGTGATATGTAGAAAAGAATGAAGTTCATGAAGTTAGGGTGTTGTGTTGGATGGCCGTGGATATATATAATGTGGTGTAAAAGTGTGGAACAAATTTTATGTAGTATTTTAGTTGTTGTTTGTTGTGGATTATGCAATGAAAATGAAGGTTTGATGATCCAAATGGAAGTTGTAGTCATGTTTTTGAAAGTTAATATGATTCTAATGTGTTTTCTCATAATTATGAGGATAATGTTGTAATGTATGGGATTGTTGGCGTAGTTTATGAATTTGGAAGAAAATGTGTTATGAATGTTCCTAATGAAGTTGGAAGGTTTCGGGTGCATGGTGTATTGGACGGCTACTGCTTTTGGAATGTTGTGCGAATTGCTTATAATGTTCTTAAATCGTGTTTGAATGGTCTCGCATTAATACTTGAACGTATGATCAATGAAGTTGGCTTGATTGTATGCGGTTTACGGAATGTAAATGAGATGTCGTCGAACTATGTGGAAGAAAGGTTGTTGATATTAATGCGTTTTGAATTAATTATGGATGTTGTTTATATGGTTGTTGGTTTGGTTGTTGTTGAATAATTGGCCGAGTTAAATTCTCGGGATGTTGGATTTATAGGGGAGATCCGCCCCAAACCGTAGACAAAGTGATGGCTTGGAATTGGGTTCTTTAATGTATACACATGTTGGGTGTCCAATGACATTATTGTAGATCGTGAGAAGCCGAGACGCAAGTTTGGATTAGTTTAGAGGGCGGCCAAGGTATGTAAAGCTCACCTTTCTTTCTTTGGCATGTCTTAGTTAAAGTAGGCTATGATATGATCCCCGAGGTAACTCCACTCCTACGATCCGAGCATGTCTGTGATTCTCATTTGCTAACTTGATATCCGTATTCATAATGTAGTCAAATTATGATTCTTATGCCCTTTGTATGATCAAATATGAATATGCATAAAAGATTATGGACCATAACTACGAACGTCGTAACTTCCATGGAAGGCTCGGATCGCTTCGATATTAACAGGGGTTCGTAGCGTATGATGATCTTAACCTCACGGGCGGGCCCGGATCGGGTACTTGTCCGTGCCGCACACGTTCCTTTGTATAGTTCTAGCAACTTGTTAAAAGAACACACACGAATATGATTACTCACTTATCTGTTAAGTCTGAAATGAGAAATCGTATGTATATGATGTTGATCCATAACTATGATGGCTAAAGTTCATTTTGACAAGTCCTGAGTAACATTCGAAAGAAACTGGATTTGACTATGACTATTGGCTTGGTTTTTAAATGATAATCTATTTTGATTGTTTTATGGAATCTGTGTAAATGTACGAACGAGAATTCGTGTGCATATGATTTGGATACGTAACTATGATTGATAAAGTTTCATTTGATATGTTCCGAGTAATATCCGGAAGAGATTTGAATTGGGTAATGCCATCGGCTCGTAAATGATACTAACGATTATTCTGTTAAATGTCTGGTGTGTAAATGTTGTGAATGGCATATAGATCCCACGATTATAATTCGCGCACACTTTTGTTACTTCCTTCGCCGAGTCCGGGCGGTACTATCGTGCGCACAATCTGAAGTATGATGAGCTTCCGAAGTATGATGAGCGTCTGATATATGATATAATCCGAAGTATGATGAGTCTCTGATATGATATGATATGATATGATATGATATGATATGATATGATATGATATGATATGATATGATATGATATGATATGATATGATATGATATGATATGATATGATATGATATGATATGATATGATATGATATGATATGCTTCCGAAGTATGATGAGTTTCTGATATGATATGATCTGATGTGATGATGTGTGACGGAGATACGGAGATATAAAACTTTCGAAGTATGATGAGTTGTGGCGCCCAGCGGGAGAGGGGTGACACGTTCGTCCGCCGGTCCTATTACGGACACGCATGTGGTATATGATATGATAATCCGATGATCCGATGACGTGATGATTTGATAATTTAATAAATCTGTTCTGATAGTATGATAATATGATGATTCTGTTTAACCTGATAATATGATAATATGATGATTCTGTTTAATATGATGATATGATAATATGATGATTCTGTCTGATGTGATGTTATGATAATCTGATGATTCTGTCTACCGAGTCCCTCACTGGAGGGCCGGGACACGTTATGTGTTATATATACTAATTCAAAAATATGATCTGTTGGTTTCGGAGCCAGTGGTGGGGCAAACCCAATGGTGGGGCAAACCCAGTGGCGAGGGCAAATTCATTTGGTTTAGGCGAATCCCACATTGGTATAGGCAAATCCGCATTGGTTTAGGCGAATCCCACATTGGTTTAAGCGAATCCCGCGTCGGTTAATGTAAATTTACTATGATATGTTCTATTTTATATACATATGAACAAAATAAATGTTTTTCAAAAGAAAGCTAAGTATTTTAAGCATTCGATTATTATATCTACCTTTTTGTACCTCTTATGCACTATTTGTATTACACGTACTTCGATATTCGACTATTATGCACATTTTCGTACTCTCATTCCGGTTATGATCTAAATTCATGCTTTACATACTACATATTGGACCCCGCTTTCTTCGGGGTGCGTTTCATTAAGCTAAAGAATTAGTAGAAGACGTTCCGGCGGGATTGGCGAATTTCCTCCCAGACCGCTTACGAGTCCGAATGTTTATGTTATGAAAGTTTGTTCTATGTTAGAGACTTTGCGTACGAAGTCATGTGTATAGTGTGTGAGTTATGTAAACAGCTGCCCCATTTTCGTTATGCATTATATTACGGTGTATCATATGATTCTGTATTTTTATTTGGTTGAGAAAGACGGAAAGGCATGTTGTTTTCCGAAAAAAAAAAAAAATTCATTACATATTTGTGTTATGGCTAAGGGCCCAGTACGATTACGAGTACTACGAAGGTCAGCGGGTTCGCTCGGCCCTAAGTAAGGGTCGGGTGCCCATCACACCCTACTGAATTAAGGGTGTGCCATTGTTATCCACAAGTGCTTTAATCTTCTTCTGCATTGCTTCCATCCACACCCTGTCCTTTGAAGCTTCATGGAAATTTCTGGGCTCCAAAACACCAGAAAAATATCTCAAATATGTTTGATATGATGGAGACAGATGAGAGTAGGATAGACGGCTAGAAATAGGATATGCACAGTGACCATTATGTTGAGATATTTCAACTCCACTAACCGAGCAACTCATGTTACTGTTGCAACATCTGCAGCAATTGTTTGATTATTACCAACAGATTTGGAATCTATTGTAATAGATTTGTAACTTGTTGAAATCACGAATATAAGGAAAGTCATTTGCAACGGTGAGAATCTATTGCTACAACCTCAACAACTTTTTGATTTTTTCCAACATGTGTGAATGCATTTTTGCAACAACTTTCTTGATTATTACAATGACTTTATGACTTGTTTGAAACTACTGAACATAATTTGAACAACTTACATACTGACATATGATATATTGATACTGAACACACACACACACACACACACACATTATGCAATTTTTGTTTATATACACACATTATGCAATATTTGTTTATATATATATATATATATATTAAAACAAAAATTGCATAATGTTCATCATCCACCATAATCCACCAAGAACATAAAATACAAACTTATAAATAATTGTTCATCAACCCTTAGGCTCCAAAAGTACAAATTAATTTGTGATATGTTCAACAACTAACTAGTTGTTACAACAAGTCCTGTTACTTATTGAACAAACACTTACATGTTACAGAGCTGTTGCAACATATTTTTTACTTGTTGGAAATTTTTCAGCAATTTATTAACAACAGAACATACATTTGTGATTTGAACAAGATCAAGATATCACTTAGGTGAGTTGTTGCAACTGATCACTTAGTTGTTGGTGACAGGTTTGGTTGTCTCTATTTCATCCAACAGTTGTATGTCCAAAAACTAATGTAGTTGTTGCAACAACAAGTCTACTTGTTGTGACAAGTCAGTGAGTTGTTAGAAAGAATAAGAAGTCATTCAACAACTTTTTTGTTTAACAAGTAGGCTAAATTATTTATATACATTTTAGGTTGTTGCAACGTATTAGTACGGTTGCAAAAACCGCATAAATTGTTGCAAAAAATTACTGTTGCAATAAATTTAAGCTCTTATATAACATCTTTAGCACTTATTGTAACAACTATAACGCCATCGTAAATTGGGGTATGAATAATTGAAATAAAATAACATTATTTTACTTACCAAATGAGCGGAAATAACCCATGAAGTAATGCCCAGTGCTACACGAATGAAATTCGGTTCGAAAATTATGTAAATCGGGTGAGTTTGTTTTCTTCTCTTGAGCAACTTTTTTTTAAAATAAAAGAAGAAAGCAAACGTAGAAAAGAGGAGGAGGGGGTGGGGTGGCGGGGTGGGTGATTTTTTTTTTTTTTTTTGGTGAAGAAACAAAAAAAAAACAAAAAAAAAAATCTAAAACTTCTTTTCAAGACTTTTTTTTTTTTTTTAAAGCAAAATTGATTTTTTTTTTTTTTTAGGGTGGAGGTGGTGGGGTGTTGGCTCACGGGGGAGGGAGAGAGGAGGAGGAGGGGGGCTGGTAGGTTTTTTGGGATTAAGTTGGGGTTTTTTTTGTTTTGTAAAAGTTTAACAAGTTTTAAAAAATATATTTTGGACCCCAATTAACTTAATCACAAATTTAAGTGGGCTTTGACTTGGGCTGGTCAAAGTTGTCACCTCTAGTAATTGTAAAACTTGGATGTCACCTTGCTTTAAATTTTCAATTATCTTATGGCTGGGATCATGGCCCACTCTTCTACGGAGAAGGAGTCGTCCTCCGAGACAAAATTGAAATTCGATGATGAAAACAACAAGGATGATTTGAAGATTGATGATGGAGACCAAAAAGGGAAGGAAGAGTCGATCAAGTATGATCCTCATGATTGGCTTACTTGGCCAGATAAGACGTCTTTATCAAACACTATCAACAACTATGTCAAAGCGATGTATGATTATTAATATTTATTATTTTTCATTAGGCGCTTATCACAATGGCCATAACAATACTAAGGAAAATATAGTACTACTTGTAACTTATTGTAAATAACTCTATCTGTAACTTTAATTTGCTTGAAGAAATTAAAGGGAAAGGTGAATATCCAATTTGTTAGTAACTACTTGTGTACGTAGTTTAGTTAGTGCCTGGATCTCTGTGTGTTTTACATCTTTTTTTAGTATGCATATTTTTTCTGTATATGGCTCAAGACATTATGAAATTTTATGCGAGAACACTTAAATATGACATTCCTCCTTTTGGATCATTCAGCATCTACGCACGATTCAAGTCCACTATTTTTTCTTGGGTTGGCAGCAGTGGCAGTAAACATACGAAGAAGCCAAGTGCATTATACATCTACAACATATACATAAAAAATAATCTTAAGCTTATATATGCAATGTAAATTTTCGACCACGGGGATTCAGACGAACCCCTTTGCCTACTCTAGCTTCACCTATGGACTTTTCTTAGTATTCGGACGAACAGCGGCGTGAAGTTAATGAGCAAGGAAGATGTCATTTTTCTAGTCGGCCAAGTGGCCCCGTCTTCCATGCCCAGGAATTAGTCATTTAAGGATCAGTTGATGTGTTGGGGACTGAAGTTTGATACAGAGCTTTTTGGTTGTTAAATTATAATAGCATGACTGAGCAACATCCAATAGCTCCAATCCTTCTGGTTTGCACTAAAATGGCTTGGGAGGGGATGGTCTTTTGATATATGTTGATTTTAGATTCATTTTTCCCATATCTCATTTGTATGAACCTCATAATGTATACAATATGTCCAATAAAAATGCATGTTAGGCGTACTTAGTTCTCAGGCACTGCACTCTATGAAGTATGAAGGTGAGTCTATGGGACTAGTCTCCACCAAGTTGTCACATTTGAACTGGATTTCTTTTAACCATGTTTGGAAGATCACTGCTTGAAAAGACATTAAACAGGGCCTAATTGCATTTTGGCCTCATGTTAAATGCAAGGCACTTTGCTTGGCTGTATGCAATTTTGGGTTGACGTGCTCCCTTAGCTGGTGAGGCATAAATTGACTGCATTTTCTTGAGTTATGCCTCAGTAGAAGAAGAAGGGGAGGTTTTATTTTGAATATGGCAATATCTTTCTCTTCTTTTTGTTTTCCCTTTATTGCGATCACCTCTTCTTTTTTTGTTGTTCTCACATCAGTGTGTGTCTCCCGGTGGTCTTGTATGTACCTTGACTATTTTTCTCAGTGTGCCTTGTTTCTCTTGCATTTTACATGTGGATGGCCCAATAATTGATTGTAGAGATGGATTTGAATCTACTACTCTGCTGTTGGATGTTCAAAATTCCCTGCGTTTTTCCTATTTTGTTGTACATGTTTGCCTTATTAAAACTCTAAACTCTAGTCTGCTCAAACATACATATTTGAGTGCATAACTTGTGTATATGATAGAATCTGCTCCGTCGAAACACATTCTATTGTGGTACAAGTTTTCAACTATCAAATTTGTGATTAAATTCTAATCTCTTTGTTTAGATCACTCAGAATTCGAATGCTGAATTATGTCCGAAAAATATAAACCTTTTTACTGTCTTGCAATTCTCATCTGTTTATTTATATGTATCTTAACAGGGTTTTGAGTTTGATGAATACCCTAGGTCGTGCATGTTTGCTCCCATTTATCCCATTCTAGAATTTGTACTTTTTCCCGATTTTGTGGATAGGATCAAGAGTTATGCTTCAATGGCAATCAAACAGTACTTTGGCAATGGTGTATGACCTGTACTTTGTTATTTTCCAATTGCCTACTATCTTGCCCTTTCCTTCATATTGAATTTTACCTATTACTAACTGCAAGTTAAGGAACACAGTATTAAGGAGATTGTGAAGATAAATGCAGGTGGTGATCGTGACTTTGAATACTATATTACCTTTAAAATTGAAAACGATGGGGACGAAGAGAATTTTCAAGCTAAGGTGGTAAGCACGATTGAGAAGACAACAGAGATTCTAATTTGCAGGCGCAAAAAGTCTTAACTTTTTTTGAATATTGCGATGACTCTGGGCGTTTGGTGTTTCTTCTGGGAAAAAAAACTATGATTTCTTTTACTAAATGAGAGATAGCATTTTTCTTTTTTCTTTTTTTTCCCATTGACAACTTATAAGCAAGGTAAACATATTTCTTTTAATGGATCTCAAACAATATGCTATAAAGTATTTGCTAAAATCGAGACAGGGACGAAAATTTAGAGAGACAAGAATAGTGAGAAAATTCTTGCTGCTTTGTCTTCATCATAATGACCTCCTTATATACAAGTAAGGCCGTCCTTACCCTAGTATAATAAGGTAACTCTATCCTAATAGAACTACAAACCTATATTATCATAATTATAAATTTATCATAAATAAACCAAATTTATTACAATTAGACTAGAATAGGGATCCCACTGACCTAGGGATTCACCAACTCACCAAAGTTTGTCCGGTCACACCTGGTCTCAATAGCATTTGTTCCCGGTATCTAAAATGAGTTGTGATGTAGGCTGTGCGTTTACCAAACAGTATGGAGGGACCTGGTTGTGTGCCAGTTCCCTTATGCAGCGCAATACGAGAATCAACACAGGATTTTTACGGGAAAAACTCCTTGCTCAAGGGATAAAAAATCACGACCTACCCCAGTAGGATTTCAACTCCACTAACCGAGCAACTCAAGTTACAACTCTATCGTAAGCTAGAAATTAACTCTTATAATCCCTCACCCTTACAATAACGCTTATTGATAACTTCCAAATCCACTCCTCAAAGAGAAAGTGTACACGGTCGTATGCAATATAATTTACACAACTATGAGTCGGGATCGATCCCACAAGGAACAATATACTAGGCAATTTAAACAAGCAAGGAATTATCACTTTCTACGCTAAGCCAAAACTTGATAATATTTCGATTTTAAGAAAATTATAACTAATGCAAAAATGTAAACTAACCTAGAAAGCAAGTAAAATGATCAATGGCCACAAGCATGGATAAAAGGAAATCTCAAGTAACGATTTAATATATTTTATGATATTACAACTAAGAGCGGGTTTATGTTAATAGATAATGATTTCTAAAATCTCATTGAAAGTCTTCCAACCAAATCAATGAATTTCACTCTAAGCTTTTCCAAGTCTTAGAGTGTGATATTAAGCACAATCAATTTAACCTCAAGTAACTATCCTCTTCCGAGCTCAAGTTATTAGATGGGTTTAATGACCCAAATTCTTGTTAATTAATCTTTCCCAACCTAGATTTCCTCTTCCGAGCTCAATCAAAGTAAATAGGCATGTCTTAGGGTTAGCTAATCCCTTAAGAAACATTAAATAACAAGATTAATTAAAACAACAAAGACTCACTTCAATAGCAATAAAAATCATTCAATACATAAGCATAACAAGAGATTTAATCCAACACTTGATAATGAATAATATCATAGACAAGATTCCAGAGAAAGAAGAAAATACTACACACTTAAATATTTAATATAAAACAAGGAATTGAAGAAAGGTTTAAGAAATATCTCATTAAAGTGCTCCAATCTTCTCCTCCAATGGTGTAGATGAAACCCTAGCTCTCCAAGCTTGTATGAAATGGCCAAAGATGAGTTTTACAAACCCTAGCATTCTATTTATAGCATTGTCAAAACGGGAACAAATTGTGGACAAAAATACCCTGCGTACACAACATGCTACTCGCATCTGGTGTCGCATGTTATGCATAACTATAGCATGTTGTGCAAGCAGCTATGGTGGCAAAGACATGCCGGCAAGTGCTCGCATAGCACAACATGCTACTCGTACGTGTGTCGCAGTGCGGCAAGACCGACTATCTTCAATTGTCGATATCTCTGTCAAGACATGTGATATTTAAGTGTCGCTCGCATAAACAACATGCTACTCGTATGTGCTGCTAGCATGTGCCGCATTTCAGCTATTTTTACTCCATTTTGCTCCGTTATGCTCTCCGGCCATCTTATCCTACAAAACGACATAATTACACGAAAAGTAACACCAAAAGTGCTTGAAGAGTCACAAAAGCTTAAGGAATTAGCATCGAATATCCCGTTATTTCACGGCACATCACTTATGCAACCCTCACACTTGACTACCCCTAGCCAAGCACACTAATACACCTAGACTCACCCCATCCTAGTGTATCACTCAAAGGCACCCTTTGAAAATTCACCATAGTGACTAACTCTAGCCACACACTAATACAACTGAGCTAACTCTAGCCTAGTGTACCACTCAAGAGCTTTTGGAAGAAACCTTGAGAATTTAGGATACCTACAAACAGCTTCTAAACAAGAAGAGTAGGTTTTCAGTTTAAGCACAAATGAATAAAGATTTACAACTTAAATAACATAGACTATACTCATATTAAGATCTGGTTCTTCAGCTTGAAAGTAACTTTGTTCTTGAGAGATCTCGAGAACTTGTGTCAGTAGCTTTACACGATTTAGATTTGGTTCTCAAGTCTACCAAATATGTTGCCATCATGTTGTATATATAGTGGAAGAATGTGGGGTGAAAAGAGACCACTATTAAATTTTAACCTAAAGCATGGGTCAGCTCACTACTGTACTTATGGCTAGCAAGTGGCTCGGCTTTACAGCTGTCTCTGCCGATAATGCAAGGTGCACAGAGAGCAGATTACAGACCAGGTCTCCATCTGGTTCTGAAACAGTTTGACAATTATCAAAACACGAATGCACTTGGAACTATCAATTTCTCCCTTTTTGATGATGACAAACTCATAGACTATGTTCCCCCTGAGAACCAGCTTCCCATTTGTTCCCCCTGCAAAGCAGACCATCATTGTCAAGGCACCTGCAATATGTTAGCAACATAATACCATTTTAACTGGAAGATAAATATTGCCACAATATCATCACATATCAATCTTTTAGTTCTTCCTCCTTAATCACGATGCATGTTCAGTTCACTTGTTCACTACACAAATACATCTTCCCTCTTTTGGCATCATCAAACAGAGGTTAAAGCACAACCAACAAGAAGTTCATATATATTAAATCATAGACACAAGGGAAACACTATCATGAGAAGTAAGAGAAACATACAAGCAGTTAGACTAGCACAGAATAGAGTAAAAAGCCCAAACAGGTAATACAGATACATAGCATAGTAGCCAAAACAGAGAATGCATAAAGGAGAAATTGTCATTACTTCCAGAACATTTTCACACAGAAACAAAAAACAGGGAATAGGATTCAAAAAGGCTCAGGAAGATGAATTTGATATGAACAAGCTACGGAGCTTGGGGCTTCCGTGTATTTTAGGCCAGAGCTTTGAGAAGATTGCTCATTCATTCACCATTGACTCTCTGGTCCTTTATCATCTGATCCTTGAGCTCATCCACCTTCAATTACAGCCTCTCATTGTCTGACTTGAGCCTCTCAATTTCCAGTCTTGCAGCTTTCAGAGCACTCTGAGAGATAACTTTTTTTTTTTTTAGATAACTGAGTTTGAAGGATAACATTCTCAGCCTTGACCCTTTGCCGTTCAGCAGTAGTGATTTCTTGAGCTTCAAGCACTTTTGAGATTGTGGAGACACTTCCCACACCACTTTTCTTAGGTATACACTCACACCCTTCCAGAGTTCCCATGAAAAACATATGCTTCTTAGTGCCGAAGAGAGTTATCGACTCGACCAAGTGAGCAAATACTCGGTCGTAAGAAAACCATATGAGAGCCCATGTTGACCCCCTGGTGCCCTCTCCACCTTGATGATATGCTCAATCATAATAGCAGAAAGGCTGGTAGTTAGTCAATGCCTCCATGATGACCAGATCTTTGATAGAGGTCTTGGTGTGACCCTCTTTTCTTGGAAGTAGGACTTTGTTCATGAGCTAAAACTCTCCTTTCAGCTCTTCTTCAAAAGTCTAGCCCTTGACCCGTCATCCCTTACCCTATTTTTGACTATCATAACCTTGAAGTCCCTTGAAGCCTCTGCCTTACCATTTATACGTCTCAACCTTTTAGTGGGGACTTTCAGAATTTCTCCCAATATCTTTTTCTCCAACACAAATTTAATCCCACTAACTGATGCAATGAGAGTACTGAGATCATCAGAGTAGCATAGAATTCAAAGACCTATTCCTCATACACACGTAGTATAGGTGGATCAAAGATATGACTCCATCCCTAAAATTTAACAATTTCAGTCAATTCTTTCATTTTAGATTTTTTTGCAAGTTTAGGGTCAAACAACCTTCCCAGCAACACCTTTTGTTTCCCGCAGATTCTCTTCTCTCAATTTCACTTTGATCAATAACTTTGCTCACCCTTTGCCCCTTTAAGGAACCGGATGCCTGACTCATCTCACTCTTTCTCTTATTTAAAGGGTTTGATTCATTTGTCGACCGTCACCCTTAGCAGCGTGACCTTTGACCATCGTTCCTCTTCTTTTCCTTCTTCTTAGTAATTTCCCTCATAAGTGAGACATCTTCCATTTCTGCTTTTTTCTCTTTATCATTTCCTTTGGCAACTTCAGTCTCCACATCCACTAACTCAGTTTCATCAATCAATCTACTCTTCGTCTGAGAACCCCTAGCTCTTTTCCTGCCCTTGGCTTTACTTGCTTGAAGAGATGATTCAAGGGTTGCCTTTGCTGCATGCTTACTCTGCACGGTTCTTGGTGTGGTTCGATAAACGGTAGTTCTCACTGAGGATGTGGATCCTTCGGTTTCTTTGATCTTTGAACTTTTCTTTATTTGAAAGACAAGAGGTATTTCATCTTCATCAGGCTCATCAGCATACGCACGTTGACTATGATCCTTCTCTGGTGACATCTCAGTAAGAGGTATGACATCATGAAGTACAGGCTCAGGACTTAAGATCAGGTTTAGGTTCCTCCCAAATGACCCTAGTGCCTCATCCGTCCAGTTTCAAGGGTTCCTCGTGAAGAGAGAACTGGTCTCTCATTTGTTTCTTGTGAGGACCTCACATTTTCTAACTTACTCATGGTACACATGGTCTGAGCAAGTTCTTCCATAAGAGCAATATCACTACTCATCCTACAAAAAAGTCCCTGACCAATCCCAGAAATAGTACCATCTACTTTTATGGGAGACTTATCCATTGACTCCTCTACTCCTTTACCAAGTTCAATAGAAGAAGAGTTATCTTTTTCCACATTATTTTTGCTAGTTTGACTGGTTTGTTCCTCTTTGTCATTCGTGACTTTTCTTTCAACAGACCTTGAAGAGACCAGGTCCTCTTTAGATTGATTTAATTTATCTGTGTTCTTGAAGGGTTGACTAGTAACTTCTACACCATTTTTCTGTTCTTCTCTTTTGTCAGTCGTTTGAAATTACTTAGACACTGATATTGTATACCTAATGCTGACAGAGTCAGGTTTTTCGATTTGGAAAGAGGTGACTGAAGAGGGTAGAGTTTTTCTGCGAGTTTGACTGGAGACAGAGGATTTTGGGGAGAGCATGGGTTGGTTTGATTGATGATTTTGAGTGGTGAATCCTTCGCTTGACATAGTCGATGGTTTGATTTGAGAAGGAACAAGAATAAGTGGGTCGGGTCGATATAAATAATATGTAGCATTTTGGGGGGGGGATTTTCAAAAAGCTAACTTGGCGCTTAAATGACATTTTTTAATTTTATACAAATGCTGAAAAGGCTACTAACCTGAGCTACAGAGACCAGGTCTCTGAGATTATTTCGGCAAAGACTCTGAAATGTGCCATTTTATTATTGCTTATGAGTTCTAAGACATCCATGTGTGTATACCTGTAACAGTATAGAAGTGAGTTAGATATCGCTGAAAAACACTTTTTTACAGGATTGTATCACTCCCCTTGACTTAACCATCTCCAGCAATGCCCTTTCTGCATTCAATCGGCGTATGTTTAGAGCTTTGCTCAGCATCTAGTGAGAGCATTTCAACATTTTCTCTTATAGGTTCTTCAACCTGTTCCCTCAGATTTAAAATGCACACCACCATATGATCTCTCTTTTGCTCGAAACTGTCGAATTTTTTAATTATCTCCTTCTTTTTGTCAATGAGTTCATGACGCTCATTTAATAATTTCTTAGTCAAGGAGACTAATCTCTTATAGGGACATCCCTTTATCGTCACTTGTTCATCAAGAGGATTAACTTCAACCTTCTTTCTTTTACTTCCAGTGTTAGACTGTTTACTTGAAACAGAGTCTGACTCATCCGTTGAAGTTTGTTTGTTGTCCTCACGGTGATTTTTCTCGAGATCTTTTTCTTCTCTTCAGAGATTCATCATTCTTTTCTCTTCCTATGCCTCCTTTTCTTCCAAATCTGACTTTCTAGTAAGCTCATGTATCTTGAGGTAGCTAATGAGTTCCTCAATGGTCAGATTTGGAGATCCTTGGTTTCAGTGATAATATTCACTTGGTTCAACCAGGATTCTGGAAATGCATCAAGTAGTTAGTGAACCAGAAGCCTTCTCTCCATGATTAACTCTAGATAGTGAAGTTCATTTATGATTGAGGTGAATCTAGCATGCATGTCATGAACTGATTCTCCAACGTTCATTCTGAAAAAGTCATATTTTGAGGAGAGCATTTGGCGGGTATCCCAGTTTTCCTTTGCGTAGAACACATTTTCTCCTTAGGTTTGATGATGCTGAGCTGGATTCTCCTTATTCGTTTGATAAGACAACCATTTAGAATGAACCTTTCTAGGTGTTAACCTTTTAGAAAGGGCCAGCTCTAATACCAATTGATGTAGGCTGTGCGTTTACCAAACAGTATGGAGGTACCTAGCTGTGTATCAATTTCCTTATGCGGTGCAGTATGAGAATCAACACAGGATTTTTACGTGGAAAATTCCTTGTTCAAGGGATAAAAAATCACGACCTACCCCAGTAGGATTTCAACTCCACTAACCGAGCAACTTAGGTTACAACTCTATCGTAAGCTTAGGAATTGACTCTCATAATCCCTCACCCTTACAATAATGCTTATGCAACCCTCACACTTAACTACCCCTAGCCAAGCACACTAATACACCTAGACTCACCCTAGCCTAGTGTACCACTCAAAGGCACCCTTTGAGAATTCACCACAGTGACTAACTCTAGCCACACACTAATATAACTAAACTAACTCTAGCCTAGTGTATCACTCAAGAGCTTGTGGAAGCAACCTTGAGAATTTAGGACACCTACAAACAGCTTCTAAACAAGAAGGGTAGGTTTTTAGTTTAAGCACAAATGAACAAAGATTTACAACAACCTAAAGAACATAGACTAAACTCATATCAGGATCTGGTTCTTCAGCTTGAAAGTAACTTTATTCTTGAGAGATCTTGAGAACTTATGTCGGTAGCTATGCACTATTTAGATTCGGTTCTCAATTCTACCAAATATGTTGCCATCATGTTGTATATATAGTGAGGGCATGTGGGGTGAAAAGAGACCACTCTTCAATTTTGACATAAAGCATGGGCCAGTTCATCTTTGTACTTGTGTGGCAAAGAAGTGGCTCCGCTTCTGACTATCTCGCCGACAAGTGCAAGGTGCACAGAGAACTGATTATAGACTAGGTCTCCATCTGGTTCTGAAACAGTTTGACAATCATCAAAACACGAATGCACTTAGAACTATCAAGTTGTTAACAATTTCACTTTAGAGATAGCTTTCTGACTTTTTGGCCTGTAGACAAAAAATACAAGGTATCTTTGGATATAGTTTGTTTTGTACTTCTATATTTTTCCATGATTACTTCTCTTATCTTATTGAAGTGGAGCAGTAGTATGAAAATTGCTCGTCGATTTGGGGCATTATTTTGGTGCTCCAGTATTCTGTCGCAAAGTCATATTGAGTTGTCATTGCAAGTCTTCGATCTGGAAAAAAAAAGTGTTTTCTAGATTCAAGAAATCAAATCTCCCTATAACAGTCATCCTCTATTTTCTTTTGGAACTGATTTTCATGTTATGTTATATTATATGTTTTCTATAACAGTATTTCCCTATAGCAGCAAAAAGATATCTGGACAAGTATCACCGTTATAAAGAGGTTTTACTGTATATCTGACAAATTAGAATAAGAAAACTGAAAGTACTCCAGTGCTGATTTTCATTAATTTATCAGACCTCTAAGCGTGGTGTTTATGACAGTGAGGTATCAAATTTTGAGATGTCAAAAATTGATTGTCCGTATGTGGACAAGTGTTTTAATAACGAATGTATCAGGATGTTTAAGTTGTTTCCAAATTCCAACTAGTGCTGTTGATTGAATTTTTTATTAGACTAACCAGCAAACCTCTGATTAATATTTTACTAATACTTTGAGACTAGTTAAGGATTAGAGGGAGACAAACTTTGTTTCCTAAATTGTTCCTTTCTAATCATTTTAAGATGGTTCATCATCATTTTCATGTATAGACATCATGTCCCTAGTGAGAAAAATAGTGTTAAGTTATAAACACTATCAGTATAAAAAGATCGACAATTGTATGTAAATTGTGCTCTTTGCATATATTCTTTGTTTAGCTATCATGATTAAAATGGTTCGATGCTACTGTGAACCAAGAGCAAGCTTCAACACTCTCTCCTAAAACTTTTTATTTTAATAACATCAAAGGGCAAAGTTATTTTTGCCCCTTTTAACATCACATACTCTGCTTCCCATTACTACTAACTATAACATGACCACAAATTTAAATAAGATCAAGGCAATTTTTGTTGGATGTGCGAATAAAGTATCACATTGGTAGCTGAAAAGAAAAAGGAGCTACTTATAAGGTATTGAATACTTTTAATAATGTGAGACCTTTTAGGGAAAACCGTGGGGGCTTGGCCCATAGCAGACAATACCACATCATGGTAAGAGTATCTTTGGACCGTTTAGCCCAATAACTGGTATCAGCCAATGGTTTGGCGGGACGAGTATGAAGATGGCGGAGTGTGGCGTGGGACCTGACTTAGTGCCTTTGCCCGTCTATGGGCCGGTTTACGACCTTTACCCATAGCTTTGAAGACACATACGCAGCCTTTGGGCTTCGGTGACCGTAAATACTCTGACGATGTGAGTGGCATACAGACATATGGAATCTCTAACCCGTGAATTAAGGTAATGAGCCATGTGGAACTTAGTTCGAGGGGGTGATTGTTGGGTGTGCGAACAAAGTACCACATTGGTAGCTGAAAAGAAAAATGAGCTACTTATAAGGTATTGGATACTTTAAAGGGAAAATTTCATAAATGACTAACTTGGAAGCCTTATTTTTGCTTTTTAGCTACATTTTACATATTTACATCACGTAGCAAACATATAGCAAAACTCAACACTTGTTACTTATTATATTCACGTCGCTGTATTCATGAATACAGTCAGTAAACATTGCTGAAATTTGTGTTCAATTCAAGTGTATTTAACTCAACTGTATTCATGTAGCTACTTTTACACTGTATTCACTTTATTATATTTAAAATCGATTGTATACAAAAAAATATCCTTCAAAATACACCCCCCAAAACACTGAAATTTGCACTAAAAAAATTAACGAATACACGTAAAAATTGAATACAAGAAATAAAATTCACTCTATTCATTTATATACACTTCAAATTCACTGTATTCATTTGTATACAAAAATATCTTCTAAATACAAGCAAAAAACTCTGTATACATACAACAAATAAGTGTATTTTGTATTTTTCGGTGAAATTCCAGTCGATCTGATGGTTTCCGGTTAGATTCCGACCAGATCTGACTGTTTCCGTCCAGATCTGACCGGAATTTCACCGTCATCGTCATCAACATCACAGTGCTCTTTCTTCTCAACATCACAGCCGTCATCGTCATCAACTCACAATTCTTTTCTTCTCCAACATCACTGTATTCATAGCTAACAAAATCTCTTCCTTCTTCTATTTTTCTTTCTCAATAGCAAAGTATAATCCAAAAATCAAAAAATACTTTAAAAAAAAAAAAAAAAAACCGTAGAAGTACGAGTTCACGGAGAAACGGCTGCCTCCGCTCACCGAGCTCTGTGTGTGTGGGGGGGGGGGGACACGGGAGAGAGAGATGGGAGGGTTGGGTTGGAAGAGAATAATGTGATGATGGATATTCTACTTTAAATATATATGTAGCTATTAATTGTATTTAACATATTACTTTTAGCTATAGGATGTAATTAATCTAAACTATAGCTACTAAATCTAAATATGTACTAGAGTTAGTTATGCCATGTAGTTATTCCTACTTTTAAATATGTGAAGCCTTTTGGGGAAAACCGTGCGGGCTTGGATCAAAGCAGATAATATCACAACATGTTAAAAGTATCTTTGGACCGTTTAGCCCAACAACTTTGCATAAGTATGACATAACTTATCTCTTGCCTAAGTATTACATAACTTATCTCTTTTATTTTCTCCTAATGACTTTATGTGAAACTTATGCAAAATTGAGTGGCTTTTTTGTTATAAAATAGTTAAGCGACTTTCATGATATTTTAATAAAATTGTGTGATTAATGTTACAAAAATAGTTTAATGACTACACTACAATACAAATGAACTTAGGTGATCATCCATAAAATTAACCCCAATTAAGTACTATATGGCCATGAAGCTAGTGATCCTAGTTGACATTCCCACAAAAGCTGTTAACTTTGAGTTAAAGCTTGAAGCTATAAGTACGAAAAGGAGGTTTCTGTGCACAGATTTGACATCACCATATGTTCACATCTTTCGTCGCCTACATAATAGCAAGAGAGGCAGACAAGTGGAGCTAGAATTTCAACTTAACTCGAAAATAATATGTAATTAACTAATGAGTATAATTAATATTCATCGACTAACGCTGTAAAGAATTTTTGCACTATTAGGATACTTTGACATATTGTAACAATAACTTGCATTATTTTCAAGATTACAAATTCAATTTTTATGAAGAGTTACATGTAGATGTTCTTTAGGATGATCGGTCTCATCCATTGCCGTCTCTAAAGACAATGCATGTGGATAGCAAGTAAGACTACCTAACTTACTTATTGTAGGATGCCATACATATGTATACAAGCTATTACGCAATCTCAAATCAATAACTGTATATGTGATGGGCGAAAAGCCACTATACCTAGTTAAGATAGAGCAAACTACAACAACTAAAGCACTAGCACCTAACCGGATTAATGGGCTAAAAGTTGTCCTGGCTAAGTGGATCATATGGGCCAATCTAGTGGGCTTAGCTAGTACATGTAGTGGGCTTAGCTCGTACAATTATCACCATGAAACATGTGCTGATGGAACAATTATCTCTCTCATTTCTTTTTGTTATGAAAAGAAAAGAGATGGAAGTTAGCAACGAGCCACAATCTATAAATTCACTTTATCTGGTTGTATTTTTCTGCGAAATATAACTTCCAGAATTGACAGTACTATGTAATTTTTCTTAAGTTGCATTTTGTTATTTTTATTATATACTTTTCCGACATTCTGTCCAACTAATAAATTTGTGCTGCATAAGTCTAAGAGACTGCATTCGCAAGTCCAAATTCCAGACATCTGTTAAGGACAAGTCAATCATTTCGCCACACCCGTTTGGTGATATTCATTTCTATCAAAGATATACTCCCTCTGTCCAATTTATGTGGCAAGTTTGGATTTTGAGAGTCAAAATTTTTAATTTTGATCCTGATTTCGAGCATCAAATCTTCAATCTTTTTTAAATAAACTATATACATTTGGAAACTACGTAAAAAAGTACTATAAGTCACAATAATTGACAATTCAAAATATTTAAAAGATACATGAACAAATTACGGTCAAAAAAAGACTTTTTTGAATCTTGAAATCTGAAAGGTGCCACGTAAATTAGTAGGGAGGTAGCAACAAGTTTCAAAACAACAACATTTACTATACCCCATTTCCAAATAAATTGGGTCCACTATATGAAAAAGCAATATTTCATTTAAGTTCAGTCATCAACAACATATCATTATCAATAATTCAATTCATACCATGATCGTAATCAAACTTCTAAGAAGAAAATGTTTCGGTAACAGATTCACAATTATATACCAATATCGACAATGTACAGAATCCTATGGCTACAAAGAATGTCAAGCATAATCTTGCTTTTACAGGAATGACATGAAACATCCAGTGGACATATTGATGGAAACATATCTATAAATCATGGAGGTGAAGTTGGCGTTTTGCAACTCTGATTGACGTTGGAACAAGTTAAAATGGACAAATATCATACCTAGGCCTCCAGTAGGATTCCCATTTGAATTTCTGGTTTTAAAGTTGGCTTGGATTTTTGATTGGAATGGAATCTTTACGATTTTCTTTAGGTGCCGGTTATCGTGTTTGATAGGGATTTGAGCTAAATTTGGATATGTCAAACTTGGTTGAATTAACTAATGGTTTATGCGTCGACTTTGTCTAAAAGTTACTTGGGTTTAAGATGGGTTCTGTCAAAATGGGTTAATCAATGGATTATAATTCAACCCGTTCAACTCTTACCAAGTTCGAATTTGTTTATTTATTTTAATTTATTTAATTACCAAATAAAATTAATAAAATTCTTTTTCCTTTCTTTTTTATGACAATATATATAACGTATCAAACCAAACTTTTAGATGAAACATAAAAGTTGGGTTATACATTAAAAGAAACATAAAATTACTATATTTGTAAAAATTAAAAGTTGGGTTATACAAAGCTATCATTTCTATAAAGGAACGTCATTAAGAAATGTTAGTTATTGGGTCATGCGTCGCCCATATGAACCGAACTCCGACCCAGTTAGAGAGGATAAGTTATAGGGAAGTTACACATAAGTTATAATCCTAAAAACTACCACCTAGTTGTGGTTGGCTTAAATAAAGGGAATATGTTTTCCACTTTTATGTAACTTCTCTTTACGTAACTTCTCTGCAATATAGTTCCTCCTTCTCTATAGAGATAATTTTATCTCATTCTCCACACAAAAACACACACAAGCAAAGACATCTAGTCTGTGGTAATTAAACTTTATTTTCAAGTGATTCAAAGTTTGACTTGGGCGATTCTTTGGTAGCAAGTTCAACGATTAATCTTCCACTGTTTTAAGGTACACAATTATGTTGTCCTTGCTCCGTATCTTTTTTTTAACAATGGTATCAGAGCCTTGATTGTGTGTTCCGTTATTTTGAATACACAGTATTATAATGAAATTTGTGACTGTCTACTTTTAAGATTATTGTCACAAATTTTCTTGTTGATGCCGCAAAAGTCTTTTGTATATACCACAGTTCTTTCATTGTAAACAGGATATACTGTACTTGGAGAAATAATTCTCTTACTATTAAAATTGATATGTGGCATCTTATGTGGAATTGTTTTCGGAAACCGCTGCAAAAAGAAAGGCAGTGCCAGTGTTTGATTTGAACTCCTTTGCTACAATAGACTCCTTTGTTTGTTCAAACCAAAAAGATGATGGCTTTGTAAATTGTTTCAAAAGCCTGTCCTATACGCTCAATGTGATAATTTTTCTTTATGTTTGAAAAGTCACTTATTTGTGTAATAAAGTGATTTAGTGGTCATGTGTTCCCTTTTAAATTATTAAGGGGTAGTATGAGATCCATGGTGATGGAACTTAAGCTTTGCAATTCTTATATTTGGTTTTGTTGTTAAAAAAAGTCGATCCCAAAGAGTCTTTTTCCACGTGTTTCATGAATCACTTCTTCCAGGAACTTAAAAAAATTGGGGTTACTATATATGTACTGAAAATTGATTTCTCTGTATCACACAATTAAAATTTCGGCATGAGTCTTATATATTCAAAATCTACTTGTTTAAAGCTTTCCGTTGATATACTACCCATTAAAAACGGATTTAAAACGAGTAAGATATAATTTTTTGAAGTTATGCTAAAAATTATAACAACTTTTATGAAAAACTGCTTCTGAAATTTAAAATCTAGAAATTAATTGTTAAGAATTACAATGTGTGATATATATTTTCAGAATCTACTCGTTACAAGCTTTCCGTTGATATATTACCAATAAAAAACGGATTTAAAACGAATGAGTTATGAAGTGTTGAAGTTATGTTAAGTAAAATAAAGTAAAAAGTATTTTTTTTATAAGCTCCTAATAGCCACGCCATTATATTGGTATATGAACCTTAAACGTATTTTTGTCTTCTACGAGTAATGTGGCATGTGTTGTCATATTGAATGGTATGTCCATTCTTATTGTTTCATTGTTCCCCTTTCAGATATGGCTGGACAGGGACAAGCTCAAAGTACTCCAAGTGGGAGTTCCCGAAATCGAGCAAGGAGACAATGTAGAAGAGTACGTCGTTGTAGGACACATTTCCGTGGACGTGAAGTCATAAAAAATAATGTTCCGAGGGCGACGCAAAATCTACTAAGTGATCAAAGGGCTATACGAAGGGAAGGAGAGAAGAAATTCAAAGAGTTCAAAGCTTTTAAGATGTCTCCTAATACTTCAGTGACTGAACATATTAAACTTTTTCGGTTGAAACGAGAAGAACTGGCGAATTTTATTGAAATTTCGGATTGGGAAGCTTTAGCAATTTTAGTAGATTCCCTCCGAGAGGCTTGGAGTGGTACTTTAGTGTTAAAATTTATCACGATTTCTTTCCAAATAAACCTTTTGAGGTGTATGTTCGAGAACTTGAAGTAAAGTGGGAGCTTATGAACTTGTAATTTGCATTTGTGAATTTCTTTTCAATATATGGAATTATGTTGTTTAACTTTCTTTTATATCCCATTTATTTATTTTAAATGGGTTGAGACTTAATTGAAAGTTATTAAATAAAATTCACGCTAAGATTTATTTTTTCCATTTTTGATTAAATGTTTAGACTGTAGATGATGATCGGAAACTTTGTGACCTTTCGATTTTACACTAAACGTGAAGTCATTTAGGGGAATTAATTTGCTTGAGTGTGAATATCAAATGCATAAATTTTTTAAAGTAAATATTGATGAGTAAAAACTTACTTAATTGCCTCAATCAATAGATATGGCATCTAAGAGCATCATTGCTGATTTAAACAAGGGTGCGAAACTAAACGCTGAGAATTACGACATCTGGAGTCGTAAAATATGGTATGTACTGGAAGAGCAAGATGCTCTGGAAGATATTAACCATGTTTTGGTTCACCCAGAAGAGGGTAACACTGCCCAACATAGAAGAGATCTGGAAACTTACAATGCGTGGAAAAAGAAAGATTATACTGCACGTGGAATTATTGTGAGTTTTGTTGTTGATGATCTCATTCACGAATGTGAAGAATACCCTACTGCTCATGTTGTGTGGTCACACTTACGAGAGACTTATGGGGGTACCACTGTGACCCGCCTTAGACAGCTGACTATCAAATTTGACACTTATAAGAAGCGTCATGATCACAATGTCAAGCAACACCTTAGGGTGATGTCTAACATGATTGCTCAACTCAAAAGTGTTGGTCATGTTCTCTCTGATGAGCAGCAGGTCCAGTCAGTGATCCGGTCTCTTCCCAATAGTTGGGAACACTTGAAGGTTAACTTAACCCATAATGATAGCATCAAAATTTTTTCTGATATTGCCCATCATGTCAAGCGTGAAAACGAGCGGCTTAGTGCTGCTAAAACTATATCTAATGCCTATGTGGCAAAATCCAGTGGCACAAATTGGCTTCAAACGCAAGAAGAATTGGAAAAATAACGGAAAGGATAAGGAGACCGGAGAAGGACCCTCCAAGAAAAGGAACAAGCCAAATCCCAAGAAGGGGAAAAGGTTTTTCAAGAAGAAAGACAAGAGTAAGAAGAAATGCTACAACTGCCATGTTCCTGGGCATTTTGCTCATGAGTGTCCCGAACCGAAAAAGGTAGCATTTCAAAACGCATCTCTAAGTGCTACATATGTTTCTACCACTGTTTTACTAACTGAATCTTATCCTGTGTAGATTGTAGACTCAGGGGCCACCGACCATGTGAGTCGTGATCGAGAAGCACTCGTGGAGTTTCGTCGAGTCTCACCTGGATCAAGGTGGATATATGTAGGAAATAATGCAAAGCTTGAAGTCAAAGGGATAGGCACTTGCAAAATGGACTTGCGTGGTGGCCGAACTTTGATGTTGCATGACGTCCTATACGCTCCATAGATCCGACAAAACTTAGTATCTGTATCTGTTCTTCTAGATCTTGGTTTCGATTTAAAGTTTAGTCACAATGGTGTTAGAATTACTCAAGACAATGTTTTTTATGGTTTTGGACTTCGTTATGATGGTTTTATCATTTTAGATTGTAACCTTCGACTTATGACTATTATGTTGACCGTTGTGTAATGACATGTTATTCTAGTAACAGTGATATTGATATTATTACATGGCATGCAAGATTAGGTCACATAGGGTAAGCCGGATGAATAGATTGGCAAAAAAAAGGCATTTAGGTCCTTTCTCCAAAATCAAAATGCCAACTTGTGAAAATTGTCTTGCCGGAAAGATTACGCATAAACCATTTGAGAAGGCTAAGAGAGCAGATTCCCCATTGCAATTAATCCATTCTGATATATGTGGTCCAATAAATGTGAGGGCAAGGTCTGGTGCTTTGTGTTTCATTACATTTATAGATGATTTCACACGCTTTGGTTATCTCTATTTGATTTCTCATAAATCTGAAGCACTTGAATGCTTTAGAAAATATATGAATGAAGTTGAGAATCAATTAGATAAAAGTATAAAGACTTTAAGAATCGATAGAGGCCATGAATATTTATCAAAACAGTTTGAAGAATTATGTAATGAAAAAGGCATTATGAGACAGTTAACTACTCCTTACACACCTCAACAGAATGGTGTAGCAGAAAGGAGGAATAGAACATTATTGGATATGACAAGATCAATAATGGCACAGGCAAATTTACCTATCTCCTTCTGGGGAGATGCGTTATTGACTGCAGCCTACATACTAAATAAAGTGCCTTCTAAATCAGTTACTTCCACTCCCTATGAGCTATGGACTGGTCATAAACCGAACTTGAATGATCTACGACCTTGGGGTTGTGCTGCATATGTAAAGGATCGTTTTGGTAAGTTTGGAAAACTGAGTCCAAAAGGAAAGAAATGTATCTTCATAAGATACTCAGAACACTCCAAAAGGTATGTGTTCATTGGTGAATGAGAAGATGAAAGTATAACTGAAATTAAATCCCGAGATATTACATTTTTAGAAAATGATTTTAACAAAAAAGGAGAATTAAAAAAAGGAGAGCCTCTTTACGAAATGTTAAATTCAGATAATCAGACAATGTCTTCGGACATGTTTGATAGTCAAATAGATCAAGGATCGGTTCCTGGTCCAAGTAGGAGTCTTGAATCCCAAAATCCTTTAGAGGAATCTGAATTTCAACAACAAAAGAGTACCAGAAAAAGTGTACCTAGACGATCTTATGAGATTGAAGATTACGTTTTCCTGGTGTCTCTCACAGAATTGGATGAGCCTAATTCTGTGACTGAGGCTTTGGCAAGCCCTAGAAAAGATGAACGGATAAAAGCAATAAATGAATAATTGGAGTCCATGAGAACCAACAAAGTGTGGGATCTGATTGACCTTCCTTGTGGGGGTAGAGCTATTGGGAACAAATGGGTTCTCAAGGTTAAACGTAAAGCGGACGGGTCAGTAGAAAGATACAAGGCACGATTGGTCGCAAAAGGTTTTATCCAACAAGCTGGAATAGATTATGAGGAAACCTTTTCACCAGTTGTTAAGTTTACCTCAATTCGGTTACTTTTGGCTATTGTTGCATGTTTGGATCTAGAGTTACATCAAATGGACATGGAGATAGCTTCTCTCAATGGAGAACTAAACGAGGAAATCTACATGGAACAACCTGTAGGTTTCATCATTAAAGGCCAAGAAAAGAAAGTCTGCAAATTAAAAAGATCTATTTATGGCCTGAAGCAGTCTTCAAGGCAATGGTATTTGAGATTTCACAAAGAGGTGATGTCATATGATTTCACCATGATCGATAAATACCATTGCATTTATGTGAATAAGTCCAATGGAATGTTTGTAATTCTTTCTCTTTACGTGGATGATATTTTATTAGCCGGAAATAATTTGGAGTATGTGAAAACTATTAAGACATGGATTTCAAAGTCATTCGACATGAAAGACATGGGTGAAGCAGACTATATATTGGGTGTTAAGATCCAAAGAGATCGTTCCAAGAAGGTTTTGAGTCTATCTCAAGAAACTTATATAAGGAAAATTTTGGGACGCTTCCGAATGAATAGTTGCAAACCCATGGATACTCCTATAGCAAGAGGTGAAACTTTAAGCCCTGAAATGTGTCCAGAGACTGAAAAAGAAAAAGAAGACATGTCTCGAGATCCATATTCTAGTGCTATCGGGAGCTAGATGTACGCTATGATGTGTACTCGTCCGGACATTTGTTATGCCGTAGGTCTGGTTAGCAGGTATCAGTCCAATCCTAGAAGAGATAATTGGAAAGCTGTGAAGAGGATCTTCCGGTACCTGAAAAGAACTGTTGATTATTCACTTTGTTATAGTGGAAATGATTTACACTTGAGAGGATGCATAGATGCCGATTGGGGTGGTGACCGGAACGATAGAAAATCGGCATTCAATTATGCTTTCTTACTTAATGGTGGTGCTATTTCATGGAAAAGTAAGAAACAAACTTGCACGGGTCTTTCAACTATGGAAGCTGAGTTTGTGGCTTATGCATCTGCAGTACAAGAAGCTGTTTGGTTAAAAAGATTCTTTGAGCATTTGGGCGTAGCAAAGAATTCTCAAGGATCAATGATTTTGCATTGTGATAGTCAAACGACTAATGCATACACAAAGGATCCTAAGTATCACAGCAAAACCAAAAACACATTGACATCAAGTATAACTTTATTAGAGACACAGTAGCAAGTGGAGAAGTAACTTTACAATACATACCTATGCGAGAAATGATAGCTGATCCTTTTACAAAGGCGATATCTAGAGACATGTTTGAGAAACGTGTTATGGCTCTAGGTTTGCTTAGGAAATGATTATATTTCTATATTGTAAAATGACTTGGTTGTTACAATATTTTCATCAATATTTGACTCTTGAATTTGTGGTCATATCTTCTATGCATGTGATGATGTAATTTTATTGATAAAGTGTGTCGAACAAATCGCGAGATTGGCTCTCTCACACGAGCAATTGCCTTTTACATTGAGTAACGTGAAGAGATGAGTTCCACCACTATTTTATGACTTGTTTTGAAAGCCAGTTATGAGTTTCTCTAAGAAGATGGATTTGAGGATCATTGACGAGAGAAGCTCAGGTTACACATCTAGAGGTGTCTAGATAGATCAAGATCTATACGGTGTTGAATAAGTGAATGAATGAGACACACGCGCCACTAGAAGGTGAGAACACCGTAGCACGTGTTTCATACCACGTGTGCTAAGCGGCCAATGGGTTAATGGAAGAATGGATCCCTGCTTCTTCATTATGTGATACCCCGAAAAGTTACATTAACTTTTCCATGGAACACCCTTTGACCTTTGACTGTTTCTTAAAGTTACAATCAGTGTTACTACTTTAGCATGTTAGTATGTTACTAATAGCCATGATTGATTCGGCAACACAGTGCATGTTTAGGAAAGCAGTTGATTTGGAATAGATAGATTCGAGTAGAAAGGGAAGACAATTAAATTATTAATTTAACTGGTATTCAAAGGCCAGCCATTACACTTACCATAAGGGTGTCAAGTGTAGTCGTGGACATAAAGTTAAACATGAACTCAAGTTCACCTCTTAAGAGGATGAGGGATCGAAAAAATGGCTACTGGTGTAGCAATTAATGTCTGGGGTATTGCAAGTAATATGATCCTCATGTTAGTAGTAAATTCTTTCTAGATGTGATTGGATTTCTACATGAGCTTTTGTGAAACCTTAATGGGTTTAGAGTATTGTAACTCTAGATGCTCACAGGTCGCACGAACTATTTGTCAATATGAATTAAGTGTGTTATTGATATGATACTGGTCTGGGTCCAGTCCATCATGTGCGAAGTGGGAGATGTTAGTTATTGGGTCATGGGTCGCCCATATGAACTGACCCGACCCAGTCAGAGAGGATAAGTTATAGGGAAGTTACACAGGAGTTACAATCCTAAAAACTACCACCTAGTTATGGTTGGCTTAAATAAAAGGAATATGTTTTTCACTTTTACGTAACTTCTCTTTACGTAACTTCTCTGCAATATAGTTACTCCTTCTCTACAGAGATAATTTTATCTCATTCTCCACACAAAAACACACACAAGCAAAGTCATTTAGTTTGTGGTAATTAAACTTTGTTTCCAAGTGATTCAAAGTTCGACTTGGGCGATTCTTTGGTAGCAAGTTCAACGATTACTCTTCCGCTGTTTTAAGGTACACAATTATGTTGTCCTTGCTGCGTATCTTTTTTCTAACAAGAATAAACTGAAGAATGTTGAAACTATTATTTTTACGGAAAAGGCTCAAATATGCCATAGAACTAATGGAAATGGTTCATTTATGCCACTCATCAATAGTTTGGCTCATTTATGCCATCAAACTATCAGAAATGTCTCATTTATGCCACTCATCAATAAGTTGGCTCATTTATGTCATCGCTCGTTACCAAAATAACTCATCCATGCCATTTTTCATTAACGCCGGTTTTATAATACCAGATATGACACGTGGCCTCCAATTAGAGGTCTACACCGTTTAATTAAACCAACTCAATTTTAAATCCCAAATTAATAAAAAATCCGACTCATACACCCAACCCACCCACAATCATAATCTAGTTGGAGGCCACGTGTTATATCTGGTATTGTAAAACCGACGTTAATGAAAAATGGCATGGATGAGTCATTTGGTAACGACGATGACATAAATGAGTCAAACTATTGATGAGTGGCGTAAATGAGTCATTTCCAATAGTTCGATGGCATAAATGAGCCAAACGATTGATGAGCGGCATAAATGAGACATTTCCGATAATTGATGGCATATTTAAGCCTTTTCCGTTATTTTTATAAGGGAACGTCATTAAGAGTAAAATGAGAATGTTTAAAATGAGAATGCTGAAACTATCATTTCTATAGGGAACGTCCTTAAAATGCTAACCTAAAACTTAAGGACTAAACACAAAGCTAATGATTATTAAAATAGCAAAAAGAAAAGAAAAGTAAGACACATACATGAAAAAGCATAGAACAATAATGTACACAACAAAAATGAGATGAATAGCAATTAACATACATATATATATGCATGTGCCCTTCAATCACAATCTATCTTATTACTCTTATATATCTTCTTCTTCTGCCATCCCCTTCTCCCTACTCTCTCTCCTCCTCCCGCGGCGGCGCCACCATAAACCACCATCCACAAAGTGGCTGACCACCAACAAAAAAAATGCCAAGAATTCGACAAAAAAAATTCTACCATTGCTTGCCAAATTTCAAATGCCTTCCCACAACTCTAACTGTCCCTTTTGAAGAAGAAGAAGAAGAAACAGAACAACAAACTATCAAGAACTTCAACTCTGTTTTCAACATTCCTTCTGATTCTACCACTTCTAAATCTCTCACTAATTCCTCCACAACTACAGAAGATAATAACTGCATTTTCTCTCCTTTTGAAGATTCAGATTACTCTAATTATACTGATTCCAATAATATTCCAGATTTCTCAAATGTGTTTGCTTCTCAACGTTTCTTTTTCTCTTCACCTGGTAACTCCAACTCCATAGTTGATTTTCCGGCAACTCTTTCGCCGGAAAAACGTGAAGTTGTCACTGGTGGTGTTGCCGTTCAGACATACTCACCCGACCCGTATTCGGATTTTCGACGATCAATGCAAGAAATGGTGGAAGCTCATGAGTTGACGGACGTGAAAGCGAATAATGAATTCTTGCACGAACTTCTCCTATGTTATTTAAACCTTAACCCTAAACATACTCACAAGTATATTATTGGTGCTTTTTCAGATCTTGTTGTTTCTCTTATGTCTTTAGATTATTCCGGAAAAAAGAAGGAAGGTATTGCTAGGCCGTGATGAACAGAGTCGATGTAAAAATTGGATAGGTTCGATATGTATTAATTAGGGCTTGATAATGTTATCAACTAAATTCAGCGAGTTGTTCCAAATGATCAAAATGCCATGAATTTCTGTTTATGTAGAAAAACCAATGATGATAATCGGAATAAATATCGGCGAACGACTACAATCCATGAAAATCACTGGAAATTTCACGTCCAACATCGACAAGGTATCGAAATTTAGAATTTTAAGTTCATGAGTTCTGAATTCTAAAAAAGGCAACTTACTGGTTTCTGCATAAATTATGTATAGATATTAAGTGAATTTTCTAACAAAAATGTTAGATTTTGTTGAAAGTTAGTGACTTTTGCTAAACCTGTAACTTAGCCTGTACCGAATCACCGTCACATGCATGGTTGGTTTAACCTTTTTTTTTCTTTTCTTATCCTTTCTAAATATGTTTTGAAGTTAGATTTACTTTTGTGTTTTTCTGAATGGTTTTGTCATTGGTATGACAAAGTTTGACATGCTTTCTTCTAAGAAGACAAAATTGGAAAAATAAAATCTAAGAAAACCAAGAAAGCGTGGGACGTTAATTTATAGTGCCTCGACACATGTAAATTTTCTAACGTCTTATATTACTCCTAGCACTTAGCAGTAGTATATTGTATGTAAAAATAAAATATGTTTCAGTAAAAGAATGTTTTTTTTTCCTCGTTTCAGTAAATGAATCATATTGGGAAATGTTATTTAGATTCTCGATTTCCTCTTGATTGGTTATTAAATTAATTATGCAGAAAAAATATTTATTGTGTTTGGAGAAAGTGAATGGACAAAAGAACAGCTTCTTATGGTGTCCTAAATCTTGCTTTGTGGTCCATACAACTTTTGGAATTGCCAAGCTTTTTAGTACACAAAGTCACAAGCAATTTTGGCTTTCATTTGTCCTCTAGAGAGCTACTAACAAGTACTGCTAGCTACTGGACTTCTAGTTTGCCAGGAAAAAATAATTTTGATATATATCAATGTTATTGTCGTTTTTGGGGTTTCTTATTTTCTCTAATAAAGAAATAAAACCAAGTATAAATATTACTAATTTAAGGTCGCAAGAGAAACACCTCTATAATTTAAGTTATACGTACCGTGTCATTGAATCGTTAGTTTTTTTGTGATCTGGTTAAAAATGATAACTAAATTGCTGTTAAAATTACGTTAATAGTGCAAAACGAAAATACAATGCTACTTTATGCTAGTGACATAGTATATTCCATAGGATTTTTAGAGTGAAAAGGAAAATTAAATTATGTACTTTTTTTTCTTTAAAACATTCTATTTTTATTTTCCTTTCCTTATCCTCCCTTATTCTTCTAAATGTGTTATTGCTTCTTTTTGCGACTGTTCTACCATCTTCGAAGGTCAATTACTATACTATATGATTCAATGGGTTGTCATATTTCCACTAAGCTAACTCTTAAAGAGAGAGAGGGGAAAAAGAAAAAAAAGGAAGGGAGTGGGGTGGGGTGGGGTGGAAGGATAGATTTTCTTTGCCCTTCTAATTTTCTTTTTAAAGAATCTTGATAAACCAGCCAAACAAGTCAACAACAAGCAGACAAACTCCAACAAACAATTTTGTTACTCTATCATATCGCGGTTTAATTAGGTGCCAAAATAAATAAATAAATGAATAAGGTGCGTGATTTTGGGCATGAAATGAGTATTGCAGCATTAGAGAATGAACCACCAGCTTTCTATAATATTGTGGTATCCTAAGGCTGGTAGTATGCTAACTATTTAATTAATCAAGTCTCATCATCTTAATTAGGAAAATAATTAATTAATTATTCATTCCAGCAAAGATTAAGGGTAACAATCCAGGGGGAGTGGCACTAGCATAGCTATTTATCAATGCTCACAATTATTTTACCAAATAAAGTAATTGCCTAGACAATTATTTTGCTGAAGGGGGTAATAAATAGTTGCTATCTTCAGCCAACAATAAGATGAAAGTAACTTACAACGTATATCTGCCAATAAATGTGATTTAAGAAATCTCAAGTACAATCATATTTTCCTTGTTTTGATGAGGAAAGATAGGGGGATGCGACTTTAACTTAGTTTAGATTACAACTTATAAGAGAGCAACAGAGCCCCAACTGAATCGTGGTAATTGGTAAAAACTTATCTATATATTTACACCTGATTAATAGATGATGGCATGTGGTTAATTTGTTATTTGCCTATAGATTTTTCTCACTTAACTATGATTAATTAATATATATTACCTCATTAAATCACTAACTGAATCGTGGTAATTGGTAAAAACTTATCCATATCTAGTATTTACACCTGATTAATAGATGATGGCATGTGGTTAATTTGTTATTTGCCTATAGATTTTTCTCACTTAACCATGATTAATTAATATATATTACCTCATTAAATCACTAAATTATGATAAGCTAATATGATTTGATAAAAACATCCCGTTAAGTTTTTACCGTTGAATTTACAAACTCGTGACAATATAGTTCAAATCGTTACTTTTTGCCTACTTGATATTTCCTTTAGAACGACGGACTTTTTCTTAAAATTAAATTTTACCAACTCAATACATCTAATTAAGTTTATCCTTTCTCCTAACTATATTTGTTATGCTCATATACAATCAATGTACAATTAAATATCGAGGCAAGCCAAAATCACCGTAATAGATACATGCCAGACTGAAAATAAGTAGCTTGTGTGGAGGATGGATAAATAATTCAAGAATTTAAGTGATGTAAAATAATCGCGTAAAGATTCTCAATTATTAATATAATTTATTATGTAATAACAAGTTAGTGAAGTATCCATTTTTATTAATTAATCAGGTTATCCGTTATATTACTTATCATAGATATTTAACTGTACATATTCTTACACCGTTAATACATAGAAATTAATAATTAGAAACTCATATTTGCTAGATTACGAGTTATAGGGGACGTCTGAAAAGAAGGGTATCCGAGGAGGATTAATAACTATCCCTATCGGTAGCTAAAATATTGAGAAGCTTTCTGTCAGATAATTACAGTTTCTTAATATCAATGGGTTTAGGTAAGTGACAGCATATATATAACTACTTTTGAACAACTCTATTTAGGCATATTATTTATAAATATTTTGTGGGATTTGCATGCCACAAATTAAGTTCCCTAAACAGTTATTTTGAAAGATGAGCTTAAAAGTGGACAAATTTGACAGGGAGCTTTTTGGCTAAACTTGTGAGCAATAAGCAAATTAAATAATTAGAGCTTATATATAAACCAAATTTAAAGATAGTCAAACACTGTCAAAATTGGATTAGAGTAAAGACAAGATGCATAGATTGGGAACATAACAGTGTCACGTTGGCCCAATTATGTAAACACTAGACAGTATCAAGGAATCTTGATTTTGTCCTTGACCAAACTTCTTTATTTACCTATCATAGATAGAATAATCCTTTAAAGTTTACACATAATTTTTCTTTTCATAAGAAGAAAAACCCCAATCCAAAGGGATGATAGTCACTCAAGATGTTGAGGAGATTACAACTCTATTCGTGCATGTTTGCACCTCAGCACATTGAGTGACTAGCTATCATATAGGTGGAACAGTTTTTGCAACAAAAACAAAAATTGAAACTTTTCTTCTGGTTTTTTAAGCAAACACCATCTTGTACTCAAATTGCTATAGAGAAATCATAAATACTGTGATATTTTATCCACACTGGTTTTTATTTTTTGATCTACTTCTACTGATAATTAGTCGTCATGATTGGTACGTAATAATGAATACCGTAAGATAAAACACGTAACCAACGATAAGCTTCCACTACTGTAAGTAAATATCACTCCTATCGAATAAGAGCAAATTAAATGATTGGATACAAATGACATAACTTGTATAAAATATTGTTTAAAAGCTCATTATTATTTGACTAGTTAATTAACCAAAATAAACGAGTCTAGCAATCTTTATTTAATTAGATGCAATGCATCAAAATCTCAAGGAAAATGACAGTTGATTTTCAGAGTTTTTTTTTTTTGCTTTGACTGCGTGAAGTTTCAGGGTAATAAAGAATTTAATTACTCCATCCTTTCAATCACCTACTCACACAGTCACACGTGAAAGTTTCCCATTATGCCATGAAATCTCAAACGTATTTACAAAGAGCACAGTTTGCCAAATGAAAATAATTGAGATCACAATATACACTAGAAAATAGTACGAAAATGTAATATTCCAAGAATAATGATCAACGAAATGGCATGGCCTTGTTATTGAGTGGAACAAAAGTTCGAACTCGTGATAAATCGCAAAAAATTACATTAACAAGCTTAATGTGTAGTATTGGTAAATACATAAATTATTGGGAATTCTACATAGCATAACTAACTCTATTACATATTTATATATAGTAGCTATAGTTTAAAATAATTACATTCCATAGCTAAAAGTTGTATGTTAATGACACTTATTAGCTATTAAGGTAAAATATGTAACTCTCTCCTCTTCCTCCCTCTCTCTAACGTCTACAACTCTCTCTCTCTCCGTCGTCTCTCTCTCTCTCTCTAACGTCCCTTCGCTCTCTCTTCCATTTTCTCTCTCCTTACCTCCACCACCAGAACGTCACCACCATCCCACTCCTTCCCCTTCTTATCGATCTCAAGAAATAAGGATGGAGGAAAAAAGAAGTTGGGGAAGTTTACGTAACATCGATCTCAAGAAATATTGGAGAAGAGCAAAATGAGCCATTATGTATCAATTAAAAAGGGTCGAATTAAGACACACCACCTCAGAACCAATAATCCGTTGAATTTTATTTTCGTAATGTATTCATTAGTTGTTGTTGAGTGTATTCGTTAGTTGTTGTTGAATACGAAAGTGAATTTTGAAGTGTATACAAATGAATATAGTGAAATTTAATTTTGTATTGTTTTTTTAGTGTATTCATTAATTTTTTTAGTGCAAAATTCTGTATTTTGGGGTGTATTTAATTTGAAGGATTTTTTTTTTTTTGTATACAATCGGTTTTAAATACAATGTAAAAGTAGCTATAGATGAATACATTTGACATGAATACAATTGAATTGAATACATATGACTTATACTGAAAAAGAATTTTTGAAATTTTTTATTTTATTCATGAATACCGTTAGGCCGTTTTATGAATAAGCCATTTTTCGAATAATGATCGTGTACGAAAGTAAATATTGAAACTACAGCTATGGCAAAATTTAAACCCCCAAAGTGTAGTCATTTATGTAAAATTCCCTAAATTATTTTACCTTTGTGTAGACATACAAGAAAAACTCAAGGGGGGTGTTTGGAAAAAGGAGGATTTTGACAATCTTCACTAAATCATCTTATGTATGTACTCCTATTTAGGTTGCTGCTACTAATCACAAGCTCACTATTCTTGAAATACCAGAAAAAAGAAATTGAACTTAAAATCTTTTCAATGGAATTCTAAAAGTCATTAGAAAAAATCTTTTGTTTAGAATTGCGTGTATCTAATACTATTTATTGTCAATTCCCTTATTTGTTTTTATTGTCAGTAGATCGATCAAGATTCATGTCGATCAGAATTACTATTTAGGTATGACATTTTCCAATATAAGAGACGAAAACAGTGTGATGGAACAGTAGTAGAGAGTTTCATATATGACATCTAATAATTGAATTGGAAGTGGCCATGTAAAAATATTGAAGATCTATGTGCATACTGAGGAGTCATTTTCAATCAAATCACGCCTGATTCTTCTAATGGACTTAACTATTCCTATCTTTCTTCCTAGATGCCTTTCGTATATTTCACTGTGAATACACATATATGTACTGCACGTTTAAAGTTAAAGAAAAGAGTTCCAAATTTGAATATCAATAGCAGAAAGGTGGGTGTGATATATTATTATTCAAACTTGTTTGTAGCCTGGAGGAGTACCGTAGAGATCTAGTAGCTCAGTTAGTTGGTTAATCAGAGATCTAGTAGTTCAGTTAGTTGGTTAACTGAAGAGATCTAGTAGCTCAGTTAGTTGGTTAACTGTAGAGATCTAATAGCTCAATTAGTTAGTTATCTGAACTTTCATTTTAATGGTAAGGGAATTCCCACGTTGTAGTCCCCTTCCCCCATCACCCACAAAAAAAAACCCCAATAAAAAAATATTTTTTTTAAAAAATAAGGAGTGCTGCCCCCCTCCATTATTATTTATAAGGAAAAGGCCAAAATTACCCCTTAATTTATGGGACATAAAACAAATTTAATATGTCCTTTGCGTAAAAAAATGGATCTTGAGTCTAACCCAATCAAAAAGCTAGCTCATGTGTGAAGGATTGCCTAAGTTCATACAGGGATGGGCATGGTATGGTAGATACCAATTATCATACCGAAATCGAAATTTTTTATACCATGGTTCCGGTATTTGGTACAGTATTTGGTATGCATTTTTAAAAAGTTTGGTATTCGGTACGGTATTCGGTATTCATAAAGAAAATATCGAAATACCGAATACCATACTGAAGTATATAATTACATATAAAATTCATATATTTTAGTATTATAATACTAACAAATATATAAACTAGTATTATTAGAAAACTAATTGTTTAAACATTGAAACTTTGGCTACTCTATCTTGATTTAAATATCTTTTTTGTGTAATTGATTTACGAAGGGGATTGTAAGTCGAAGTCGGATAAACTATGGTACCGATTTACCATACCGTAAAATACCAAAACCGAACTTTGAAATACCGAACCATACCAAATTAATTTGGTATGGTAATGGTATAATATTTTTAGAAACCGAAAACCGAAATTACCATACTGAAATTTCAAATACTGTACCATGCCCACCCCTAAGTTCATATAAGGAGGTCATGTACCTTTAACTCCCCGATATGGGACTCTTAACACCCCACCTCACGTCCAGGACTGGATATCTGGTGCGTGAATAATTTTAATATGAGGACCAACATCAAAAATAATGAATTGGGCGGGTCTGACTCTGATACTATGTAAACTGTGTCAATCGAGTCAAAGTTGTGAGACGATTAAGAAAGCAGAGAGATTGACAAAAGATATTTTCATCTTCTTCAAAAGAAATGAATTGTACACTAACTGGTTAAAGTCCTGTGAATGCCCATCTATATATATATATATATATAAAGCAGGACATAGGCTCGCTAACGTGGCGGTCTTAAAGCCCAACATTTGCATTTATCTTAATTCTCATTTTTTTGCCTTCATTATTAATTAATTAATTTAATTAATTAGTAAAGAGGATAATCAGACATATCCTTTGAGAATAGTTGTGACTGTTTCAACCACTGTCTCCAAGCAATTTTGCTTTTCTGTCTCCTCAGTTAGTAGCGAATTAATTCCCATTTATTCCTAGACCACAATCCCACGCCCCTTTCAGTCATTCAATACCATTGCTAACCTTTTTAACTTTCATCTCTTCATCCATTTCTACTGCCTTTACTTCTAATACTGCCATTCCCACATTCCTTTATCAGTATTTTTTTTTACTTTCATAGTCTTCCACATTTCTTTGCCTATACGCTGTCATTTACTGAGAATCAATATACGTATCTTTTGCTTTTTATTTAACCTAATTATTAATATGTTGTTGTTTTAGACAGTGCTTTTGGAGAAGCAGTAAGCTTTTGGAGGTGTTTAGAATTTCCAGTAAAGAAGGTAACAAAGTTGATGAATTACATTCAGTTTAATTATCTTCATTGGGATCATTGACACTATTATTTACATGATTTTTGTTTTCTGTATATGTACTCTTACGTATTGATTCTTAATAGTACTATGACTTTCATTCTTGCGTATGAGTATTCTCTGGTTTACATGTATAGTGTCATAGGTACTATTACGTATTGATTTTTAACAATACTATGACTTTCATTTTTGGTTATGATTATTCTCTAGTGCACATGTATAGTGTCACTCCAGCATTTTCTTTTTCTCTTCAATTTTCTTATAATCTGTATGAATGACAAGAGAAACAAACGATGGAAAACAACATGTTTTTATTTTTTTTATTTTGCCAAAGCATCAACATTTTGCAAAAAACTTAAAGAGGAAAAACTGACAATTTGATTGATGCTAAGAGAGCTTTATTTTTTATTTTATTTTTTGGTTTAAGTTGATATTTTGGTAAAGAGAAAAAAGCATGCTGAATAAGGGGAGAATTTTTTTGTTTGATACTTTAATAAACATCTGAAGAATGCGCTTACATTTTCACATGTACTTGCGCAAGGTTTACTAATTGAAAATAATTCTTCAATGTGTTTATAAAGACAAAAGAGTAGTAACTCCAAAGTTAGAATAAAATTCAAGGAATGTGTCCCAATACAACGTAATTTCTGAAATGAAGACTTGACACTATCTTCTCAATGGCATTAAGAAGTTTGTTGTGCACAATACAATTGATATTTATAATTTTTTTTAATTAGGACTAATAGGCAAAATAACGGTCACATATTCTCTCCTCAAGGACTCCACCATTGAGTAAGTACAAATGTAATTAATGCCTTAATCCATATTTGATTTCTGTATTAAGCATTTTTTCTAGATTTTTTATGTATATTACTTATATATTTGTTTTTGGTATTATAATAATCTAATCTCTCATTTTTCTACTAAATTTTCAGAAAGAACATTTCATATTTGTTGAAGGTGGATAGTGTGTGCATATATATATATATATATATATATATATATATATATATGTATCTGCTATACATTCTTTGATTGTAAAATTTTAAAAATCAAAGACTATATAGAAAGAAAAAAAGTTGATTAAAGAGTAATACTTTTATGTCATTCATTATCTTTTAATTTAATTTGGAATATCTTCAACATATATGATTTTTACAAGAATATGCCTGTTGTTATTTTTTAATATTAACTTTAAGTTGAAATTTTTTCAATATTTTTATTTTTTACAATAATTTGCCGTTTGTTATTTTTAATATTCAAATATTGAAGAAGGATCATTCGCAAGTTCAATGAGGTCATTCATTCTGACAAATTTATCTTAATTGGAATGGTGTAATTACTAGGTAGTAATATCTTAATTACAGAGTATAATTACAACGACCCGTTTATTTGTCATAATTTTTAATTACAAGAATGATATTTAATTTAAAAATAAAATTTAATTATAAAAAATTTAAAAAATATTGCCTTTATAAATGATATTAAATTAGTTATTTAATAACACATTGTTTCTTGAAAATATATTAATTAATAATCATATATTTGTAACTAATATTGTAAAAAATAATGGATATATTTTTCAAATTAATATTTAATTTTAATTAATTATAAAACTTAAAAGAAGACTTTTTTTGTGAGAACGTCATGGATTGGACGTTTGACAAAAAAATGATATTAATAAATATAATGCCATAAAATTATTTAAATGTTTGACATTAAAAATCAATCAAAGGTAAGTGAAAAATAAACAACATGCAACGTGAAAGCAAATAACTTAAAATTGGAAATTAACCTAAATTCAAAATCCAAAAGAAAAAGTTCAAGATAATACTCTTATGTCAAATTCCAATATTACATAAGTTCCAACACAACTTAAGTAAATAATTCAAAAGAAAGGAAAAATATAAGTCTATAACCTCATTCACAATGAAATTCTACTTTAATAACGTACTCGTTATATGTCAAGTTTGTTAATGACTCATTCTTTCCAATATTAAGAGGTGTAGTTTCAAATATTAGAATAACACAGTTATGCTAAATGAATAACATAAAAAAATAAAAAAAATACGAGCAATTACATGAAACCACAAGAATTAAAGATTGGGAATGAGAAGAAAGAAAATGAAAAAAATAATATAAAAAGAAAAATACATTTTAAAAAATAAAAATAATTAAAAAGTAAAAATTAAAATAATTAAAATAATAGAAATAAAAAATAAATTAAAAATCAAAAAATTTAAAATAATAGAAATAAAAAAAAATTAAAGTAAAAAAATAAACAAACTAAAAAGTAACCCTATAATTATAGGGTGCAATTTCTCATGAGAATTGAGAGATGTAATTACACCGTCAATTACACCCAATTCCCACCTAATCGTGTAAAACTTGGTCAAACAAACAGCCAAACCGTGTAATTACACCCAATTACACCTAATTCCAACATTCGGGTAGCTTTCCAAATGTGCCCTTATGTAATAAAGCTCTAAGTACTATATATGACCTCTAATTGCATTTATCTTTTATCTTCTTTTTTTTTTTTTTGACATTTTCTCATTCATTTCTTAACATAATCTACTAATTAATTGGATTAATAACAAACTCCAAAAGTAAATAGTCTAAGTTAATAGCCCTTTCCTAGGAATCAGCCCACGTAGAACTATGCAAATAAAGTCTAATCAACCCTCTCATTCAACCCACGTAAAGCGACAGTTCGTGAGACATTAAATTTGTTTGTAATATAACCTAAAACCGTTTCTTTCCCCAACCCAACTCATTGCTCACTTTCGTTGTACAATTCTGGGGTTAAAAAGAAACTGTAGCGTTCTTTTTGGCACCATTCACATGAAGCTTTTTTAATTATAATGATAATGATTTTAGTGTGCATTAATTCTTGATAATAATTACTTTAACAATTCATTCTTCTACCTCTTTCTACTCTATTTTTTGCACTATATATAGATTGGAAGTGAATTTCTTGCATGATATAATTTGCCCACTCGGACTTTCTTTTCATTGAATTTTAAAAATACCATATTTTTCTTTCAGAGTATAATATTAATAGGGATTATTTGTTTATCTTGGTTACAATTTGTAGGTTGTGGGATGCTATAAAAACCAAGAAAATTGGAGAGTCAATAAGTTTGAATATGATCTTTATTGACGAAAAAGGTACCTTAGTACATGCTTCTTATTACTTTATATAATATTTTCTTCTGTTCCTTTTTGATTTATAATTTATATGCTTTTACATTATTATTTTTTGAGTGCAAAGCACATAGTTTGTTCGTAACAAAAAATAGTTGGATGTTCAGTCAAATTAGTTACCCCGAAAAAATCATTAGTCATGGACACCATATAATAAGGGATGGTAGAACTATTTTTGATAGTTTTGAAGATTGATTTTTCAGTGAAGACTCTGTTCTTTTGGAAAAGACAAGGATAAACCACGGAGGAAGAGACATGGGAGCAGTTGGTACCAGTATCACCATCCATTACCATTAGCAGATTTCATTTCGATGAACACTCTTTACAAGGCTCACATAGGATGAAAGCAATAATTAATCGAGCTGTCTTTCATAATTATCATCCCCTTTTTTCAAACTTGAGTTGATTCCATGAACTTATCATATTAAGATTAGGTAAGTCAAAAAAGATTTGTAGGCTTTCGATGTTTAATTTCTTTGAGATATGGAATATTATTATCTTTCTTGCTCCAAAGCAATATCACGATTTTTTTTAATTGTTTATAGAAGTGTATTTAATTTTAAAAAGTTGTACATTTTGTGAGGATTTAACAAGATCTCGCAAGGGTACTATCATATATATATATATATATATATATATATATATATATATATATATATATATATATATATATATATATATATATATATAGACAATGAATTACGAAGTTTTTTTCTCTGTGTCTTTGTGTGGGGTGGGGGGAGGGGATTAACAATATTTTTGTGAAGAGTTAGGAGGAAAGAGCCAGTGTAATTTAAAGCAACAATTTCATTTAAGGGATGTATGTATTACTACAACCATTCCATTGTCTTAGGCCTTTTCGATATGTTATCGATTAGATGATCATAGTTTTTAAGATCTTAACCAAAGTAGTTGTGATTCGATTTATTAAAGTGTCATTTGTTAAGCAGTCTCAAATTTTTTATGTTCTATTTAGAGGTGAGTAAGTGTGCGAATAAATCTTGAAATCAGTACTAAAATTGTGAGTTTTTAAGTTAACATGAGAAATTATCTATATTTGCTTATCATGTATGAAAATTATCTCTCTTATGTCTCAGTATGGTACAACAAGATTATACAGTGAATTCACTATTTTTATATGACCGCACGAAGCGCGGACAAGTTGACTAGTTTATATATAAGCTAACCAGTTACCTAATTACCACTAATTAACTTACACACTGTTAATCGACTAACAGAGCACCTAAACTAACTGTACCAGCTGTCATAATAATCAGGGGACAGTTGTACATTTTACTAACTGCTCAACACTTCATTTGAATTTGGTACCAAAAATGCCCTTTTCATGGGTGGGCTAACTCAAATTTGCTCAACTATGAGAAATAAAATAAACGGAAAAGGGCCAAAATTACCCCTGAACTTTGAAAAATAGTTCATCCATGCCCTTCGTTATACTTTAGGGCCAATTATACCCTTTCACAGGTTATCTTTGGGCCAAATATGCCCTTGAGTATAACGGCGTGCCACGTGTCAGTCTCTCAGTGGCCAACTTATTTCCCCTCTTATTTTTCATCCGGATCAAACAAATACGGATCCGGACCAACCCGTCTGAAACATATCCAACCCAAATAAACCTAAACCTAACCCATCAATAACAGATCTAACGCTACTCTCTCTCTCTAAGAATTTTTTGCTGGTGTATATTCCCTCTTCCAAGAAAACACACAAAATGATCGAGGGTGAAAAACTGAAATTGAGGTGCATTGGTGTGGAAAATTTGATCTTCTACAAAGACTAAAATCCTTATCATTTACATGTAATAACATATATCAACATGTATGACAACGGACAAATCTAAAAGAGGGCGTAAATTGACAGCTTCACCAGTGAAAAGTCAAACAAGGTCAGTTCAGGCAGTGCCAACAGCATTAACTTTTGGGGTTAAGCGCCTTTCTGATCTTAACCACAATCCAGGCAGTGCCAACAGCATGTCCTGCTGCATCAAGCCCTTCGCTTGCCACTTTTGCTGCCTCATCTCCGTACCTATAAAACCCAAATTACTTCCGAGTTAATTTCAAAAGATTTAAGCAGCATGTCTTCATCTTATTGTATTGCCTAACTAACGTAGTGCGCATTTAATTAGTTGAGTCTAAGATATTGATGGGTAAGGTTTAGGTTTATTTGGGTTGGATATGTTTCAGACGGGTTGGTCCGGATCCGTATTTGTTTGATCCGGATGAAAAATAAGAGGGGAAATAAGTTGGCCACTGAGAGACTGACACGTGGCACGCCGTTATACTCAAGGGCATATTTGGCCCAAAGTATAAAAGAAGTGGTATAATTGGCCCTAAAGTATAACGAAGGGCATGGATGAACTATTTTTCAAAGTTCAGGAGTAATTTTGGCCCTTTTCCGTAAAATAAATTTGTCCTCTATTTGAATTTGATCTTGATTATGCTCTTACGGTGATCATTGATTGGCCGACTCAGATTTGCGCCTCAAAAGTAAAACACGTCCAACATCTTATTTTACCTATATTTGGAACTAAGTTCGAACGGAGGCAAATATATTATATTTCCCACATTGTTGAGGGGTATTTTTGGTCATTTTCCTTCATTTATCTTCCATGGTTGAATGAACCTTATCGAAACGGAAGAATAATCACTCAGAATGAACCTTATCGAAACGGAAGAATAATCACTAGAGCAGCTAAAAATTATTGCATTATCGTTACTATTAATGTTGCTATTATTATCATTGACATTATTATTTTGATTTTTATGGTCAATTATTTTATGTAACATTGAGAAGGTGACAAAAATATGAAATTAAATGGGAAAGAGATTCTAAAATGGTTTTTTGGGATTGTACGGAGATTGGCTCTAGAGTGCAAAGGCAAAAGGAAATTAAACTTAGCTGCAAAATTTATTTAAAGACCAGATTAAGTCGGCTTTAGTAATCCAATGGTACCGAATGAAAAGGTTGTCACTTAAAATAGATAATCCCTTTTCCCCATACATCACTCCCCAACCCCAATATTAATTTTCTTTATTCCCCGGCTGAAACTTTCATGAAGAGGACATGTCCTATCAACACTAATTTTTCTTTCGTCTCAAATTCACTAGCTCGATTAATACAGTTTTATGCTGAGTGAGTGCGCTAAGAATTATCTTCACACTAGATGTCATGCGTAACGGTGCAGAGACAATTTTATGCAACGGTGTTTCATTTTTCTTTTTCGGTTATATATGCAAACTTATTTTATTTATTTATTTTTCAGCTCAATTCGTTTGTTCACTTGAGTGCATCTGAATACCTAACAAAAACTTGCTCCAAAGTTTGATGAATTAATTTCACTGTGGTATGAAGCTGGCAGACGTGCTTTTATGACGACAATTCAACCTACCTGAAAAGCCGCTTGACGATTCTTTTGGAACTGTGAGACAACCTAATGAGACACACTTTCACAGTGAGAGTGCTATTTATGTAAAAGTTAGTTAAGCATTACATACAAAAATATTGAACATACAAGAATCTTATAAAGTACATTCTAACATGCGTAACTGATGCATAAGAAAAAGAAGCACTATTCACATACTATTCACATAATCCCAAAAGAATAAATTATAAGTCTAATAGGTTGCAAGAAAATGAGTTTATAAAATTTTAACTTTAATCTTGTATTATCATCAAGCTTCTGGACGCAAGACGAGACTTGTTCGCTCTTAATAAGTAATAATTATGGGCCTAATATAAATTGGGATTTTTTTTATTTTTGGCCGAAATTAATTACGGCTCTAGTCAAAACATACAAAGTATACGTTGATTATGTATATTATATAGGTATATAATATGTATATTTTATACTTAATGTACAAAACCTATACATTTTCTGGCCATTTTGTAAATTAGATCACCGAAAGGCATTGGAAGATAGTTATCTCAATGTAAATTAGACCAAAAATTATTAGAAAAACATAACATTTAATCTGGTTTCCTAAAGTAATTCTTAAGGGAGCAAACTGCTCATCAAAAAACAACCATTGGCATCAGTACAGTATAAACTAGGGGTGTACAAAGTAAACCGACAAACCGCATCAAACCAATAAACCGAGTCAAATCGAGAAAAAAACCCGACTAGTGGTTTGGTTTGACTTGGTTTGGTGTTGAAAAAAAAAAAACCGACCATAATTGGTTTGGTTTGGTTTTAACTAAAAAAAAACAAACCAAACCAAACCAACCCGACATTACTTGTATTCAATTTTTAAAATATTTTATACATAAAAATATTTATTTGTAATGTAATTTATAAATATTTCTTAAATTTTTTCGTAATTGTTTATATATTATCATATTATTCAAGCTTGAACTTAAAATTTCGAATGTCAATAAGTTTTATATCCTATGGATGTTAGTAACTCAAATAAAGTGCAAACCAAAACCAACTCAACACTAATGCTAACAAAAGAAATTCAATTTACCACTAGGAATGACAATAATATTGGATATCTATTCTTTAATTTTGCATAATTGATTTAGAGAGTGAAAATACAAAACTTAAGTTTTTTTTTCTTTGTCTGTAATTAATACTTATTAGCCGTACTTATTTTAGCATGACTTAGTATTTTCAGATTATGGTCATTTTCTTTATGGCTTATTAATTAACAACATTTATTTTAACTGATTTTATTAGCTTTTGTTGAATATTTTAATACAATGTCATAACTCTTCTCACATTTTGTGTTATTTTCTTAAGAAACACCTTAATTATATAGTTGTATCTTACTAGGACTAAAGAAATACTTGAAGTAAAAGTTATATATTTTGTATCAAGACTATTCCCAAAAAAATAACCCGAGAAAACCCGAGGTTGAAAAAATCGAATTTTATTGGTTTGGTTTGGTGTATAAATTTAAAAACCCGACGTAATTGGTTTGGTTTGGTGTTTAAAAAATTCGAATCAACCCGGTCCATGTACACCCCTAACTATAAACGATTGAACAAAATTTGAGCAAAATTGAACACAGGCATTTATCAATATTTTTGGTGAAACGCAAGGGACATACAAGCAATGTGCTCTCTGTGTGTATATATCCAAATTGAACATAATATCTATTTGATCATAATAAGTTTTACCCCAAGAAATTTTAACCATTGAAAGGACCAACCTCTCGTGAGTGGTGACCAATTATACTTGAATTTTAGTACTGTAGGCCAAGTACTCTATTTGGTTTTAGTTGGAGTCTGGTCACAGGAGTTTTTCTCACAAAATCCCCTATTAATGAATGACTTCGCCTCTAACTGGATTACAGAGGATATTTAGAAAAAAAGTATTTGATCCTGTAATATTTTTTTAGCTCTATCCCCGAGCAAACAAAAAAAAAAAAAAAAAGGAAAAGGGCCAAATATAGCCCAGTACTATGAGAAAAGATTTAAATATATCCCTCGTTATACTTTGGATCCAAATATACCCCTGCAGTTATATTATTAGTTAAAATATACCCCTCCTCCGTTAAGTTTGTCCAAGGTGGACATGTAGTCCTACGTGGCACTGTCATTTGATGAGATGGATGCCACGTGGCATGCCACCTCAGTGCTCCTAACCCATTTTACCCCTCCCCTTTATTTATTCTTTCACCACTGAAACTTCTTTCCCCTCCACCACCATTGCCGCCACCATACAGGTCACTGAAAAAGTTCAACTCTTGTGTCATTTCAACGATTTGGTTCATCACCGTCTTTTAGCTTTTTGGAATTTTGGTGCTTTGCATTTTGTGATGTGAAATGGCAGAACGAACTTAACAGTAGTGTTTTTTTGTTTGTTTCATCAGAACAAAAATCAATTTCATTCATAACCATAACTCGTTGTGTCCAAAGGTGTCCTAAGATTGATCTATATCATCATTTGATAAGTACCGTTTGTTTCCTATTAATGGGTTTCTGAGTTACACGATTTTAATTTGATTCCAACATTCCATTTTGGAGATAAACGGGAAAATAAGATCAGTGATTCAATTCTGGAGAAAATTGACTCTTGCGATATGAAAGCATTCTAAAAAAAAGAACATCTTATTTGGTAATCTTTTTTGACTGTGGTGTTTGTTAGACAACATTGTTGTCATTTGCATTTTATTTTTTGCAGAAATCATGTGCCCAACTGTTCGTTCATTTTATGGCATATGATAGATTTCTGCTTTTATCAAGTCTTTTTGGGGCGGCAATGGTGGTAGAGGAGAAGGAAGTTTTAGTAGTGAAAGAACAAATAAAGGGAGGGGTAAAATGGGTTAGGGGCGCTGAGGTGGCATGCCATGTGGCATCCACCTCATCAAATGACAGTGCCACATAGGACTAGATGTCCACTTTGGACAAACTTAATGAAGAAGGGGTATATTTGAACCAATAGTATAACGGCAGGAGTATATTCGAATCCAAAGTATAATGACAGCTATATTTATACCTTTTCTCATAGTACAAGGATATATTTGGCCCTTTTCCGAAAACTAAAAGGTGTCTGAAAAGGAAAACAAGATTAGCTGTTTGTGGAAACAACTTTATTGTTTTAGTTTCCAGTTCAACCCAACGCTATTTTCAAAGGCCCATATAGAAGCATCGCACTAAAATCATTTGGGGAAGATCCATTACAATTTTTTTGTGGGGAATATCCTTCAAAGGCACTGGTCTTTAATTTTTGTCCCTCAAATTTGAAATATTTAATTTTTATCCTTCGCCTAAAATTCGTGGGTTTTGGGTTTGAACTCCCGCTCAGTCAAATATTAAAAAAATTCGCAAGGCAGAAATTTGTAGCAAAGTTAGGCCTAAGTTTTGCTCAAAATTAGGCTTATTTGGGCAAAAGTTAGGCCTTAAGGCCGAAGTTTGTAAAATTCCAACTAAGTTAAAAAAAAAAAAAAAAAAAAATTGCCTTAAGGCAGAGTTTTGCCTTATGCTTGAAGGCAAAATTCTGCCTTTGAAGGCAAAACTCTGCCTTACGAATCCAAAATCTACCTTGCAATTTTTTTAAATTGAAATGGGTTCAAACCCGAAACCAAGGAATTTTTAGTGAAGGCCAAAAATTAAAGACCACCAATTTGAGGGATAAAAATTAAAGACCAGTGCCTTTTGAAGGGAAATCGTGCAAATGACCCGATCCATTACATTTTTTTGTGCGAATCCTTTAAAATCTTTAACCCCTCGATTTTTTTAATTTTTCTTTTACTAAGCGAGGTTCAAACTCGAAACAGAAGTTTCAAAAGTAAATTTTTCAAAAGCGAAGGCCCGAAAGCCTAACTTTGTTACGAAGACCACCCTCGCGATTTTTTTTTTTTTTAAGGGATGAAAAATTAAATTTGAAGGGGGAAAAAATTGTTTTTGTGCCTTTGAAGGGTAATCGTGCAAATGTTTTTTGTGTGGAGTACCTTTCAAATACACTGGTCTTTAATTTTTGCCCCTCAAATTGGTGGTCTTTAATTTTTGGCCATTTCGCCTAATACCATGAGGTTTGGGGTTTGAATCCTGGCTCAATAATAAAAAAAAAAAAGACAGTTTTCAAGGCAAAGTTTTGTAGTAAAGTTAGGCCTGTTCGGGCCAAAGTTAGGCCTTAAGACAGAGTTTTGCCTTCAGATAGTAGAGTTTTGGCATGCCTGAAGGCAAAACTCTACCTGATGGCATGCCTAAAGGTAGAGTTTGACTGGAAACTCTACCTTAAGGTGAAACTCTGCCTGAAGGTAGCAAAATTTTGCCTAAACACAGAGTTTTGCATGTAAATCTCTGCCTTGAAAATCCAAACTCTACCTTGCAATTTTTTTTTTTTTTTTTTTTATTTTTGATTTTTTGAGCGGAGGTTCGAATCAGAAATCAAGGGGTTCTAACGAAGGCCAAAAATTAAAGACCACCAATTTAATGGGCAAAAATTAAAGACCACCCCAAAATAAGGGCATTCCTGTAAATTGCCGTTCAAAGGCACTGGTGTTTAATTCCCCCCCCCCCCCCCCTCAAATTGGTGGTCTTTAATTTTTTTTTCCTTCGACACAACATTTTCTACATAATACCCGAGGTTCTAGGTTCAAACCTTTTCCAAAAGATAAATAAAAAATTAAAAAAAAAAAAAAAAAAAAAAAAAGAGAGAGAAGGAATTTCGCAAGGCAGGGTTTTGAATGCAAAGTTCTGCCTAAGGCCTAACTTTGGCCCGAATAGGCCTACTTTGCTACGAAACTGTGCCTTGAAATTTTTTATTTTTTTTTAGTGAGCCGGGATTCGAATCTCAAACCTCATGATATTAGACGAAGGGTAAAAATTAAAGACCATCAATTTGAGGGTCAAAAATTAAGACCAATGCGTTTGAAGGATAATCGTGCAAATGCACATTACATTTTGGGTCTTACCTGTATAACCAAGCCCAAGTCTAGATTTCCTTTTAAAATGGTGGACAGGGAAGAAAAAAAAAAAGGAGAAACCAAAATATTTTATCAATAAGAATATAAAAAGTACAACATTTTCTACACTGAGAAAATAAGAACTAGGAGTATAAGATTTGCTGAACTTATAAGACACTTTGCTGTTTTTTCTTTCTTTTCCTAAGTGCAATAATAGTAAGGATACAAGGAATGGATGAAGAAGAGAATGGGAGTTCGCATTTTGGGTTTAATAGGTACAATTTGAATCATGTTAAAGTTTTCAATACGTACTGATCCTAGTTAAGATTCATAATGAAAATCTGCGTCAAGTTTGAGGGGTTATATATATATTTGACCTTTTTAAGATCATTTTTTCTCATTTACATCTTTTGACAAGATTTTTCTTGAACATGTTTTAAATTATACTTTGTTTCTGTTATTTTAAAATGACAAGCAATTTATTCACAAATTGAGCTAACACCAAGTTCATAGCTTATCAGCTTTATCTTCAAACACTAACACAACTTTCCTCACACCACAACTCCACCTTCTCAATCAGATCCACACCCATTACCAACCAGCTCATAAAATTTTGTGTGACAACTTTTTGGACAATTACAATAACAACAGCAAACACATATCGATTTTTTTTAATTGTTCAATTCAAGTTAATATCTAAACTCTACAGCGCATTTATGTTTTTTGAGGCAAGGGTTGCAGATCTACTAACTCCTGTGTGCTACAATACATCTTATGTGAATTGACATCACCCACACTAAAATTAATCAATTTATGTAAATCTTTTGTTCAATTAGTACTCGCTGCTTAGGGGTTGTTTGGTAGGAGCCGTATTAAAGAAAATAATATTGGTATTAACTTTAGTATTATTTAATCTCTTGTTTGGTAGCATTTCAACCTAAGGTATTAGTACTATTCTTATATATAGTAAACCAGGACATCAACAATACAATTATTATTCCTATTCTAATACACCCTATTCAATACTACTTAGAATTTATGCAATCAGGGGCAGATCTAGGGCCCGCCGAAGGTGTTCACCCGAACACCCTTGGCAAAAATTTACACCGTATATATAAGGAATTCTTTCATTTTTTATGCAAGTATAAAGATTTTGAATGCCCTGAAAACAAGAGAAGAGGTTGATTCAGTGGTTTAGGGTGTTCAAACTTCACCTTGAGGTTCCAAGTTCAACTCCTAGTCGTTAGATTTTTATTTTTCGAACCCCCTCGGTAAAAATCCTATATCCACCACTGCATGCGATGCATGTTATTTAATACAACAAATCAAACAGTCGATAAAAAATAATGCCAGCAAACTAATCGTACCATAACTAATCTCAACATTACTAATACACCTTATTCAGTACTATTGTTATACACCCTACCAAACGATCCCTTATGCGTCATTTGTTTGCACTTAATGGAGTTTGAATCTAAATGGTTCAGACCTTAGGTCATTAAGTACATTTGTTTACAACGTTAAGATCTAAGCACTTATTTAGTCTGCATAGGTCTTTATTCATTAAGATCTTGAACAAAGTCTTAATACAGTCAAACCTCTCTATAACAGCATCGTTGGTCCGAAATTTTTAAGTTGTTATAGATAATTGTTGTTGTACACCTATAACAACACTGGCATTTAAATAATTCTTCGCTGTTATAGGCAAAAAAGATGTATAAAATCTAATTTTCATTTTTAATTGTCAAATTCTAAGCTTAACCAAACTTTGTACAGCGAAGGAAAATCGTTTAATAATAAAAATATATATATTCATATGATATTTTTTTTGTCATAAATAGTGTATTAAATGATCAAATATTTGGTCAAAATCTATACACTTATTATTGGTAATCATAGATATTCTATTTTTATAAAGATGATTAATTATTATATTACCACAAAAAGGAGATAGATGTTATATGGGGGTAATTTTACAAAGAGCGTAATGTTATAAAGTTGGTTGTTACTGTTATAGGTGAAATGTTGTTATAGAGAAGTAAAATCTAACATAAAAAATCGGTTCCAAAAAATTTGGCTATTACAGAGAGGTGCTATTATATGCGGGTGCCGTTATAGAGAGCTCTAACTGTATCATTAAAAGGTATTTTTGTATGAATAATGTTTGCCACCACTCTATCCACAACCATAAGATCCACCCCCACCCACCACCAACCCCGCCCCGCACTCCCCCACCCCACCACTAACCACCTTTGTCATCACAACCACAACCAATGTCAACTACTACCATCCTTACGCTCCCCACCCCTTTACCCACCCACGCATACTCCTTACCCTCACCCTTCCATCCCACCCCCACCAACCTCACCCCTAACCCCACCACTAACCACATTTGTGATCACAACCACAACCACTTTCAAGCACTACCATCCATACGCTTCCCACCCCACTACCCACCCACTCTCCACCCCCCGCCCCCGCTAACCCCTACTCCACCACAACTAACCACCTCTGCTATCACTACTACTACACCACCATCAGTGTTAACCACCAAGCACTCCCAAAATCCACGCCATCATAAAGGAACCACTATTGTCATGCCACTACCATACCTACCACTTTTTTCATAATAATAATATAAACAGCCATCATCGTTGCCACCACAGTCATCGTCGCCACCACTACAACCATTGTGGTCAGTCCTTACTACCAACCACCTCTACCATCATAACTAGCGTTGCTGCCAGCTACCACCAACACCATCGTCAACCACCACACATTGTTTAGCCACCACCGCCAACACCATCAATTACTAACATCAATAAACCCCACCATCATAATCATAATCACCACCATCACTACCAATCACCACTATTGCGGCACTCACTTTAACACCAACCACGTCCACCATGACAACCATCACCACTACAAAGCATCTCCACCATTACTAGCGAACATAATTGTTTCATTTTTTATCAAATAATAATTTTATTTTATTAGATTTATATTTATATTTATTTTCTAATATCTGGTTACTTTTTATTTGAATTGTATATACTTATTATATTTAAATAAATAACTCACACACGTTCAGATATTGAAAAACAAACCGTCTTAATCATTTACTGTCCACATTTAGACATAACATCTTAATTATTTAGATGTGTATTTAAATGCAGATATCTTAATTCTAATGAAAACAAATGTTGTTAGTCTAATTTGCAAGAAAAATAAATGGGACACAACATTGTCAACTTTCAAAGACTCACAGGTCTAAAATTTATTGTATAACTCACAAAATAAACTTTCTCCACTTACTCATCCTCTCCAATAGTTTTCTCAACACCCACTAATAGCAAAGCTCATATCTCCCCAACAATGGCAGCACATCCACTATCCTTCTCACTCTCACTTCCCTCTTCAAAATTACTTCACCACAACACCACCACCACCACCACCACCTTCTCAATTAAACCCATCCATCTAAAAAAAACCACCATTTTCAAGAAACTCAACACCTTAACTATCCCAAAAGCCATTCAAGATTCCAACCAAAACAACACCTCATCAGAAACAGACCAAAACCCACCACCAGAAAACAACAAAATCACCGGAGATGATGATGATGACGTGGCGTTGTCGGATGTGGGGTCAGAGATAAAGAAGTTGATGAAAGAAAGAGAAGGAAAAGAACCTGATTTTTGGAGTGGAGTGGTTGAAGAGATAAGGGAAATTGAATGGCCAGTTTTTGGTAAAGTGTTGAGTACTACTGGTGTTGTGATTGGGGTTATTGCTGGATCAAGTGTTGTTTTGCTTACTCTTAATGCTGTTTTAGCTGAACTTTCTGATAAAGTTTTTGCTGGTAAAGGTGTACAAGATTTTTTTGGTTGATTTATCAAGATAAGGGGCTCTTTTCTTTTTGTGTGTTTTAGTGAATTTTTTTTCCCTTTTCTTTTTTCCTGTAATAATTTTCAACAATTTTTTCACTTTGCTGAAAGTTGAAATTATTTTTTCTTTAATGATAATGTTAACTCCATTTCCCGATTTATATGAGTTATACTAGCTAAAGCTCTAGGAAGCCAAAAGTGCTACTTCAGAAAATTGAGGATTTGATCAAGCCTTTAGAGGAAAAAATTAGAGCTAAAAAAAAAAAAAAAAATCTCGACAAACACTTTAACCTTGCCGCACAAATTCCTCTTTATCTGGATTTTGTGTCTGGTACATTTGTCTGAAGAATGTGAAAAACTTGTTTTCGAAAAAGAACTCATTCTCTTCTGAGAAGTACTATTTTCACTAAAACACCAAAAGACAGTTTTTCCAACTACTTTTGAGTAAATTTTATAGGCTTTTAGTTTGGTTCAAAAACAACTTGGCAGAAAATTGAAGATATTTGGGTTAAAGCTCTTCTTCAAATCTTTTAGACAGACACCAGAAGGTTAGGAAAAACTAGTAATAGAACTGAGAATTCGAAAAGGTTAAAAGAAGATACAAACAAAAAAGTCATTTACCTAGACAGAAAAAGCACATGGTTGTCAATGTAAAACCAAGTAAAAATATGCAACAAGAAGCAACAGCTCTAGAAATTTCTTTAATAAATCCACTGGCAACAAGTGTTGTAGAAACAGTAAAATTACAGAAGCACTAACATATACTTGAATGGTTTTCCTTACTTTAAAAAGAACATGGCCACTAAAGAAAAGAAAAAGGCCTTATTTTCTAGCAGTTCCAGCAAAACAGGAAAGGAAAAGTTCAGACAAGAACATTCTGCTTTCATCGGAAAGCCCACTTCGAGACTATGATCTGGTAATGGAAGGGCAAAAAGTTCAAGGCTCCACGGTCATGTTCTCTGCTTCCCGTCTAACAGATTCAAAGAGCACAGAGGAAAGATATCGCTCCCCAAAGCTTGGGAAAATAACCTGCATGCCAGTTTCAATTAGCTGTAAGTAGAAGCAAAACAAACCCTCACTGCTATTGAGAATGTCGTTCTATCATGCAAATGACTAAGATTGGTGAAAATACTTTCCACGTGGAGACAATACGTCAATTTGATACTTGTATAATTCAAGCAAGGAAAGATTATTGTGTGCCCAAAATTTTCAAATTAGATATGCTACTAGAACAATAGAACACTAATGGCAGGAAGCACAAGATAAATCGACAAAGTACAGCCTGAAAAAAAGGAAAAAGATGGATCGATAAAGTAGTACATTGAACAAATTGCAAAATTAGGTTGTTTTGCTGGACAAGATGAAAATCTATTTGAAAAACAATCAAAATGAGGATTGAGGTAACACTTGGCTTGAGAGCATAAATAAATCTACTCATTTTAGTAGGCTTATTTTAGAAGTAGGCAGACAACAATAGAGGAGTGTATTCAGCAGTTGCAGTAGGCACATAAGTCTTGAGCTTTATAGCCTAATGACAATCAAATTATTGCATCTTTTTGGTCCCAAGCATTGCCAATGAAGCAACTTACCCTAAACAACATGCCCAGTGTTATCCCATAAATGGGGTCTGGGCTTGGGGAGGGTGGGATGTACGCAGATTGTCAAATTTCAGACCTTCCACACTTACATATCAAGTGTGTAACCCCCACACAACCAAAAAAGTCAGATGTATTTGAAAGAGAGGAACTGAGGAACAGAAGAAGCACAAAACTGAATAGAGGTCAATTTGTTTCACCATATTGGGCCACCTGTTTAGTGTTAATGCCGAAAACAAGAGCTACTCTTTGACATTTATGCAGAAAACAAGGTTTTTTGGACGACAAATATTAAATAAGCGCTTCCTACCTATACAAGGTGAACAGGAGCAAAACATTTCACCATGTCAATCACTTAGATGCCTACAAATCACTAAATTCCACGAGTAAGATACTGATGCATCTTTTGTTCATTGCTTTGGTCCCATACGATATTTCATTTTTTTGCATAACATAGCTTATCAGCTTCGGCTGATCATGAGTTATCTAGCATTTCATAAAAAGTGATTGATACTTACAACAATGAGCTTCCCAGCATTTTCAGGGCGCTTAGCAACTTCAATTGCCGCAGCAGCAGCAGCACCGGATGATATTCCCACCTGTTAAATGCATATGTTCATTATCCAAACATGTAGGAAGCTACTAGGAGTGTGCAAAACTGGAGCATTACTATTATGATGTTAATAGTTCTTGCACACTTTTTTTTTTCTTTTCCCGTGGGAGTATTTTTTTTTCTTTTTCCTTTTTTTGGGAGCCGGGGGGAGGGGGGAGCACAGTTAAAGCAGTCGAACTTACAAGCAATCCTTCCTTCAATGCCAGAAGCTTAGCCATTTCTATGGAATCTTCACTTGAAACCTGATTTTATCATAATGAATAAATTCTATCACATGCCTACCAAGATCAAGATCAATAAGATGGAACAAAAACTGAGATTTCACATAGTTCAATAACGTTGTAGAAAGCATTTTTTGGAAAGTAAATATCTTACTTGAACTACTTCATCAATGAGATTAACTTCCAAAACACCAGGAACGAAACCAGCACCAATTCCCTGAATCTTATGCGGACCTAATGTATCAAAGGCAGTTATATGTCAAATTGAATAATATAACAATGACATCTTAAATTGTTAACCCAGCAGAACTTTAAACATGGTCAGTTGGTCACAATGACTTCTCTGTTCTATTTTTTTTCCCGTTTGGTTTGGGGGAGAGTATATGTCAGTTGTCCTTTGGCATAAGAGTCTACTGTATATTGCTCATGCTCTAATTTTTGGAAAGAAAATATAAACCTAAAAATGATGCGAAAATGTTCTCTGTATATAGGTTTTTACTGTTTATGCATGCTAAAGTTTCACTCCGGTAAAACAACAGTGTGTGAACAACAACAACAACAACATACCCAGTGTAATCCCACAAGAGGGGTCTGGGGAGGGTGGAGTGTATGCAGACCTTACCCCTACCTTTCTGGGATAGAGAGGTTGTTTCCAATAGACCCTCGGCCCAAGAAAAACGTTTTACAAACGGGTTTGAGAAAATACAAGAATAAAGAATAAAGAAGCTATGAACAACACAGTGTGTGAAATATAGCGAAAATAGATTGGTAAAAAACAAGCCAAGCAATTTCTTTTACCTTTCTGCTTTTCCAAACTAACTTTAGGTATTAGTGTTAATTCCATTTTTGGTATTGGTGTCGCCTGTAATCTTCAGTCCAAATTAAGTTTAAGAGTTTAGTTAAAGGGTGAAAATAAAGTCCTGAAACATTTACGATATAGCTCTTTTTCTTTTAGTTTTGCAATAGGCATAGGAAGGGTTAATAAGCTTCCTGGGACTAGGAGAAGGTTATTATTTAAAACCAGTACATGGACCTCTGGACAAGACTTAAATATTGACCTCCACCATATGTAAGGCTGTCGCAGCTCTCCAGAAAGTTTTAACAAATAAAATCTTCTTCCTTACCAATATATCATACAAGCAAAGAGATTACTAAGATGCCAAGTTATGCTAATCAGCAACCAAGAAGGCCAAATAAATCCTAAACCTGTAACAAGTAACACTGTCGGAGAGGGAAAGGAGCACAAAGATCAACCAATACATGCATGAAATTCCTATACTAAGATGAATAGTGGGAATTTCAGCGTCCAGACTGTCTACTTCTCCGAATTACTTTTACAAACCCCACCAGCTCATTTTCTTCGAGATTTCCATTTAAAAGTCAATATTTCAGTTATACCAGAATCTGGGTTTTGTGTGAAATGTAGCATTAGCTACTCCAACAAATACTATTGCAAAACTAAATGTCCTTAGGTTCTAAAAGAAGAAGTAGCACCAGTACTGCTGCTCATTCGGCCAAATAGTTATACCACCAAAACTTCCGGTGGCTTTATACCACTTCATAAGAATGTTAGTTAGATATGGCTCAAGGTGTTGAAAACCAGAAATAATGTTAATTGCGGTAAATTAAGATAGTAGTGTAAGGCCCAATAACTGATCAAGAAAGACAGAGATACGTTATTTATAAGGTTCTTCCTCCTACCAACTTGAGTTCTCTAGAAATCTGCACAAAGTAGAAAAAGGGACAAACCATAATGGTTGGAAAAAAGAAAAAAAGCTCACCAGGCTTTCCTCCAGAAAGAATAGCACTTTCAACTGGTTCCACACCATACAGCTATCATCCAATTACAAAAAGAAAAAACGTATCAATTTTATAAGTCATGACAATACCAATTGGAAATTCAGCATATAGACAGAATTCAATTACTAATCAAAACCGAATCAAATGTTTCATGCTACAAGTCATTAGCCCAATTCTTAAACAAGCTTACCTTTATGTTAGGGTTCTGCTCTCTTAAATACTTGCCTGAACCTGTGATTGTGCCTCCTGTTCCAATTCCAGAGACAAAAGCATCTACTTTCCCGTTCGAGCCTTTCCAGATCTCAGGACCAGTGGTTTCATAGTGTATCTATATTACGGTAATATTTTCTTCAGCCATTGCCTTATCAGAGAAAGTAAACTTAGCTAGAGAAGAAGAGATACCTTTGGGTTTGCAGGGTTTTCAAATTGCTGAAGAATATAGGAGTTGGGTGTTTTGGCCTTTATCTCTTCAGCCTTTGATATAGCACCTTTCATCCCCTTTGCTGGATCGGTAAGCACCAACTCAGCACCGAAAGCACGCAGAATAATTCTTCTCTCCAGACTCATTGAAGAAGGCATCGTAATGATGAGCTTGTAGCCTTTAGCAGCAGCCATAAATGCCAAACCTACACCGGTGTTACCACTTGTAGGTTCGATGAGGACACTCTTCACAAAGAATGAAAATACAAAGTCAGATTCGATTGCTAAACAAGGTAGTAAGAAGCAAGCATTGCAAAATCATTTCTGGAAACAAGGATAACTAACCTCGCCGGGTTTGATTAGGCCTTTCTCCTCAGCATCGGTAATCATACTATAACCAATCCTGGCAGTAGAAATAACAGATAAGCAAAACACAGTCATCCTTAATAAATACATGCCTCCAAAAGATTCACGGGTGATTCTTGTAAAACATGGAATGTAACATATAAATCTTGTGAAGGAATATCCACAAGCAAAGTGAAATTTTACCTATCCTTAACACTAGAGCATGGCTCCATGCTTTCCAGCTTGGCAGCAACACGTGCAACACACCCATCCGTAACATTATTCAGGTACACCAAAGGAGTATTACCAATCAACTGTAGACCACAGCCGCAAATTAATACAAATCTAAGCGGTACAATACGAATTCTGAAGAAAAGCAATACCACGAAAGGAACCAGATACAACAGGTAATCAACTTACTTCAGTTACATCCTTAGCAATTCCAATCTTTTCTGATGCCATATTATCAGGTGAATTCTGCAATAATTTGTAGCAAAACAAAGTGAAAATCTATTGAATCATAATGCAGTTCAACAAATCAGCTACTCATTTAACCAAGATTTATCATCGTCAATCAATCAATCAGCTATGCCTCAATCCCAAATTCGCTAAAGGGCAGCCCGGTGCACAAATCATCCCGCGTTAGCAGGGTCCGGGGAAGGGCCGCACCTCAAACGGGTGCGATGTAGACAGTCTAACCTAATGCAAGCATTAGTGGCTGCTACCACAGCTTGAATCCGTGACCTATAGGTCACACGGAGAAAACTTAACCGTTGCTCCAAGCTCCCCTTCCCAGTCCCAAATTCGTTCAACAACATACCCAGTCCCAAATTCGTTGCGGTCATCTATTTGAGAACCCTCTAAATGGATCCCACACTACTCGGGTAATTTCATTCCTTACAAAATATAACCAGCTTTCAATATTTAGGAAGAAAAAGAAAGCTGAAAGGAACATCAACTTCTTCTTATTTTTTTTTCCTTTTCCTACTTCCACCAATTACAACTATTTGCCAGCTAAATTAGGAAAAGAAAATACCCAAAAGCTCAAAACTTTGTATACTAACAAATTCAAAGAATAACATGAGCATCTTTTATCTTATCCCTTTTAAAATTACAACTAATAATTAAAGATTTCATCTTTATTCTATCAACACCAACAATCCAGCCACCCCAGTTCATACAATCTCAAAGAACAAAAAACCCAATTCTCAGAATCACTTTTTATCCCATAACAACAAATAAAAATAAAAAACAAGACTCCATTTTTTTTTCCATCTCATTCCCTAATACCTTCACAAGTAAAACCCACAAATCTTGAACAAAAATCTAATTAAATGAAGAAAAAAAAACAGTAATCTTGGCAAATGTACACAGAACCAATTATAGATAAGAAAATCAACAGCCATAAATGTAAGGGCAAAGAAAAATAACCTGGGATTTTTGACAATGACAAGAAAGGACCACCTTTGTTGAAGAGAGCAAATACAAAGGGGAGAGTAATGAATAATGACATATATATAGCCACTTGTTCTGTTGATTTTTCCAATCAATAATTTACTAAAGTTTTGTCATTGTTTGACTTGCCTTAATGGCTAAATCGTGCAAATTTGGAATTCTGCCCTTTTTGTTCTTGTTTCAACCTTTAATGTTTTTTTTTTCTATTTCTAAATCGTGGCACAAGAAATTAATATTTACTACAAATTGTTATCGACTTTTAAGTCGTTTAATATATATATAATGTTAGTATAAATATTTTTTTATTATTTAGAAAATACACCGGGTAAGTTGTCATTGTTGTAGGTTATTTAAAAATTATATACAGGTAAGAATTCTTTGAATGTGAAATTTGTAATGTTAAAATATATATATATATATATATATATAAAAAAAAGGTAAAAATGACATAATAGTATGAAATTTTCTTACACTAACAATGTATATAACTTTTTAACGAATTACTTCTTCTGTTTCATTTCATATGTTGTGATTGGGCACAAAAAATAAAAGAAGTAAGGAACTCTTTCGAATAGACTAAAAATATGTATAATATGCTTAAATTCTCGTGTCATGTGAAATGCTAGAGTTAGAGAATTACTCAATATAGAAGTGACATTTTTTTAGATAGACTAAAAACGAAAGCAGACACATAAATTAAAATAGAGAGAATAGTATTTTACTAATATATAAGGGAGAATGAGAACTTTTTGTAGTTCTTACAAAAATTTTGATCCTATAGTGTTGTTACACTTGGTTTTGCTTTGTCTTTTTATTGCCTATTTTTATTTTTGGTCTCATTTTTTTTCCTCAAGTCCATTTCTACGTGGGCCTATGTAATTGGTATATTTATTGAATTGTAGTAATATTTTGTGAATCTTTTCTTGCCCTTTATTTTTTCTATTCATATTATAGCTCTTATATTTAGTTCGAATAAATATTTTTTTTAATATAATTGAGAAGGTATTAACAGTTTATTTACCAATTTATCATTATTTAGATAAGTGAATTATTATATAACCAAAAAATCATATTAATTGGATACTATTTAATCAAGGTCATTTAGTGAAATGCTTCTTACTTTCTAGGGATATAAGTTATGTCTTAATGGGTGTGCCCAAGCTAAAAATACAAGATCATATAAACCGAAAGAATTATTAGATTACCCTTTACATCATTTGTCATTATATATTAGTAAGATTTAGGTAATTATGGAGTCACATTATCGTTTTCAACTTGAGCATTTATTAGATCTTACTAATTACTCTTGCTTCCGTTTAAATTTATGTGGCACTTTTCATTTTTCCGGAGTCAATTTGACTAAATTTTAAAGCTAAATGAATTAGATCAACATAATATTTTAAATTAAAATTAAGCTACTAAAAATACAAAAAGTACTATAAAGAAATTTTAACTTAGAATTAATATTTTTAAGCATAAACTATATATAAAGAACTAAATTGATTCTTGAGGTCAATTAACAAATATAGTTTTTCCCTTAGTTTCGTCTACAAGTAAGCTAAAATCACCACATTTTTAACTAACATAAACTTTGTTACATGAAATATTATGAGTGAAATTAAAACTTAATAAATATTAAAAAAAATTAGTATTGATTTTATATTTAAAGTTAGGGCCAGGGATTAGCACAGGCCCCATGTAACTAGTTCATCTTATAAACAAGGAAAACTTTTTTTGTGAAAAAAAAAAAAACTTAAAACATTTATCACAAAATATAAGTGATTATGTCTTGTATTTGACCGACTACTTAAATTAGTATAATTTGTCCTTTTTAGTTTGTCTCAACCTCAAGTAACCGGATTCTGAAAAAAATTCTTTGTAGGTTGATGTTAAAAAATTGAATATCTTATCAAGAGAATAATTAGATAATTATGTAATTTTCTGATAATCTACCACTGAATATGCAGAAAAAGAAGGATCAAAGAAGTTTTTGATATTCTTCTCTATTTCTCATAGAACAAATATAATAATCCTTCATAAATTTGATCTACTCTTCGATAATATTGGCAAATCTCATATTATTCATAATGGTATCTCGATCCCAAAGATAAAATAACTTAGCAAGAAAGTAATTAAAATACTCATTCAATATTCCTTCAAGACCGGTTTACTGATTAAAGTATCATAATTCAAATGGTAGTACATAACATAAGATGATTCAACAACTTCTAGTATTCAATTTAGCAAAAGAAAAGGCTTAAAATTATTGTATAACTTATATTCTAAATAAACATGATCTGGTTATGATTGCAGCTAACAAGCTTAGAAAGAAAATCTTGATTTAATTTGGAAACGAATATATATCCAACACCAAATCATTCATCATTTCTTAGTAATTATTAGTAGCACTTGTTAGTCCCTCGAAGGTTCCCAAAGGTCAAATTGCGTCCTTTACTTTTTCGGTATCGTAGTGAACGAGCAAGACTGGCAAAAGAAGTCAATAACCAAACATTGAAGATATCAGAATTGTTTGAAATTGTTAGAATTCCGTCCTAATTCATTTGTATTTTCCTATTTGAAAGAAAAAAAAAATACAACGATGTCAAGGTCTTGTTTGCGAGACCTTGTCAATGTCAAGGTCTTGTCACTACTATGGGCTCCGAGAATATAAAAACAAAGGGAAGAAAGAATGAGTCAATTAACTCACCAATCATTCGAGGGAAGGAAAAAAAAAAAAAATCTATAGTCTGAAAGTTGAAATGAGATATACATCGAGGAAACAAAAAAGAATTAAGATAATCATGAATTTGAGAATAATGAATAATGTGATAATTGTTATAGATAAATATTATTTATTATGAATGTCTATCATGTTATAGATAAATATCATTTATTATAGATGTCTATATTTAAGAGAGAAATTAAGGTTAGTAACTTTGGGATCAAATCAATTTTCTACTATAAATAGAGATGTTCCTTCATTGTATTACATCCCTCAAGAGAGAATAAAGAACTCGCTTCTCTACAATATTTTTCTTCTTGCTTTATTATTTTATAATACGTTATCATCACGAGTCTCTAATTTTCTATTGAAATTAGTTTATATTAATACGACCGTCTCTGAGAACTTGACAGTATAACCGGTGGCTTACTGGAAATCAAGGTGTTATCCCTCCTATTCATTATGGTATATTGATTTCGTTATTTATACCTGCTACGGTGAAAAAAAAAAAAAAGGGTGAACTCTCCTTGAGGAGGAGAACGTTTCAATGTATGTGATTAGGTATATTTTGAATCATTCGTGAAGTCTGTGGCTAGTAATAAACTAGTTAACTTGACCGCGCTTCGCGCGGTTAGACATATATATTTTTTAATTTAGTCAATATAGAAAAGATAAAATTTATAAGATCAACCTTTTTTAGAAAAAAAAAAAACAGATATATAATGTGAAACATTCAAATAAAAGAAATTATAAATCAAATGTATAATAAAGTTACATATAAAAATATATAATAGAAAAGCAAATCTAAATAAAAAACATTGCTCATATTTTTGTAGGTTTATACGAACAGAGTTCTTGCCAAATTGTCAAGAAGTTAACATAGTAACATAAGTTCTCCTATGTTTTTGTTTTTAGTTTCACCGTGGTCTTGAATTTCCGATCGCCTCGCACAAGCGATTCATTCCAACACAACCCTTAATGGTAACATAAGTCCTCTCATATCTCAATATTTAATTTTTTTTTTTTTATCATAATCGTAGATTTTTTGTCTAACATTTATTCTCTTACCTCTTATTCTTAATTAAATGTCGTTCATAACTAATATTAATACCATTATAAAAGGTTATTTGATAAGCTAATTGAAAAATGACGGGAAAAAACAATAAAAGAGGAAAAAGGTAAGTATATATTTATTGGTCTATATAATTTAAAATATATTAAGGTAAAATAACAAATTGTTCATAATAGGGGAATTTCAAATTGTTATTATTGTGATGAGTCACATTAGAGTTGATTAGAAAAGAAGGCTCATCATCATTTGTTAAAGGGATACAATTACCGTGATTGTTTAAGATTACAGAAACATAAATTTTGGATGGAAAAAGGAAACTTCTTAATTTTCTCATAAATCAAAACTTAAATGGAAAAGAAATATGATTGGAATGGAAAATAAAAAAAGGAAAATATAATGAATCCATGCTCCGCAAAGACAACGAAGAGAAACATCCCAACTCTACTTCCAAATTTACCCAACCCTAAATTCTTAATTTTTCTATCACATTCATTATGCCTTGTAAAATTATATACCTTGTAAAATTATATATAATAAAAGATATTTAAACCAATCCTTGTTCAGAGTATTCTTTCTTCCACTTTCTTTTTCTCATTGCACGGACAATTTGAGCAGCATCAACCGAAACACTACTGTCTTCAGAAGGCACTAAAGTGATACTATTTTCCACCAGACTCTCATCTGCGTAGTCGAAAGTGTTAGAAATTCGTATGAACCCGGTTGAATACTAAAGTTAAGCACGTTTGTAAGATCTAAAACCTTCAAATGTTCTGAGAAATTGAGAGATAGAAGTGAAAATCTCTTATATTGTAATGAGCAAAATCATGCACACGAATTTGAATCTTGCAATTGCAATTTGTGTGTTGAAATATGGATTAATATGAGTCCAGAAAAGTTTCTTGACATTTATGTGGTAATTACATTTTGACGTTACAAGAAGAAGAAGTGGCACAGTATTTAGGGAATTTTTTTTTTAAAGTGAAGAGAGGAAATCTCCATTATATTTCAGGTAACCATTCATAATTCTTCTTTATTGCATTAAAAGCTCAAACCTGATGATACTAAGAATCGTAGAACGTGCATGACTTTTGGGTGGATGTATAACTAAGAGATCGTGGGCCATGATTTTTGGGAAGTAATGGATTTAATACAATGTAATTACAATAATTATAATGCAAGTAATGGCAAATAATACTATTAAAAGGTGAGTGAGTCTTTATTATATGTCGGGAATGAACCTTTAATATTTTATTTTTTTTAGTAAAATAGAGAATGAAGAGAAAAATGTCAAAAAATTGAGAAAAAAGATAAATACTAATGGAGTAATAAAGAGAGGTATATATGTGGCATCAATACATCTTAGCTTTATGTTATATATAGATTATGTATATATGTGGCAAAAGGTAGAGATGGCCGATACAGGTAATGTAATTTGAGCCTTTTGCTTACTCTAGATTTAATATTTTAATCAACACTTGCTAAGTTACTATGTATATGCATTAGTATGCAGTAGCTATTTTATTTTAATGCTTATTTTAATAATAACTATTTCAATGATGGATTATGAAATGGATAACCATAATAATAACTCTTCTTCAACTCCAGCAGACTTCATAATACATGTACAATCACCAGAAGTGATAATATACTTCTTGTGCGCATTAATCACTAAAAGTGATCATCTTTTCGAAGGTTTATTATGATTATTTTGAAAGCCATGTTAGAGAAAAATCGTCTATATTATATGAGTGCCTCAATACGCTCCTGAAGTAACAATATCTTAAAAGAGGTTCTAAACTATCATAATTTAATATATTTAAAAGACACTTTCAGATGAGTCTGTTTTATTCTTGAAGAATAAAAACTTTTTATAAAAGTTATAAATACAGATCCATTTCCTGAAGTGAATGTGATGATATTTAGGAAAAATTATAAATACAGGCGTGCTCTTGGTTGTTAAAATATCACGCCTCACCTCCATAAGAGGTAGATTTCTAAAGTAGTAGAACTTTGAATCTCAAAGTACTTAGAATTTGAAATTTACTCATCAAGTAGTAAAATAATGAAATTTCCTCCCCAAAATTTGTTGTGACTTTATAATACATGTAAAGGTTTTTCTTATTTTTCTGTAAGCTTCGGTTTTAGTTATTTAAGGTTGCAAATTAATGAAGGAAATGTTTAAATTTAATTTGCCACAATTTTCTTAAAGTGTTGGGATGTACTACAAGGAATGGTTCTATATGTATTTTGGTGATCTAGAAATATTGATATGACTTTTGACAAGTAGAAAAAGGTTTGAGAAATATATTGAAGCGGTGTTTTCTTGTGGTTGAGAGAAATAATGAGCTATTGAAAATTATGTATAAAGCCCATCTAAATGAACAATTTCATTCACCGAAGTGAATGAAAAAAATACCACAATGCACCTCCTGAAGAGATAAAATAATAAAGCATATAAATGTTATTTTATGGTGTGAGGTCATTGCTGCACGTACCTGTCATCCGTCAAATCATCTTGGATACTTTTATTATGTATCATTCTAAGGCAAAAGGATACAAATTTTGTAGCATACGTTCTACTATAACCACATTGATAGTAACAATCATACAAAAATTTCACGAAGAAAGAAATAATTATGTGGTTACCGCTTTGATACAAAATATTCGGATGGTAATGGGTATTCTCCCTGAAGAAGATATTTACCATAAAAGTTAATGATAAAAGTATCAAAGACTGTATAAATTAATGTTTACATTTTGTCATTTATGAGTTTAAGAATGTCTTTATATTATTCATTTGGCGGCAATTTTTTCTTTTTCATGACACCAGTGATGTCAAAGTAATATTTGATAATACAAAATCAATTAAGGGCTCTCGAAGAGCTAACTACTTATCTAGAAGATCATAGCACTAGTAGTATCTAAACAATATGTGATTATGGAGAATAAATTAAAGGATCTTAAAGAGCTTATATTATATTATGTCATTCGTTCGAGATTGTATGAAGTTGTTATGATCGAAAAAACAAGTTGTAGTAAACCCGAAGTTTACTAAAGTAAATGGCTATCATATTGAAGCTATATGATTGGAGGATTAAATATCTTCAAAATCATAGTGGGTAAGAAATATTTATGTGAATGATTACCCTCGTTATTCTTCAAAGTGTACTACACAAATATAAGCATGATAAAATCACATGTGTAAACTAGAAGTTTATTGATTACAAAACAATTCATGTCATAGTAAATCAGAAGTTTATTAAAACAAATAGCACATGGCATGGTAAACTTGAAGTTTACTAGTGTAAATAATTTTATCGGTTGGCATGAGAAATTTGGCCATCCCGATTCAAATATGATATGAAGATTGAGTATTCAATATATATTGAAGAAATAGAAGATTCTTCAAGAATTTATTTGTCTTTGCTTGTTCTCATGATAAGTTGATTATGCTAGCTAATATTGGGTTGAACTCCCTAAATTCTGGAAAAATATAAAAGGTGAATATGGGCCCCTTCACCTATTATGTGATGTCTTAAATAGATGCATCGATAAGACGGTCACATGTACGTTTATTGTCAACTTGCAATTTGACATATGCAAAGTTACTTGCTCAAAATAATTGTGCTAAGAGCACAATTTTCAAATTATGCAATCCAGATAATTCATCTTGTTAATGCTGATTTATATCCAAGCTGGTTTGGCGTTGAATGCCTTCGATAAATAGCTAAATCATTGCTTATGAGAGCAAAGCTTCATGTATTGATCTGAAATATGATATATTGCATACAACAATACTTGTATGCTTTAGACCAATAATTTATGATAAATTCTCCTCTCACAATTGGTTCAGGAACCAGATATTTCCATCTAATAGTTTTTATGTGTGGTATATAATTAATTAATCTACCATGATGCACAAAGATGGATTCCCCCAAAGAAGATGGTACATATGTTAGTTTTTCTAACATAAGGGGGAGAGAATAAGTAACCAGGAAATATGTTGTGAATGATCATTAGTATAATCATCATTCAAAAAGTAATTCAAGTTAAATGCTAGAAACATTTGCTGACCCAAAACTAGTTTCATATTTTCGCAAATTGCTCCTATTAATATTAATATCCTTGAAGGACAAAGTATACAACATGCATGAAGCATGGTAGATCAATCGGTTTCAAATGAAATAATCCTTGAAAAGGGAGAGGAGCAAATGATCAAAATCATCATAATAAGGAGGCAATGTGCTCTTGAAGAGAATACAACATAACACTTCATGAAACCTAATGAGAGGTTTAGGTACCTAAAATAATGAAAGTGATGAGATCTCAACAAGTTATGTCACATTGCAAACCGATACAAATGATATATCATCGACGATATCTTTGGTACAATATAGCGCAATATTTTACAAGATTGTGAGGATCTGAATTCTGTGCCTATAAAGCATGCTAACATAGACATTATTCCCAAGTGAAATGATGCATTATGGTAAGCTTCAAGCTTATTGGACCTGTAGTCCAGACAATCAGAAAATATCACGTATTTAAATATTGATGGATATTGTCACTTGACAAAATTAATATGAAAATTCTTCAAGCAAGGTTCTAAAATTCTTGAAGCATATACAGGTTCTAAAAATCTGTTCATAATTCTTATATGGATTAAATCAAGCAAGGTGAATGCAATTTTATCACAATGAGTACTCATTGACTAAGGGTACACATGACTCTACTATCCTTATGTGTTTATGAGTGTAAATTGATTACTTGAATATTATTCGAACTCTTGAAGAGTTTTCACAAGCAATAGATTATCTACCGAAAGAAGTTGAAATGAGAAGCTTGCAGAATTCTTTGGTCTTAAAGTGCCATATCTTTATGCAATTGATGCATTTATATATTTTGCTATGACTACGAAGGATTACAATCATATGGTGTTTTTCTACATGACAGTCAAACCATATAATGATAACATATGTTTATAAAGCAAGTAAGAAATGTACTTGTTATACGCCGATGCAACTTTATCCAAAGACTGAAGATGCAGCAGCATACATAGCCCAACTAAAGGGAGAATTCATATAAGGAGAAAGAACAAAGATTTCACCAAAGTTGTTCTTCACACACGATCTCCAAAGAATGATGATCTCAACGTGCTACAGATTCGTTCAAGTGATAATGTGGTTGATTTGTTCCCCAAGTCTCTACCAACAACAACTTTCGAGAAGATGGTGCACGAGATTGGAATGCGAAGATTCAAGTTTTGGATTGATGTTCTCATCTGGGGGGAGTTAATACGCGTTGTACACTTTTTCCCTTAACCAAGATTTTGTCCCAATTGGATTTTCCTGGTAAGGTATTTAATGAGGCAGCCAAAATGCTTATTATTATAAATGTGTACTCTTTTTTCTTGAATTTTTCCCACTGGATTTTTTCTAGTAAGGTTTTAATGAGGCATATTATCTATCAAATAGACATCCAAGGGGGAGTGTTATAGATAAATATTATTTTTTAAGGAAGTCTATCATGTTATAAATAAATATCATTTATTATGGATGTCTATCTTCAAGAGAGAAATTAGGGTTGGTAAATTTGGGACCAAGTCAGTTTTCTACTGTAAATAAAGATGTTCCCTTCATTGTATTTATATGTTTCAAGAGAAATAAAGAATTCTCCTCTCTTCTCTACAATGTTTTTCTTCTTGCTTTATTGTTTTATAACAATAACTAAATTCTTTTTTAATATCGCAGTGAAGAATATCTCCTTTTTTCCAACAGTGTGATATATCTCTCTCGAAAACACATTGAACAATAGCTAATGATCATGAGAAATATAAAAGCAATTATCCTCCTAAAATACTTCTATACGAGTTACAGATATGTATGTCTCACCTGAATTAATAATTATGAATATTAGGATTTGAAAATACTTATAGAAGTAGTGCCAGAGTTAGAATTTTTAATAAGAAAAATGAAAATTTAATGAAATAAGCACACGGAGACGCCAAATGAATACAACATAAATATACCAAAAAAAGAAATTACCTCTTTACACTGTGTAATTTTTCAAGTAAGGATGACATCCCTAATCCCTTGGACAATGCTGATTCCGCCAAGCATAGAAGTAATTAAGAGTCATAAATTAAAGGTGAAAATACATATTAATGTTTAATTATAAGAGTATATGAAGACACTCGTCATATCTTCATTTGGTTGATCCAAATATCGAATGCTGGTAAATTCTTATCGAAATATTAATACTGGTACAGCAATACGACTAATAATTAGTATGTACGTAAGTTTGCATGTACTTTCTAAAAATCTAACGTCTGTCCCACAAGTATACCTCATACAACAATAAATCTTACTTGGTAATAAATTAGTTTGAATTTAAACACACACCAAAAATCGGACTAACCTACCTTATATATAGATAAAATTAAGAGTAATTTCACGTATAATCAATCAAATTTACTTTGTTGCAGCAAAATCTAATAAGTAATTTTCGGTAACAAAGTCATTTAACTTTCTAAGTATCCAAAGTTATTAGATAACTTTTGTTATCGAAAGTCACTTAAAATAGCCTTTAACTTCATATAAACTGCCTGCTTTGAATTCGCCTCATAGTGCAGTGACTACGGATGGCTCGTGTAGCTTGCTAATGTAATTTGCTTTTTAATTTTGAAAAGAAAAAAAAAAAAAAAAAAAAGGAAGGAAAAGAGTCAAAAATGCCCCTCTATTTTGGGAAAAGTCTGGCAAAAATATAAATTCTTGGTAATAAATTTGAATTTAAACACACAAAAAACTTATATATAGATAAAATTAAAGTTTTCGTATAATCTACTTTGTTGCCAAAATCTAATAAATTTTGGAAATCCCCTAAATCCCCCAAAATAATCCGATTTCATTTGTTAGTGCAGTGACTACGGATGGCTCGTGTAGCTTGCTAATCCATTTAAACCCGACTCAACTATCTAAAAACTCATTGCGACCAACTTGTTCAAAGCTCTATCTCTACATACGCCTCCAGTACCTTAGGCACGGATGCGGAGTAACCCATATGGGTAACCCATTTTTTATTTAGTTCGGTCGGGTTTAAATGGAAGCGGGTTTAAAAATAAAATCGAGTTATGTTGGGATTTCCATTAAGACAGGGATATATTTGAAAACTTTAATGACGGAAGGAGTATTTTTGACCGAAATTTATAATGGATGATATTTTTAGCCCTTTTCCCAAAGTAAAGAGGCATTTTTGACCTTTTTAAAAATAAAAATAAAAAAATCAAGGAACAAACTTTTTCTTAATTGCAACCTCGACATTTATAAGGAAAAAAAAAATCTTTCTCCTTTTCGGTAACAATAAGATAAGCATTCAATTCTCGATGTGAAACTACAATTTCAAGAATCGACTGAGCTCAGAAAAAATCCAATTACCCTTTTGCATTACCTTCACAAGCCTCAGCTAAGCCTGATGACACCTTTCCAATTCGAATTATCCACAAGCTCAATCTTTCAAGGAAACCTTACTACTATCCATAAAAGGGTCATTTGCACGATTACCCTTCAAAGGCACTGGTCTTTAATTTTTGCCCCTCAAATTGGTGGTCTTTAATTTTTACCCTTCGCCTAATACCATGAGATTTCGGTTAGAACCCTGGCTCAGTTAAAAAAAATCACAAGGCAGAGTTTCATTGCAAAGTTAAGCCTCAGGCAAAGTTTTGAACTTTGCATGCAAAACTCTGCCTAGCGAATCCAAACCTTTGCCTTGCGAAATTCCATTTTTTTTCTGTTACTGAGCTGGGATTCGAACCCAAAATCTCGGAGTACTAGGCGAAAGGAAAAAATTAAAGACCACCCATTTGAGGGACAAAAATTAAAGACCAGTGCCTTTGAAGGACAATCCCCACAAAAAATGTCCATGAAATGGTGAAGATAAAAAAAGCCCAATAACAAAATTTGAGCAGATTTAGGAGTCCAATCCATCACTAAGGTTCAGATGCTTTGCGAGTCCACAGGAAACAATTTAAGAATTTTTATTTGGTGTAGCTTTTTCTAAGAGATAATCATTGATAATAACTACTTTTTAATTTATTTATATTTAGTAGTTATAGTGATTTTATAAATTATCATTCGTAGCTACACCAAAATATATAAAGTTGGAGTGGCTAAAGTGGTTATTGTGCGAGGCTCTCACCTTGCCCGCTCAGGTTCGAACCTAGGCAACAACATTTTGAGTGTATTTTGCCATATGTATTAGGCTCATATTGTATCTCATATGTATTTGAGAAATATGTAAGAAAAGTAATGTTGTTGGCTGGGTTCGAACCTTGGTAGGCGAGGGGAGAGTCTCGCTCCAATACACACGAATACACAAAATACACGCGAAATACACAACTTTTGCTTAAAAGTAAGCTACGGATTGTAATTTGAAAAATGATAGCTACTAATGGTAACTCCCCAAATACACACGAATACACAAAATACACACTCCTCTTTATTTTTTCAAACCTCATTAAGTACACTTGCAATTTTTTTGTGCAATCACTTATTTGCTCTAAGTAAATTGTACTTGCCCAAATGATCAAGACGTTGTTCACTTAATATTCCTGTGAATGTCAAATTTTACCACGAGTTTATTCACTGTCAATGAACACTACACCAGCTCGGCATTAAATCAATGAATTACATTTAAGCATTTTACCTCTTCCGTGTGTGCTGTTCGATTTATTTGGAATTTTGGGTATTAGAACTGTTTTTAGTTTCTTAATGCGTCTAATTTATGATTATTTGAAAATAACAAACATAAATTAATGATTAATATACTTTAAAAGCTAGTTGTAATTGCAACTGGCCATGATAGGTGAGACAACAAATTGGTGGTGGTCGTGGTTGATGGAGAGGCAGGTGATAGTGCTCGTCTGCTAGTGATATGATTATGCAATGGAGGATGTGGACGGTCGTGGTCTTGGTGGAGGTAGTTTATTGCTTGCAGTGGAAGTTGTTAGCAATATAGTAGTGGTTGATGGTGATGATTGCAAAAATGGCGGACTATTTTGGTCAAACATTGAGTATAGAGTTGTGTCATGTGTGATACTCACATACACATACTTGCTCTTTCATTCATTTCCCCTAATTCCTCCCCTAATTCGGAATGTGATCAGTACACTTTTTACTTTTACACTTTTACTTTTCATTGTGTCAAACTGTCAATCCTTTTTACTTCTAACTTACTACTTCCATTCATTTTTTAAATATTTTTTAATTGTTGGGCCGACTTTTCACTTCTTTTAACTCATTTTGCACTTTTTTCTTTAAAAATAATCGAAAAAAATAATTCACAATCTCATGATACGCCCATTCTAGATATTATCAATTAAGCAACATAATGATTACTAACGAACACAAGACTCAAAAAAAAATAAGTTGGACTTTTAGAACCCATATTTTTTACCAAATATCACTGCCCCAGAGGCGTTTAGTCCATACACTAACAAAGTTGTCAAGATGGAAATGACCAAACTAACCAAGTAACTAAGTCAAAAATGATACAAACATAAAATTCACAAACACTACATTTTTATATTTTCACTGTGTCAAACTGTCAATCCTTTTTACTTCTAACTTACTACTTCCATTCATTTTTTAAATATTTCTGGTACCAACTAATTCATGTGGGCCAGACTTTTCACTTCTTTTAACTCCTTCCTACACTTTTTCTAACATTCCCTAGTACCAACTAATTCGAACAAGAAGACATCTCACAATCTCATGATGCTCCCATTCTAGAATATGATCAATTAAGCATGCAAGTTCATAAAAGCTTCTTGATTACTACCATACACAAGACTTAACATCATTACAAATCCGAGATAATCCTCCGGACTTACAGTATAGAACCCATATTTCAAACTTACCAAGTATATCACTGCCCCAGAGACGTAGAAATAACAGTCCGTACACTAACAAAGTTGTCAAGATGGAAATGACCAAACTAACCAAGTAACTAAGTCAGAAATGATACAAACATAAAATTCACAAACACTACATTTGAGGATATTGTTCAAGAAAGAATTTGAAGATTCAAAAGGCAACTAACTAAGATAAACAAATATTATTGATACTGGACACTACTCACAGAAGTGTGGAGGTGACCTAAAAGTGCTAGCAATTTATTTATTTTGGATAAAGGGAGTAATACTTATATACATATATATACAGAGAAATTTATTTATTTTGGATAGAGGGAGTAATACTTATATATATATATATACACACACACAGAGCATGTATATATTTTTTTCCATCTCATCTTGCCCGAAAAGCCTTTGACTATTTTCTATTTGATTAGTATGATCGCAGTTGGCGACAGTGATAAAATGCTACTCCCTCCGTCCCAATTAATATTGAAAAACAAACGATCTTAATCGTTCGGTGTTTAACATCTTAATACGACTACAAAACATCTCCTTCGGAGCATAAATATTTCATTTTTTTTATCAAATAATTTTTTAAATTAAATTTGTATTTATTTTATATTCTTTTTAATTTGAATTGAAAACAAATGAATGCATATTCAAATATGCCTAAAACTACAAGATTCAAAAGACATTTTAGTACACTTCACACATCTTTAATCTAAGACCACAAGATTTAAAATTTACTTTTTAATTTTGTGTCCAGTCAAACTAACTTAAATTAGAACGGAGGGAGTACTTCTCTATTACCAAAGAAAAATAAGTAGTGAAAAGGGAATTTAAAAAAGAAAAATTAAGAACGGACAAGTTATGGTTGTGGTAGTGTTTTGGAAAAGGTTTGCTTTTAAGATCTTCATGTTTCCCACTGTTTTTTTTTTTTTTTTGGACTTTTTACAGTTTCAGAGAATGACCAATTGGTTTTGGAGGATCAAGAAGAGTTGAAGATAGAAGCATAATAAGAATATTTGGAGCATGCAGGTGCGCAAAGGGGAACGAGTTTTCTGATAGATATATACATATATTTGCAGAGTAGTTTTGCGCAATTGTATTCGTCAATGGTCTTTATCCCCACATATCTTTTTATTATCAGAACCTCTAAATGACTAATAACCATGTTCAAAGACATATTTTGTGTTTTCATATTGTAGCCCTATACATAAGTAGAGGGGTTGTAAGACTTTATTGCAAAAAGAAATGATCATATCGTCATCCTTCTTGAGCATTAGCTATCGTAAATTCATATATTTCCCTATCCAAACTTATCCTTTCATTTCATATTTGAAGTAGTAATTTTGTTATATTTATTGCATTAATAGGTTCATGTTTTACTTTGGCTTAGGAGAAAAAGAAGGCTTTTGATTAATGGTGATCTGCTGTGGAAGTGAATGTCGACGAGAGCTCGAAAAATTATGCGTTGATTCTTTATTTTTATTTTCCTTCTATTTTTTAATGATTAAGTTCATAAGAATGATGTGTGTATATTTTCTTCTTTATTTTTTTTCGTATGTTCTTTCTATGATTCCTCTTTAGTTTAACTTTTATATGAATTTATGATTGTTGTAAGTCTATAATTTCTTCCGATTCAAAATAGTATCTTATGATTAATTTGTGGGAAGTCTGCTAATTACTAATCAAATGTTTTCTCCTATGGAATCAATTGAATGTCTGCGTGTTTATATAGAAATGGTCAAGCAGGTGTAATTTTTTTTTTCTTTTTGTATTTTTCTATTTTATATTCTTTTTTATGTAAGGAAAAAACTCAAAAAATATTTAAAAACGCTTACTTAGATAGGCATATATTGAAATATGTATTAGTTAAAGACATTATTATGTTTATGAAAAATGACATAAATTATCTTCAAACTTCAATATTTTACGAAACAAGGAGATAATCGATTGAGAAATACATATCAACTTTATAAATATAGTCCAATTATAAAAGTCGAGCCATCTGTACGCTTTCATAGACAACTTCTAACATGTAATATTAAGTATGAAAATTGCCACTATATTATTGAAAGTGCTTTATATTTTTGAGTATATATCATTTGTATAGATTATAAATACCTCTTCTATTTATGTTATATTATATTACATTTAATAAATTATTAGTATCTTTTATGACCGCGCGAAACATAGACAAATTTCACAAGTTCTAAATATAAAAAGAGCAAGTTCTTTAAGAGTGATTTAATAACATCAGAAAAGTGCAAATTGTTGCAATCCAAATCAAGATTTTGTGGACCTAACCAAACTCAGATTTTCTTTGTATAAAACACCGGAAACCCTCTCTCCCCTTTCATTTTCAATACTTATCTTCTCCTATATGGCTCTCTCCATCATCAACATCTTCTCCTTCTTGTTATTAATCACACCCCTTGACCTTTCACTAGCAAAAAGATGTGCCTTTTCAGATAAATATCAGGTAAATATTATCAACAAACTTTCTCCTAATTCCCCACAACTGCAAATTCACTGTGCTTCGAAGAATGAAGAACTTGGAAATCGAAATCTTGCAGTAGATGAAGACTTCAGTTGGTGGTATTGCAAGACACTTACTGATTAAGCTCTGTAAAATTGTCATTTTTGGTGGGGTGCAAAGGATAAATCTTTTAAATTTGAATTTACTAGATTATTGTAAATGGGAGGTGAGGGCAGATGGTTTTTATTTGGAACAATATAATGCTACCACTGAAATATATTATATGGATCGCTATTATGAGTGGTTGTAGGTAAAATGATATTTTGTTTGCATTCTTGTTTACGTAAAGTGAGAAGGAAAACTAAACCTGCATTTTAGTGTGGCCTTTTGTCCTTTGTTTAATCACTGTTTTTTTATATTGAAATAAGGTCCAGATTTGCTCATGGTACTTCACAAAAACAAAAAACAAAAAAACAAAAATTGCCCTCAATTAGAGGTTTGACTCATCCATACTCTCGTGATATAACTTTTAACTCGAAACTGTCCTTAAATCACCAAAGAGGCAACATTATATAGCTAGGAAAATATCAAAATTACTCCTTATGGCTCGAAATTGCTCTTAATCACCAACGGATCAACGATGATCTTTGCCTAGAACAATAGAATATCACCCAGAAGTGGCTGAAAAACACTTCATTTCTTCATCCCATATTATGCTCCTCATTTTTCTTGGTAGAGATCAATTTTACGACTTGCTGCGTATAAGAGTTAACTGTCCATATACTCCAACACAAGTGCAAACCTAGCGTATTACGAGAGATGGCACGTGCCCTGATAATTTCGAAAAAAACTCTATATATATGTGTGTATATACCTTCAATATCTATCATATATTTAAAAAAATTCCTCAAAACGTATCTGCTTGAGTGGTCCATTTGGTTAGCGTGCCCTTAGGTCCTTGTTCTCAGCCGCCCAACCCGGAGTTCGAATCTAGGCTGCAGCCTACATTTCTTGCATTTTCGTTTTTGTTGATAATTGAAAAAATGCATAAAAAGAAGGCGTTGTTGGTAGGTTTCGAACAGGAAGCCTATCGCATACAAAAGGGTGCCCAAAACACCGGTCCTTAGAACGAATTTCATGCAAATGTACCATTTAATTAGTATTTAAAAGCTAGTACATTGATTTTATGGGTGTTTTAGTAAAATTTTAAAATGGTGTTGCGTAACATCTCTTCGACTAACATGCATCTGCTTTTGGTGGTGCCCCGTCGTCTTCAAATCCTGGGTCCGACTCTGCTCTAACGAAGCTACGATGGAAATGCAGAGACTAACCTAATCATTAGAGTTGGACATCAAACTAATCAACTGACTAACCAATGATCAAACATAAAGTTCACAAACGCTACAAAATCCAGGATATCGTTCAAGATAGATTTGGAAGATTCGAAAGGCAACTAGCAAATCAGCTTGAAAAAAAAAAACAAAGGAGGCAATAACAAACGAATCCACCAGAGAAACAAACCAATCTATCAACCAGAGAAACTATGTACTAATCAGGACAAGACCTCAAAACTATTTGTTATCAGACATTATAATCGGACAGCGATGATGCAACTGCTCGGATCAAAAGAATGACACACAATCGTAAACAACCGATCTCATGTCATCTATAAATAACCTTAGGACGCAGCATAAATTCAGTATCATCGGCTATTACCTTATTATAGTCATTTGTTAAGCATATTGATTACTTTTCACAACCACCTAATACTACACATTCAATTAACATCAGAAATACAACCTGCTGTTTTGCGAAGCAAGAAAGCAGGATAAAAGTCAGAATTAGGAATTAACACACACATAAAGCTACCATTAAAGGTTAGTGATTACTGATTACAAGCCATATAAAAAGAAATTTAGATTGGGTCATCATATCAGTTGTCACCAGTTTAGAAGCATGTTATGTCTATCGGTAGTAAGCTTGCTGGTAAGCTGGGGCCATACCATTGCCATAGCCTCCGTATGGAGAGTAGTTCACTGGTGTGCCTGGATATGGAGCAGCTTCTGGGGAGTAAGGATAAGGTGGGCTCCGGCTACCGTAGATGGCTGGTGGGGCCGCATATGCTGGAACCGCAGCGGGGTATTGGGTGTGTTGTGGAGACCTAACAAATGCTGGAACTGCAGCGGGGTATTGGGTGTGTGGTGGAGACCTAATAGGGAAAGATGAGACGTAGGCATTTGTTGAACGGCCTGCCTTAGCAGGAGGCATAGGACCATTATTACTGGCTCTCGTTCTTTTATTTGCTGGTACAGCAGCTGGTGACCTCTTTTTCTCATTATTCCTCGGCTTCTCCAACTGCTCAAGTTGCTTCTTAAGGTTGTCTGGTGGAAATTCAGCTTCAAGCTTGTATTCTTCAATGCACTTGAGAACAGAACGAATTGCCGATTGCTCTTTTTTGGCAGCAAAGTGCTGTTAAACATGCAAAAGCAATAAGTAATTTAGAATAACAAATAGTGTCTTATCATCTATAGATAACCCTCATGCTTCTTTTGTCGCAATAAACTTAATGTACTGGACGGCATACACCATAACAGCATTAAAGTTTCATAACCACCTTTGAGCTTAGAGCTCAATGGCATCTAATGTGTCGCATATCAGGACAGACATGGTGCGAGAGAAGCTAAGATCTCTCCCATTATTATGTCAACCACTTAGGCAACACTTGACTGACTATGTCTAGACCCTCTAGTCTCAACAAGCACAAAGAGAAGCATGCAAAACTTGGCAAAGCTGAGGACCAAATTATTTTTTTTTTAAAAAAAAAAACACCATCACTGAACCTGATGGCATCGTTGGCAGGGAGAGAGTAGCAGAAAGAGACAGAGACAAACATAGCCAACTACCACCATTGTAGGACAAGACAATCTGGAAAATAGTTTTGAACAAGATGCAGTAAAGCTAGATGTGATATAAAGAACAGGAGAAAAGGAATTGGATGATACCGCAGCTCGCCCGGAATTATTTGGATCTTCCAGTATTGCCGCAGCAGCTTTTTTCGCATCCTTTAGAAAAGCTTTCAGAAGGGGAACAGGAGGGAACTTATCTGCAAGTCCAACTTCATAAGTGAAATGTACAGCATCAACTTGCTGTCCCCGGCTGATTAATTCTTCAATCATTTCTGCATACAAAATAACAGAAGATTACATATCAAGAATCATTTCTTAGAGAAATATAGACAAAAATGAAAACTGTAAACATATATAAGGTATGGTGACAATCCGTAAGCCACACATACCTACAGCCAAACAAAAACCATTAAGATGACATACAAATATGAAAGCATCTAGATCAGAGAAAAGAGAGATGCACTGGATATCCCAAAAGCAGGTTTCAAGGACATAAGCAACAAATTATTAACCCAGAAAGGTTAGATTTAGATCCCGCTGTCAACATGTTCTCATTGTGTTCCTTTCACAGTCTAATACAAAAAAGGGAGGACTACGGAATAATATTTCATGCACCACACTTTACAAAAAGAACTACAGAAAGAACCTTAACTCATGAGACTAGTCTAGCACCTCTTTGCTTTGCCTCATTTCACAGTTCATTTTCATCACCTACGCCTCAATCCAAAAGATATATTTTGTTTCTAAAGATTCCACAATAAGAAACCAAACCAAATTCAACTAATTAAAAAGCACTTTCAATATGGTGAAGCAAACTAAAGCATTTAACTCAAGTAGCATACTGTTCTAGGACACGACAACTGCACACATTATCAAAAAAGCAACCAACGTTGTAACCAATCTAATAGATCAACTAGTCCAAAGAACAAATGGCTACTTAACAAATGGCTATCTATCCTACCAATTTCCAAAAGAATAGACACTGTGCTTCCACAGAAGCAGCAAAGGAAAGCATGTTTTTACAATGCAATGAAGGACAAAGGAGAAGAAGCTGGATAAGTAGGCTTTGAAGTCTTAATGCTAAAAAATTTCAAACTGAGCATGGCAATAACGCAACTCCCTTTAACAACATGTCACTTAAGAGAGACCTCAAAGCACTAGGTGAACTCTGCTAAGACAGCTTCACTTGTTTTAGATGTTTATTTTGAAAATACAGAATTCAAACTCAAACACAAACACAAACACATCAATTGAAGTCACCAGAGAAGTTCCACGACAAGGAGATGGCCAGCCAGGACGGAACAACTAAATACCAAATGGGACTCTCATTAATACTGAAGATAAGATCTATCTCATACAGTTCACAGTCAAGTCCACCACACAAGCAGAATGCTCTCAAATTACAACAGTTTAGCAAAACGTATTAGCACAAAAACGGGTAAAAAAAAATATTAACATAAAACAAAAGACCATTTATCCCATGACTAGCTAGGAGACACCCTCAGAAGCTGCTCTGCCATTCAAACAAGCAGTACAATATTTCCCTTGCAAAGACCGACTTCTCTTGTCTAATAATGGCCCTTATATAGTGAGATTTACTAATACCAAAAGTCGATACCAGTATGAAGCAGTCCAATTGAGCTTCAAGAAAACATCCCATAACGAACTCTAACTCAGGAAATGAAAGAAAAATGAAAGAAAAAAAAGGTAAATGATAATATCCCACTACATGGTCACTCAATTCAAAGCTACTAAGAAGCTAAATTTCCAAATTAACCAGACCTTTTTCAACTTCAAACCTACTCATAAGCACACTTAAATTCCCCAGAAATCAGAACAGATCAACAATAACAAGAATTTACTGTCTTAATTCCAAGCTACTTATCCATTTCAGCAAAACATAAGACCATGGAAGACATATTACTCCTATTTTTCAAACCCAAAACAACAACATAAACAACATAGTATAACATAACACAAGAATTTACCAGGCATTTTATCACCAAGACCAAGAGATATAGCCAATTTAGGCATCTGTTTCCTCCAAGCAGACCCAACAACAAGTTTCCTATACAAGTCAAAATCCTCATCTTTCACAACACCAAAAGTCACCAAATGTTGCAAGAAAGTATGCACATCAGGTGTCTTAACATTCTCAATCCCACCTCTTTCATCCAAACTCTTCTTCCATATCTCAGCTATCTCATTAGCCTTATCTTTCACACTTGGTGTCACCAATTTCCTCTCATTACCCAATACAGGATCCATCATAACTGGTATCAATGACTCCAACATCAACACACAAGCCCACCCCAAATCATTATTCCTCTCATTTTCCCTTTTATCCTCTGGAAACACTGATGATATTGTTTCCAACACAAATCTTGGTGGATCCACACATTCTTCTAAAGCTTTAGGTATTTCAACCCTTAAAGAATCCAAATCTTTCTTTTTCACAATCAAGAACTTCCAAAAACTTGTTGAATCCATCTTAACACAAAAACTCTTCAATTTTAACAACAACCCATTACTGTCATCCACTTCAGGTTGCTCTACACCATCATTCAAGGCTAAAATTGCAGCTTTCTTGTTTTCAACAACTTTTTGTAAAGCAATTGAGAGTGTTTCATTCATTGAAGTCTCACGATGTTCGAGAAGTTGGAGAGATTGTTTGGTTTGGGAATCTAGGGTTTGGATTTTCGACTTTAAAGATTCGGATTTTTTAAGGATGTCTTGTTCAAGTGAAGTGAAGTGATCAGATAGTTCTTTCCATAAAAGGGTGCAACTTGTCATTAAGGATGTTTGTCTTTGGAACTCATCGAAACTCGGTGGTGGTGACACCGAGTCGAGTTCGCCTGGATCGGCGAGAGAACCCATAATTGGTGGAGAGGAAATTGGAAACCCTAATTTGAGGGATTTTGTTGAGAGGGGAATTGGGGAATTTTGGGGGATGGGGACAAAGTTTTGGGGTTTGGTGGCTGATGATTGATAAAGTTTAAGGTTAAGGGAAACAGGTTAGGTGTACCTCTCTCTCATATTACTTGGTCCATTTTTCTTTTATCACGCACTTTAAAAAATTATAAATAAAATAAAAGCGTGTTTTTAGAGCCCGTTTAAATGGATCAGCTTATAAGTTATTTTTAATTTTTTAGAATGTTTGACAAAATAAAAAAAATGCTTAAAATAAATTAAAAACAAGAAGTTGGAGACCTCAACATTTTTCTATTTGGATTAAAAGTTATTTTGATTTGACCAATGACTTTACTTTTTTATCTATTATACTTTCTTCTAATTTTAATATTACCCTCACTACTAAAAACCCTAAACTATCATCTTTTTCTTTCAACAATTTATTTTCAACTTCAGCACTTTTATCTAAAGACGTAATGCGTTTATTTACAAAATAACTTTCAGCATTTAAAAAGTATTTTAATTAATTATGCCTAAAAGTCATTTTTTTAAGCTAATCCAAACGGGCTCTTACTACTCCCTCTGTTCACTTTTACTTATGCAATATTTTAAAAATATATTTTTATTTTTACTTATCACTTTTAGCATATCAAGGGAAGATAATTTTTTTTTCCTATTTACCCATATTATTAAATGCTCATTTCAAATTATTTTTCAAGCCTACTAATATTATACACCAATTAATATGAGCATCATGTTAATATGAGCATCGTGGTAAATTACTCTTATTTCTCTTCAATTAATTACATTCTAATCAATATTGGTTACTTAATAAAATAATTAATGTTAAGTTCAAAGTAGGAAAAACTTAATTAATTCTATCTTAATTTTGCAAATGGACAAGTATTGTGAGACAAATATTTATAGCAGTGTGGACAATTAATATGGGAAGTCGGGAGTACTATCTTCCATTCATTTTACTTGTTGTGGTTACTAAAAATAACAGGTTAAAAATATTTAGTATCATTGTAAAAAATCAAAAAAAAAAATTAATTGTTATTCGCTCCGTCTCATTTTAACTATAGTACTATCCTTTTCGGTTTGTCCCAAAAAATGTATCATTTGCTACATTAAGTTTTACCGTTCCAACATTCTATATGACAAGTTTAAAATCATTTAACGGACTACACACATTGTTAATTTAAGACGAAAATTTCAAAAGTCTTCCTTTATTTTTTAAATTTTATGACAGTTAAATTAAAAAACTTAGATTGAGACGGAAGTAGTAGTTTACTTTCCACTGTCACTCTTAGTCAATGTATGTGGAGAAACATGAATTTGATTTTAAAAAAAATAGTATCAAAATGAGATCAAAGAATAAAGAACATTAATTGAGTCAAATTAAACTTTTAATTAATGTTTTCTTAAGAGAACTAAAAAGAAAAAGAAAAAAAGAACATAAAACGTAAAATAGACCTTAAAAGTTAGAAAGGGTGCCTATGGTTGAATTAATTTAATATTGGGGAGGAAATTGGAAACCCCAGAAAATTTGAGGTTTTCTTGAGAGGGGAATTTTGGGGAAGGGGACAAAGTTCGTTTGGGGTTTGGTGGGTGATGATAAAGTTAAGGTTAGGGGAAACAGGGATGAGATGATGACGTGGACGAAGAGATGGAAGTTTCTATTTTTCACCAGAGGGAAAATACTTGATCTTTATGTACAGTAGGATAACAATCAATTGAACATGAGATAAAGGTCAAAGACGCATTTAAAGTATCTCTCTCTTTTTTTTCTTTTTTCTTTTTTTTACCCTACCTAAATTATTAAGTATTTATATTATTCTGCTAAATTAACACTAAATATTTATCAAAACACATTTCATAACTGACTAGATAAAGTATTTGAATACAGTCGCTAAAAGGCTCATAGTAGCTTAATTTACCCATAAACTTTAGCCACGTGATAACTGATTCATTAATCTCGAGGTGTGTTACGATTGATGATAGTTCAGGTAGAGAACTTGCAACAACAAAAAAATGATAATTCTGATATGTTTTTGATAATTAAGAAATTTTTTAGCGCGATAACATACCGTTCAAAATTAGATGGATAATCGATCGTCTTATTATCTCTCCACTTAAATGTTGTTTTTATTTGCTGCAATTTTCGAACTCATGGTATACGCCATACACCTTCATAATTAGACTAAAGTCCCGACGACTCACAGGTAAATATTAAAATAAATTTGTATGTGTCCTGACTACTTATTTATAATTTAATGATGCAAATTAATGAGTTTAAGTTCTATATTTTTTTTAAGTTCTATATTCTTCAATGTAAATAGATTGTTTAAACTAATACATCACCTAAAAATTATTTATGGGTAAATTCTCTTAAAATGAGTGGGTTCGTAATCTTAAAAATAAGATAAGTTAATACCAGTTATGATAATTAAAATGATCTGATAAAGATAATTTACATTAACAATATTAATTATGATAGTAATTTTATACCATTATTTTTCCTGAAATTACTCACACCGTAACACGTGCCTGGGGAATGGTTGCGTGGAGTGTTTCTTGAGGATGATGATTCATGGGGTCTCAGAAGTAACAATCTTACCGTTTTGTTTTGTTTCTTTTCGTTATTTTATTTGGTTATTTGTCTGTTTCATTAACATTTAAGAATTGATTGTATATTAGGTTTTTTTTTGTATCTCCATCAAAGGTTTGACAACTGCCAGGATGTATACCGTCAATCACAAGTTTAGGAGTCAAGTGTGTACAAATTCCAATTCCAACGTGTTTATCCAACTTAATTTTCTTCACACCCTTGTCAACTATGAGACAAAGACGAAACACAGATTTATGGAGTTTTATAACATTGCTAAGCTATTCACAATAGCAAGTAAATGTTACTAGGCTTAAAAGTTTCATCTTTCAAGTTAGATGTCATGGTGGCGGCCAGCGGTAATGGTGGTGGAAACAAAAAAAAAATTAGTGGTGGAAGAATAAATAGAGAGAAGGGTAAAATGGGTTAGGGAGATGATGTGGCATGCCATGTGGCATCCATCTCATCAAATGTCAATGTCACATAGGATTAGATGTCCACCTTGGACAAACTTAACGGTGGAGGAGTATATTTGGACCTAAAGTATAACGAATGGTATATATGACCCTTTTCTGATAGTACAGGGGTATATTTAGCCCTTTTCCGTTTAAACTATCTCTTTTTTTTTTCTTTTTTTTTTGTGTGTGTGTTTCCTACCTAAATTATTAAGTATTTATATTACTCTACTAAACTAACACTAAATATTTCTTAAAACACACCTCAAAGTTGACTACATAAAGTGTTTGAATACAATCGCTAAAAGGCTCATAGTAGCTTAATTTGCCCATAAAATTTAGCCACGTGACAGCTGATTCATTAATTTCGAGGTGTGTTACGATTGATGATAGTTCAGGTGAAAAACACAATCACTTGATAATTCAGATAGAGCACTTGAAAAAAAAAAGTGATAATTCTGATGTATTTTTGATAATTAAGAAACTTTTTAGCGCGGTAACATACCGTTCAAAATTTGATGGATAATCGATGGTTTTATTATCTCTCCATATAAATGTTGTTTTTATCTACTGCAATTTTCGAACTCGTGGTATACGCCATACGCCTTCATAATTAGACTAAAGTCCCGACGACTTACAATTAAATATTAAAATAAATTTGTATATTTCTTAAGTATAATTTAATGATGTAAATTAATGAGTTTGTGTTCTACGTTTTTTTTTTTTTTTTTTTTTTTTTTTTTTTAAGTTCTATATTCTTGAATGTAAATAGATTGTTTAAACTAATACATCACCTAAAAATTATTTACCGGTAAATTCTCTTAAAATGTGTGGCTTCATAATCTTAAAAATAAGATAAGTTAGTACCATTTATAATAATTAAAATGATCTGATAAAGATAATTTACATTAACAATATGATAGTAATTTTATACTAGTATTATTTTTCCCGAAATTACTCACACGTGCCTGGGGAATGTTTGGGTGGAGTGTTTCTTACTCTTCTTAAGGATGATGATTCATGGGTTTTCAGAAGTAACAATCTTGGTCTCCTACCATTTTGTTTTGTTTCGTTATTTTATTTGGTTATTTGTCTGTTTCATTAACATTTATAAGAATTGATTGTATATTAGGTTTTTTTCTTTTTCGTATCTCCATCAAAGGTTTGACAACTGCCAGGATATATACCGTCAACCATAAGTAGAGCAGTCAAGTGTGTACAAATTCCAATTCCAACGTGTTTTTCAAACTTAATTTCTTCACACCCTTGTCAATTATGAGACAAAGAAGAAACACAGACTTATGGAGTTTTATAACATTGTGAATTTGTGATAAATATTGAAATTTAACTTTATTATAAGCTCTCTCAAGGTATTAACAAATACTCACCAAATATTCATATGAAAAGTTTTGAAGAAATTCCAACATGAGATATAGGCTTCAACCTTGAATAATCATCTTATCAGCTGATACTAATGCCGCTTTTAGCTGCATATCAATCCACAATAAGTTTCACTTTATGAAAGCAAAAAAATATTACTAGTAAATATTTTTCGAATTCTATTTTTACTCCAACAAATAAGTTATACATTTTTAAAAATGTCTTTCAACAACTATTATTCATTTAAAAAAGAGATAAAGACAAAACACTTATGAATTCCCATTCGGGATGTGGAATTCATTAGGATTTAGGAGTCAAATTGATTTGAATTTGTATCGGAAGTTACCATTTGGAGATAAAGAATTTTCTATCAAAGACAACCCAATTTTCAGGACTTAAATTCGAGATCTCTGATTAATGACCATCTCTATATAACCTCTAATGTTCGACGAATAAGTTCAAATATATTCACCACTCTCATGAAAAATAGTAGTTATAAATGGTCAAGAGTCGCACATCGGGTACTAAAAAGGATGGAGATCTTTTTATTTGGCGTGGGCAAGATTCATTACTTTACATAAATTAACAAGAAGGCTTATTACATAGTCTACCTTTTAAATTTGTCAGGATATTTCATTTAGACACTCGAATTAAAGTTGTTTTAATTGAACACCTCAACTCCTAATAAAGTATTCTAATTAGATATTGCGTGTATTTTCATTCATCTATTAAATAGTTAAATTAATTACTTAACTATATAAATATCTCATTTTCTTTAAATATACTTATCAACCTCAAATCCAATCAAATAATGCTTCGTTCAAATATTTAAATGAAATATCTTGAAAAATTTAAAATGCTAGCTGTATTCGAAGTCTTAAAAAAAAAGGGAAATGACTACTAGAGATCACATCACACAAACATGGACAAAAGTGTCAAGTGTTGTAGGACTAGTACTAGTAGTAAGTACAGATAGGATAAGAGACATGATTTCGTATGGTGAGCAATGGAAGCAAAGCTACTAAGGATATTTACTCTTTGTACTGCTACTATGGGAGCTGCATGTGAGGTAGAGTCGTAAAGGAGGAGAATGACACCTGTTTGCATAGTTAGTGGGAAAAATAAGAGAGAATTTTCTCGGAAACCGAAGAAGAGGAGAGAAAAGCAAAAGCATAACATAAGAAAAGAAAAGAAAAAAAAGCCTGAGAAAGTGGCAAGTGGGAGAGTCGGTGAAAGTGGGGGCCAGTAAAATCTGAGCCATCTCACATGGGTAGCATAGGCATAGATAGGAGTAAGTCAGGATAAAGTAAAGTTATTTGCCGGCTTTCAAAACACTCTTATCCTCTCCCACTTACCCTATATACCTATATCCATAGGGTGCCTAACTTCCCTGTTTCTACAGTTAAGTTTGGGTCGCTTGGTACGCGGACAAAATTAATACAAAGCGTGACAACGCTCAAATACCTATTACTCTTTTATCTGAATTCATCTAAAAGGATATGTTAAAGTTTTTTATCTTAACAAAAGAATTGCTCCTTATGGGAAAATTTTATTTTGTATCATACACAATTAACATTTATTATGTGAGTTTTTTTCCGTGTTATAAGTTAATGAAATCAAATCTTACACTTTTAAATCCACATGAATAAACACTTTTGACAACAAAAGAATAGTCCTCCTCACAAGGACCAACTCCTTTGAATTTATAAATTTATGAAATAAAAAGAAGTCTCGCATAACTAATTTCAATTTTATATCGTGTAAAATAAAAAAATAGAAATCCTTTTACAAAAATTGAGTTTATTTTCAAGACGCAAAGTGATCAATATCTCTAATTAAGTACTCCTTCTGTCCTCGTCACTTTTCTCTTCTCGAGAGTCAACTTGATGAATCTTTGGAGTTAAATTAATTTATATTAATTTAATATTTTAAAATTAAAATTTTAGATGTTCGGAAACTATATAAAAAAATACTATAAGTTATAATTTTTCTCATATTAATATGATGGAAATAGGCATCTTAAAATGTTGATCAAAGTTTATGCAGTTTGACTCTCGAAAAATAAAACGTGACAAGTAAAAGTTAACGGAGGGAGTATGAAAAATTACTTATATCAAATTCATATTCTATGGCGGTTGTATTTGTACAGTTCATTCCAGTCAGATTCGAACTTTAGCCCAACTTGTTTGTCTAGCAATTTATTGCAAAATGTAAAGATAAGGTTTTAAATATTGAAACAATCATTTCATGCATAAATGAATGGTACTGTTCCCATTTTTATAAGAAGATAATAACATTATGAGTTGCTTATTATTCTTATAAAATATTCGCACACATTTGGAGAACATTTAAGTTGGAACTGCAAAAAGAAATTATTTAAAGTACAAAATAAATTAATTTGTCATATTTTCATTAGGATTAATAAGGTAATGCTCAATTCTCTTTACTTATATTTTGTTCTTACCATTAATAATCAAGGTAAGAGTCACTGCAGAACCCGTTAACACTATGGGAGGTAAAAGCCCGGATGATTTCTTTATCTAAAACGAATTATGAAAGTTAAAATTGTTTTCAGATAATTACAGTAATTTTTATAATTTTATTAGAAAAAATCCAATCTATTTTAGCAAAGTTGAAACATTATTTGCAAGCAATGGTTGTTTTGCAATTTGATTCATTATTTCACCTTTAATTTGAAAGAGGGAGTCACAAGTAAATTTCATTTGAGAAGTATTTTCAAATGAAAATAGTAATGTATTCACTTAGAAAAACGTTAATTTATTTATCCAACAAAAATTCATGTTCAAACTCAACACTTTTAATTTTTCTTTTTTTCAATTATTATTTTAAATACGTTTTTTCTTTTCTTTTATCAGGGTAGAGGGCTAGCAGGGGGCAGCGAGGATTTCTTTTTCGTTCTAGGAGCATTATTACCTTTGTGCTTTTGCTTATTTTTAGATCTCTATTATAACTTGGCTGTTTCTTTCTTTCTTTGACTGCATTTTTCGTATTGTATGTTGCTATTACAGCCTATTATTATTATTACTGTCTTGGCACCTTCCCTTGAGCCGAGGGTCTGTCGGAAACAACCTCCCTACCTTTCAAGATAGAGATAAGGTCTGCGTACACTCTCTCCTCCCCAAACCTCACCTTATGAGATTATCTTTGGGTATGTTGTTGTTGTTGTAATTTTAAATACGTTTTTCTAACTTTAACCAAATATTATCCAAAGAGCGTAAAATAACTTCACTTAAATACATTTTCAATCCCGCTTAAAACTTTCCTTGTCAGTTCCAATAACAAACTCCACGCAATGCAAAGTTGAAACAACTTTTTTCAAGTGGAGTTCTTCTCCAAATGGCCCTTTATAGAGAAAAGTTTTAAGCGTTTACCTATTTGAATTTTAAACTTTGATAAGATATTTCCCTCATCGGACTACCTTATCTATAATTATTTTAACACTACTGGTATGATATATAAATGTATCAACCAAGATAATTTAGATCTCCTTACTTTTCTAATAAAGAGAGTAAAATCACTTTATACTTTTTTCTTACGCATCCGTCATTTGACCTCTATCGGTGTGCGCTAGTTCAATCGTCGGTCTCAAACTCAATAAAGAACGAGGATTGTGGTAGACTAACAGTCAGCTTGAAAAACCAATTAATCATAAATTTTCATAATACGTGAATGAAAATTCATATAACCGACGACAACTTATTGGGTTAGCGGTTATTTTATTGTTATTGTGACATTTAATATTCAAAATTTATTGGTATGATTAAATTGCATTCACGCCAGCCACACATAAGACGTATTATAGAGTATAAAACCTTTCTTGTCAAGAGACTATTCATTAAAACCTTTCTTGTCAAGAGACTATTCATTAAAACCTTTCTTATCAAGAGACTATTCATTTTTGGACTCAGATCCTAAATTAGTTAAAGAGGAAGTAGTTCCAATTATCCTATCACATATACTGATATACAGTACTTTTATGTGGTCGTATAGTAAGTGTATCAACGTGGAGTGGAATGATATGAAATGAACAGAAGAAAGCAGAAGATAACAGAATGGAACAGGCATGCGCACTGCCTAATGTCCTCTGTCTACTCTACCTTTAGGATAGCTGAATAAATAGTATAAAGTTGATGGAATCTTAGGATGAAAAGATACCATTATATTCTAATTTCAATATGTGGGCATTATTATTACAAGTGCATGTGTTTAACCTTAATTAATTACGCTTCTTCACCTTGACCCTTTGTCGTCTTTTTATAATTCTCATGGACAATAATGATACCCATCAACCATTCTTCTAGCTGCCTAACTTATTTTTCAAATTTCGATCTCCTATTTGGATGTTTGTGTTCTTCATTTCTTTGGTATTGTCATTTTGACCCAATGTCCTGTGAATTCGAACTTTTTGTCAAGCATTCTTTTCTTCTCTCCCTTTTACTCGCGTTGTTGGGTCTCTAACCTTATATGATTAAAACATTGTCACGAAATTTAAATTATAGTATCTGTTTAAGATATTAAATATTTCTTTTGATTAAACTAAGTAGCTTTGGGACAGTTCCTGGAGTACCCTCATTTCTTTTTACCCTCATATATATCTAAGGAGAAATATTTAAGCGTGACGATAGTTTTATATTTACAAAACATAACATTACAAATCCTATACAAAACATGCTTTATATTTAAAAAAAAAAAAAAATTAAATTATTTTTTATTTTTTAAAAATCATTTTTTTAAAAAAATATTTTTTTATTTTTTAAAAAAAAAAAATAATTTTTTTTTTATTTTTTAAAAAAATTAATATTTTTTTTTTTGCTCAAAAACTTATGTATGAAAGTTGTATGAAATGTGTATATCTCGCTCAAGACTTAAAAAGTTTGCTCAAAATTTAGTGTATGAAAAATGTATGAAATGTGTACATCGAGGTTTAAAAAATCCGCTCAAAATTGTGTGTATGAAAACAATATGAAATTTGTATCTTGCTCATGTCTTAAAATTTCGCTCACATTTTCATGTATAAAGTTCATGTTAGATTTACGTAAAATTAATACAACTACAACAACATTGTATATAACTTTGATACAACATTCAAGACTTAAAATAATCGCTCAAATTTTTGTGTATGAAATTTGTATATCTTGCTCAAGGCTTAAAAATTTCGCTCAAATTTTATGTATGAAGAACGTATGAAATGTGTATATCTTGATCAAGGCTTAAACATTATGCTTAAAATTTTATGCATGAGAATGGTATGAAATGTGTATATCTTCCTCAAGACTTAGAATTTCATTCACATTGTTTGTATATAAATTTCATATTAGATTTCTGAAAAATTAATACAACTACAACAACATTGTAACAATTTTCATACAATATTCAAGGCTTAAAGTTTTCGCTCAAAATTTTGTATATGAAAATTATATTAAAAATTTTGCTCACACATACACATTTCATACAACTTTCATACATAGAAATATGAGGTAATTTTTTAAGCCATTGAGCAAAAAAAAAAAAAAATTAATATTTAAAAAATATATATAAAAATTATTTTAAAAAAAAATAAAAATATTTTTTTAAAAAAAATATTTTTTTATAAAAAATATATATATTTTCTGAAAAAAATAAAAAAACGAAAAATATATGAAAATCCGTCATGTTTTGTAATATATCGTTATGTTTTGTAAATAAGGAAAACTATCGTTACGTTTCGTAAATATTTCTCCTTAACATGTATATATACGTAGTTTTCCCTTCTTTTTAAGCCATAATACATTTCCCAATTCCTGGAGTACCCTCATTTCTTTTTAAGCCATAATACATATGACACATCTTTAAGTGCGATATGCCCTCCAATTTTGGATATGCACAAGTAGCCACCTCAACTTATATAAAGTTGAACATGTAAATACAAACGCCGAGATCAAAGTTTGTAAGTTGAAGTTTGACAAAGTGAGACAAGTTGAAATGCCTCTTACGCATGTATTTGAGATCAAATGCCAATTTATGTATTATGTAATCTTTTAAGCGCAGATAATTATTGTATTTTAGAAATTTCATTTTGTCCTCAATCAAAGTTTTCTCCGTAAAAGTGCTTAGTTTTTGACAACCAGAAAACCTTTTAAGAGCTAGAACAGAAACTGCAATTAATCCTTTCCATTAATTTTGCGTCACAACATAGATGAGGAATCTTTTAGCTGACAATTTAGTCTCAACGACAAAAGATAAAAAGTCAGATGAATGTCAGTATAAACTTTAATCAAGGTGATACTATGGACGGAGTCTTATTGTTAATTGATTGATTTGATAAAACACTAAACGCAAGTTCATTTTCCCTATCGTGATTAATAAGCCTAAGCATCCACCAAATCTTTCATTAAATAAAGTCTCCATCCTCAACAAGTTGAAACCGATTGCGTTAAGCATGTATCCTATTCACATGGCATTTCAAAAATAAATGAATAAACAGCAGATAAACACGAGCTCTGCCAAAAACACCACCAAAGAATTGATTCCTTCTTGACCACTAAAGTAAGGAGAGGATAAGGCACTTGAGTATACTTTTGACTGAAAAATATTCCCCTCGACAAAACCCTAGGGGAAAAGAGAGTTCTATAAACTTCAAAAGGACGTCAAATCTTAGTAACATTACATGCGACAAAATTTTCAAACAAGATCAATGAAATATCTTGCACAGCTACCTTTAAAAGGGAACTCTACTAGATACACAGATCTTAAGGTACTAGATGTTAATCAAGGCTGTAATTGATACTATGCTTCTTGCTTTATATCTTCATATTGGATCTACTTTGCGTGATTACCACATGTATCGTGAATAACTGCTCATTGGCCGACTTGTAACACTCGGTCTTGTCTTTCTCATGATAACTTCCAAGCACAAAAATATGAGCTTAACTAACTTATTAATAAAAGAAAACCATCGAAACATAACGAACAAGATAATGCTGCTGAACCTGAAGAGGACAAAAGCATAAATCTACTAGCTCACATATGATATTTTTGTCTAAACCGGAGCAGAATTAGATATTTGTCATTTCAATCTAGTGACAGTGGCTAAAAAATTAGCCTGCATTAATGAATTCCTCGCATTCAGGTAGATTTTTTGAGGCATAGTTTCGTACTACTATCTGCAAGGGAACCAAAAGGTAGATTCACTCTTCGCTAGTCAGAAACATATAACTAAATTTAACCTTGAAACAAATTTTTGAACCATGATCATATCCACACCCAAATGGTACACCCAGCCTCAAACCGAGGAAGCGAGACAAACTAATCAAGCGAGTGCATTGGACTCCCAAACTGCTAACCTTGCACCAACAATGGTCACTACAAGAGAAGGGGAAAAAGACATGCATGGCACTTATGACTTAGCTTTACCGTTATCCCAGAGAAACCCACCGCTGATTACTAAGGGCAATAAAAGTAACACAAAACCACAATATCTAGAGTAGGAATTGAGTAAAATTCTCAACTGGAGCACATCTTAATGCAAGGCTATTGAAGTTGTTCTAACCAGATGGCTTGTAATCCAATAGGCTAGCAATAGTAATCTTCTTTCTAAAGTCGAAATCAACCTTCTCTAAGTCGTTAACAGTACCCAGATAACCATAGAAGATTCTCTTCTTCTCTCCAGTCCGATGATCAAACTTGCAAAGCTCAGGATTGTTCTCATCATCCTTACCTAGAGTCAAGGGCTGCAATCGAGCCCAACCATTTCTCCCGTGGTTATCTTTCTCAAAATATTCAGCCAACCGCATGGCTTCCATTAAACCAGATTGGTCGCTTGCAAATTTAACCAGAGTAACACCTAGATGACCGTCTCTGCTATACAAGGCCTTTGCTTTGCCACCGTGAAATCCAATACCTGAAAGCAAAATTGGCAATTGCAGTACAGAAACGTTATGCGATCTGCGACGTAGAGCTAAAAACAAGCCTGGAGAAAGCATGACCAATTGTGCCTTATAACCAGTTCCACATACATAAATTGGTGGCAAATCCACTATCAAAAAGAAGAAATTAAAAAAAAAAAGAAAAAAAAGAAAATGAGCATACGAGGTGCCAAGAAAGATATAATCCTAAAAGCAATAAGCAAAACAGAACAGCACTAACTTATGATCAGTTCCACATAAAAAAATGATGATAACAAATAGACAGGAAAATTCAATCTGAAGTTATCCTCTCAGCTTTTCCTTTCATAGAAGGTGAAATAGACAAGGAAATGGAAGGAGGACTGATAAAGAAACCAAGAATGAAACCATTGGCAATAGGCATTCATGGCAATGAATCCTCCAACAGAAAACCATAGTTAACAATACTCGATGACCAGTAAACGTAATAATAATACTAATCCCTAGAAGTCTAGAACACCAAAAGGTTCTCGAGTTTGTAGAGGAATGGTAACATCAAAAAGACAAACTGCCTTCTCATTGAGGCGTCTTAAGGAACAGATTCAAACTAAGTTATTCATTGTAAGGCACTAAAAAACTAGGCTGTGCACCAGTCCTATGAATAAAGGTTCCTCAATAGGAACAAGATGCGAAAACCCAGATCAGATGCACCTCAACCGTAGAAGTCTTTAGAAGAACTTCAGGAAACTGAGGTCCAAGCCATTGAAAAGAGTTAAATCAAATTGCAATCTCATACATGTTGACGACCAGGTAGAAACAGACAATTAAAATATAAAAATATTACTGAGTTTCTCAGATAGAATTCTACTGGTTACTTGAGGGAATATAATGATTATACTAGTCCTCCAAGGAGGTTCATCCGTTCATGTCACATGCCAGAAACATCTCACTGAAAAGTAACATGCCTAAAGTCGCACTACAAATTCAATATATTGAACAATAGCAAGGATCTAAGCCAATGGTCATTGCAATGCATGAAGAACAAAATTAGTATAAAGAGAATGCTTTTCACGCTCCAAATACAAATTAGCAACACAAAAGGCATGCTGCACTTGTCCCATGCAATCTACATTATTCTTTGAAAAATGAATTGGCTGCTGAACTACAGATCCAGTATAGTGATATGACTGGATATATATATATATATATATATATATATATATATATATATATATATATATATATATATATTTGATGAAGTAATTGATTCTATTCAAGGCATCCAGAAGATGCAAAGTAGTTACAAAAGATTGAGCACAAGAATGGTATCAAAGTGCATGAGATATACATTCTATATCATCAAAATGCATGAGCATATCAGCCTATAGACAACACATTTCGCTGCTTCTGGTTCTAGTTAGCACTACAATTGGAATGGAGTGACTCCCAGGCAATTCCAATCAAGTTTTTTTAAAGGTAACAGAATTCTTATACAGAGCACATCTTAAGAATCGCCAAGGGCTTTTCTGAAATAAGAGGTCAACTGTGATACCATTCCATGTTAAAGAATGTTTCGATAACGCAGACAATACAATTCGTTTGAAGGGCACCACGAAGGTGCTGGAATATTTTCCTCTATAATAGTAGGGAAATTAGGAAACCAACGAGGAAAACTGTTTCATTCAATTTGAACTTTTACCGCTGAGAGACAAAATCTAAAGAACGTTTAAAACGCTTTTTCATAAAACAAAAGGTTAATTACGACGCCATTGAGTATTCTCACTGATATAAATAGCTGGATGATTTAACAGCCTAAACACGGTAGGATATTCCTTCCCTCCCTCCCTCTCTATGGCCTTTCTTGTCGATTTCCTGGACAAATCCTCCAACCAACAAAAGCACGTAAGTTCTGATATAAACTCCGGTAACCTCATTGTACAAACCACCAAGTTTGCTTTTACAGTCCACTGCAAGACCTGATTAACAGAATTAAGATTCTAAACTGCCTCAGATCCTATGATTCCTGGCCTAAGAGGCACCCTCGCAGAACACTATCGGAAAGCTCACTTGAAAGTAGATTCATAAATCATCAGAGACCACTAGCGTGCAAGACAGTGGTGATTAAGTGACCATTGACAATGCTTAAACACAGATCATCTGCTAAAACCGGCAAAGTAAATTAATCGTATGGGTCAGACAAATTAAGCAAGTATAAGTAATAGTCCTGAAAAAAGGACCACATAGATTTGGTGGAGAACTTCCAGATGTGGCAAGCAGCTATGATTGGTATACGCCTATAAAAAGATAGTGCAGAAAGCAGGAAAATTCCCTTGATGAAACGATGGAAATGATAAGAAACAGAGATGGATGCTTTACCTCTAAGGTAACTATCCATTGCCTTGTTTCCCAAACCCTCCATGCGCCCATCATCACGTTTTCCTGTGATAGTGTTATGGATTATAACCAAAGGTGGCCACAAAATTAGATCATCTCGGTTTGCAGTTGCTTCATCAGCAGATAACATCATATATGACTTCGAGTTATCAGGAGGTGTCAAATAGTTCCATCCCATCAGAACACATAATGCTTTGTGAAAGGCCAAATGTTCCACAAGTGTTGAATCAGCACTATCCGAGTTGTAGGCGTGCATAATAAGAGTGTGCATATCAGGAAAATCTTTTGAAGTCCTGTGTTGTTATCATGCCAAAGTTACGGAGTACTTCAGAATTATTCCTCAAAATTCCAAGATAAACTTAAGTGTAAACAAAAAGTAAAGCATTGAGCAACAAAAGGGAAATTCGGCAGCATTATTTCAGGATGTGAAACTCCACAATGTGCAATGATACTATTTTGACAGGTTGCACGTCACAGATAAAATACATCCGAACATGAGATGTAATTTGTCATCAACCAACAAATTGTCTTTACACCTACTCGAAGGGAAAGAAATCTCTTTAAAGGTTGCAAAGGGAAGTCAAACAAGTCAGTCTCAATTGAAGGGAGCATTGGGATATTTACCACCTTAAGGATTCCTCCATGGTTTGGTAGGATAAGAGATCATGTAGTACAAACTACCATCATAAATATTCCACCTATTGCAAACTTACTATCTTAAGATTTCCGCCATGGCTTGGTAGGATAAGAGATCATGTAGTACAAACTACCATCATACATATTCCACCTATTGCAAACTTACTATGAACTACATTACAATCTAATGAGTAACCAGTTGAAAGTAAGGAATAGAGCGGCATCTGAACCGTGCACAGAACTACTTTTTTGTACCATACCCAAGACGGGGGCAGGCCACAGCTGAAAAAATTAATCAGGACAACTATTAAGTTTTCCTATTTCACTATTTTTCTGCAAGCGGCCATTGGCATACTACAACTACCACAGCCAAGATAACGGAAAACTTCAGCAATCACGCAATGAGAATTCATAACAAAAGGTCCATGATTTGGCTGCAAGCATTGACCTGTTGAACCTCAAAAGGGAGGGCCACACTAAAAGTGGTAAATATATCAGAAATTGCTCTGATTTGCCACACAATCATCTACCAGTTTCATCTATCATGGAATGCCATAATGATGATACAATACACCATTGTGAAAGTAGCAAGCTACTCCACCAACAAGAATTTTTTTGGTTCAAAACGAGATAAAAATAGATTAACTGTAGAACAAGGTAAAGAAAAAGGCTTTTCTATGGCCTAGTGATCTACGAAAGTAAAAGTACTGAAATCACAAAAGCTCTGAAAAGAGTTTTTCCTACATAATATGAACACATTGGTGGGATTCCACCAAGGTTGACTGCCTTCAAATCATTTAGCTGATACTTGCATCACATCCACTATGAAGAAAACAAATGACTAAATTTCCATATGTTAAATAGTCAACTCATGATCGTCAATCTACATACATCTAATACATGAAGTGAGAAAGAAAAAAGTCTCAAGTCCAATACAGTTGTGTCATCGTGTACAAAGGACCACCAGAGAAGCATTTAAGCAGGTAAGGTGCTAGAATCTTTACTTGGTATTCTACCTTTGGGAACCGAAAAGGCAACTCAACTCATCTCAAACTACTGTGATAAAGCATCTAATTCATGGATAGAATAAAGCTCTTCCGAAAAAATCTTTAAGAGTTCCGTGGTGATAGTCACGCAGGACAAGCAGGTAAAGCTATAGCTCGGGTAACCAATCAATGAAGGAGTAGCTTCCAAGGCGTGAAATTGCCTCACCACAAAGAAGAAAGAATCGAGACAAGAAGTTCCATATAGCTAAAGCTAAATCCCGAGAAACTAATGAACTACATAACACACACAGCCACTAAGGTGCAACTGTCTATCCAATATGCAAGTTAAGAAAACCTTACAGAAAAGACTCTCTCTCTCTCCCCGCACACACGTATATGGATCACGCCTCCCTTGCTCCGAATATCCGTGACTATACCACTAGTATTATATTTTGTAAAAGCAATCATAGGATTAGGTAACATATGTAAGCTGGAACGATGATAGAAGACGGAAACAACAAATAAATGAGGCTATCACGATAATAGCCTATGCTCATAACTAACAAGATGGATCTCTCTACAACACTCTATTTTACAAAATTTTCAGCACAATATATTTTGAATTTTGAGAAAAGGTTGTTGTTACTACAATTATTGTTATAAGTTCTCTGTCAATTCAGAATTAAAATAAGATATTTCAAACCACAATTTCCTGTAAACTGAACATCCTTTCAGTCCCTCAGAGCTATGTCACCTGCACCACCAACCACCCCCACCTTTACTCTTTATATGAGTCTTCTTTTGGGTTCACATAACAAATACTGTTGTTGTGCACTTGTACATTATAATCCTTTTCTAATAACCTACTAAGCAGATAGTAAACATGCTTTAATTTCACTGTCAATATTTTAATTTCCTTAGATATTTAAGTATTTTAGAACAGATTCCTACATCGACCCACGCACTTGATCCTGTGAACTGAACATGAGATATAGAGACTACTTGTTACAATATGTGTAGTATAACACCCCTAAATACTATATTGTGATTGCTCCCTCATACAATCCTATATTGATATCAGCTCACATTCTTAGTTGGGAATGGAAGTCGTCATTAGCAGCAAAATCAATGTATCAGCAGATCACTCTCCACTAAAACCTACAAAAGTGTAAGTTAACTTGGTCCTACATTTGATCCAATTTATTCCAACACTTAATTTACATGCCAAGCATAGATCATTTGAAGAATGCAGCATTAGAAGTGCAAATAGAACGAGGGAGGATGTGACATGAAATAAAGTATACAATCTACTCACAGCAAATTAGTAAAGCAAAAGGAGCATCAAATCAAGGAAATAAAGATGTGAGTTGCTATTGAATCTGAAGAGGGATTAAGAATGACAACTCAGTATAAGCAATGAGAACAAGAGATAGCTTAGGACGATTGAATTAGAAACCATGTCCAAATGGCTAAGATCATCCAGAAAAATGTAAAGACTCTAAATTAGACAACAAAAATCTTTGACTTATTTTTAAGAGAGCATGAATGAAGAGTTGGATACATGTTCATCTCAATAGAAAGATGGAAGAAATTAGATTTGGCAAGAGAACCAAAGAAATCACAACATAAATTACAACAGTCGAAAAGAGAAGCAAAGTACAGTAAAAGTGAATAGAAGAAATGGAAGCAAAAAGAGAAGCAAAGTACAGCACGCAAATAGAAGTGGGGGAAAAAAATGATAGTCAGGCAGGGAAGGTACAGCAGTATTAAGCCACAACGTTAGCTGAGCAACTGATTGGTTTGGCTGTTAGCTGTGGTAGCACCTCAATTATGTACCCCTCTTACCTCCCGCTAGCCAGAGATCAGGTAACATTGTCCACCAAGTCGTAGAAAAAAAAAAAGAAGTGATTAAAAAAAAGAAGTAAATCACCTGCCATTTGTCTGCCTGTGTTGGGATTTGAACTCTGGTCTCCCATGGTTTTCATCCCACCTCAAGAAATAAGGTGTTTTTTAAACGCATACAGGTAACTTTAGGGAACTCTACACTTGATTTAAAAAGGTAGCATCCTCCCCGCTGCGCATGATCTATCCTTTCTCAACAAAATATGCTTATAGAACCAAAATCGGGAAAAAAAAGAAAAAAAAAAACTCAAAGAAGCAACAACAAAAAAGTAGGCAACAAGTCGCCTGGGTCACTAAGACAATATCTACTAGCTCAAGTAAAAAGATAGGCAGAGTCACATGTTATAGGGAATTAAAGGAGAATTAATGTGCCATGCTATTAGCATTTGATGTGGAACCAACTAGTGTACACATTCAAAAATCTCTTCAAGTTATAAACAATTAACCCCTTTAATAGTGGCCAAAACAACAGAAAAGTGTTTACCCTATTGTGGACTATCTCATGGTTCCAGACAAGTCCAATTAAGTTAGTAGGAAACTTTGTGCCTTCCAATTCTCACATTCAAACAAGAAAAAAGTGTGAATTTGCATAATCAACAATGCAAGAGCTACACCCAACCCAAAGTAATTGCAAACTAGAGAATAAAGAAAACCGAGATTGTAGCCTAATAGAAACAAACTTGGGAGGAGTCCTAGTAGTCATATAATAAACGGCCAGATCTTTCCTATCTTTTACACTTTTATTTTCATCTCTTAAGATTAAATAAATAATAAAAAGAGATCATTTCTCCCCTGGGTTGCTTTGCATCCTAACCACGTGCTTTTCTAAATTGCACTGCTTCATCCATCAGAAGCAATAACCCCTAAATTCGCTTCACCAGGATGGAGCAATCGCTTTTCATAACATAGGTCACCATGGGGCAAACTTACCATGGAACTAGATCCACTATCATTAGTTTGAGAATTAGATATGATTAGTAGAAAGGTAGCTTATCTAGCAAAAGATATGGCTTCAAGAATGCCATCTCATAAACACGACACAATGACTTACAATGATACACACACAAATGAATAATGGACCAACAACTACATCTCAATCCAAAGCTAATTGGGAAACAACACTTAGTATATACTAGAGGTAAAACGAATGACCGTATAAAAAATACCATACAGCCACATATCTTTTTCTAGTGATATTGCAATAACGCCTTCAAAGAGAGAGAGAGACCACGTTTTCCAACATTCAAGCGCAAAGACAAACTAAACTCGCACAGCCTATCAAAATCTTTTTTTAATAAGAACGGACCAGAAAACAGGCCATCCAATCTCTGCCCCGAGGGAAATGTTGAGAAGACCTCAAAGTACCGTGGGTAACGAGTTACACGACAAGCTTAATTTACAATGCAAATGCAGACTCGTTCTTTTTCTAAATTGAAGCCACCTAGTTATTTGCTGACAAGTCAAGACACAAGCTCAACCATTATTTGCCACATGTTTCCAAATTAAACTTGATCATGGCAGCTTCCTGATGTCAGCATCTCTAACAACTCATGTTAGTAATATCAGTGTTCTATAAGAAATCAACACTTTGTCCTATTAATTTGGAGCTAACTTGTTCTTTATCTACCTGTTAAAGACCCTTAATCCCCTACCTGCTATACCTTCTACCACAATAATCAAAATTTGACAGGAATGGTCTGGAAACTGATCCGTGAAAGCCACATCACTGACAACAGCAACTCTATGTTGAATAACGGTTTTAATTCAAGAGCTTAGAAAACATAAATCAATAACTAATTATTGTGGGCATCTAGGGAAAGAGCAATTGCTATGTAGATTAAGACACTTGAGGTGTAACCCTGAACTAAGTAATGGTCATTTTAATACTTGCCCAAAGACAATTCTATCTCAAAACTCAAACAAATATATCTACACATCAAAAATCTAGAATAAACATAATAGATTGCAATACAACCCGAGTATATTCCCACACCTGTTACAAGCAAGACACTGCAAACGCCCTTGCTTTCCATCAGCCAAATAACTCCTTTTAAGATTTGCATTATCATAAATCAACTTCACCATAAGCAAAAAAGACTTCTTTAATGCACTTTGATCCACCTCATTATGCTTCATAATCCTACTACCCACACTACTCCCTCCTTCAAAACCTCCACCACTCCTCATATACTTCCCAGGCCTAATCATTTCTTCCCCTCCTCCTCTACCACCCATATACAAACTACTACTCGTCCCGCCCTTAACCGGGCCCGGGCCCACATTACCATGTTCCAACACTTGTTGCCTTAACCTCTCTAGCCCATCCCTCCCCTCATCACCAAACTTCCTCTTCATTGCATTATTATTATTACCCCCCTCTATCCCTATCGGATTCCATTCGGGCCCGGGGAACGCAAAGCCTGGCCCGCGAAACTCGGCGGGCCGGGGAAAAGAGGGGAAATCTTGATAATCATGGGGTAATGCGAAGTAAGACCTAACAGAACCATCAGCAAGAACAATGGTTCTACGTTCTAACATGTGAAACCCATAGGAAGGGGGTGGGGGTGGGTCACGGAAAGGGAAAGGGGGTAGCCCACCCAAATGGGTATTCGGGTCGGGTCTCGGAGATGGGTTGTTGTTGTTGTTGTTAATAATGGGTTTCGGGTTGGGATTAGGGTTTGTGGGTTGTTTGGGAGAGGGCTTTGATTTGGGGTCGCCGGAGGGTTTGGGATCGCCGGAAGAAGATTTGTTTTTAGCGGTGGATGGGTCCCAACGGGATTTACGATGGGTATTCGGGTCGGGTCTTGGTGATGGGTTGTTAATGCGTTTTGGAGGGTTACTGCCTCCTGCCATTGGGGAAATTAGGGATTTCTTGAAAATATTTGAAGAGTTATGAGCAGCTCAAAGAGAGTAGTTGTTATATGTGCAAGAAAACTAATCTTCCCTATTTTTTCTTTTCCTACCCGCTAAGTAATCTATATCTATATCTATATCTATATATAATTAAAAAAAGATGATAATAATAATAGTATTGTGACAAAATAATGCCAAGTGTTACAATTATTTTAGAAAATAGTTAATTAGTTATTAGTTAGTGTTATTTAATAATATATATAGATGTAAATATATATAAAAAAAAAAGGAAAAAAACAAAAAACTGAACCGTGGATACAACTCCCACGTTTCAGTTTTATAATTTGCTATTAAGTTGTACTACGAAAAGGAAAACAAAAAGGGGGGCAAAAAAAAAAAAAAACTTAAAAAAAGGGAAAAAAAACATTCCGCTGAACCGTGGATACATACAACTCCCACGTTTCGCTTTTTATAATTTGGCAATTAATTTGCTATTAAGTTGTACTACGAAAAAGGAAAACGAAAAGGGGGGAAATAGAAAGAAAAAAAAAGCCTACTCCTAAACCCACTTCTCCCCCTCATCCCATTTCTCCATGAACCCTAAAATTAGGGATACCACATCCCATTTCTCCATGAACCCTAAAATTAGGGTACCACGATCTGTAGTTTTTTCATAATGGAGCAGTTAAGAGCCGGCAATAGATCACGATGCAGTGGTATTTCTTTTCATAGTTTATGTTTTTTTCACATTTATGGTTATATCTTTTATTAACAGAGGAATTAATGGCGGCTCAAATTAATTTTATTAGCGAAATTAACACCAAGCCGATGAATTGGAGGTTAAAGGTTCGTATTGTCAGGCTTTGGGAAAAACCACTTCACAACAAACCTGATAGTCCTTTTTCAACTGAGCTTATTCTGATGGATGAAAAGGTTAAATATTTGCACTTTAATTCTATTTGTGGAAAAACTTAGTCTTATTTACTGATTTAGTGTTTTTGTAGGGCGCCGCATTCACGCAAGTGTTGGCGTGAATATTATTCAAAGTTTGAAAATGATGAAACAAGAAATCAAGGAATTGGGTTTGTACATCATGAAGAATTTCATGGTTTGTCCAAATAAGGAGAAACCGAGGATCAAAGACCACAAGTGTAAGTTGATTTTCATAAGACCATTGTCGAGGAAATACAGGATCCATATTTTGACATGTGTATCTTCAAATTCAAACCCTATGAGAGAATTGTCTAATCCAGAGGATTTTGACGACACCGAACTATTCGGTAATAAATTTTTTTTTCCTTTTTTCTTTTACTTTCCGTTATTAAATTTCGTTGTCCATGGGTTGAACCGATTGGTGATACCAATTCCAAGATTTCCGAGTTTCTTTAGATTCTATGCAACAAAAGTATTATAGGTTTCTCTCTACTGTTTGTTGGAGGATCATTTGTTTTCTTGTGGTGAGTACTATTGTGGCTAATTGTTGCAACTAATTTGGATGAGTCCAGAATGTTTGTGTAAGCTATTGTCATGGTCTATTTTGATTATATTCTACCTATTCCATTTTTAACTTTTGAAAGGTGAATGCAAATTCCTCCTGTAATTCACGCATACATGTTGTGAAAGCATAATGTGATGTGGTATGAATATCAGTACTTTCTATTCTTTGCCTCATTATATCAAGGCCATGGATTCATTAATATCCTTTTTTTTTTTTTACTTGTGTTAAGGGGAGGAAACCTAAACTAACAATTGTATTAGTTTAGGTTCTACCGCAAAATCTCTTCACCCGGGCGGTGTCGATGCTCTAGAGAGAATTCATATGGATGTCCATGTCACTTTCATGAAATAATATGCACTTTTCAGCTTCTTCAACATACATACATATTAATTCTTTTAAATTATAGCTTTAAACATACCTCAACTATGACCAATTCTCGCCGCACCGATTTCTTTGGTCAATATTTTTGTAGATGTTATCGGCCAAATTGTGAGTTATGGGGACGTATACCGTCAACCAAGATGGTAACATCCGGATGTTCATGAACGTTGAGCTGCAGGATTATAAGTAAGCTTTCGACAACTATTCAATGCTTAATTACTTTGTAATTTTGAATCATTTCCTTAACCTTATAATAATTGTAGGAGCAACAACATATCTGCAACATTTTGGGGCGACTTTGTGGAACGTATCAAGCCACATTTGATTGAATCGAATGATAAGCCCGTTGTCGTCGTCAGAGCTTTGTTAGAGCACATCGATTTCGAGGTTATTAAGTTGTCTACTTATTTTGCAATTCTATGTCTTTGTACAATTAGCAAACTCTTATTAATATAATTAAGCGTGCAGAACAATATTCAGTGAGGAACACTTGGCACGTCTCCAAGCTTTGGATCAATTCACAACTTCCTCAAATTGTTGACTTTAGCTCCAGGTTTCACAACAGTTATGCTAAATTTTTGGTCATTTCAAATTAAATTTTATTGTTACTCTTTATTAACGTATCTCAATTTACAATATGAAACAGAATCGTCTCAGTGTGTGGAGAAAGCTCACAAAGAATTACTCAAATTTCGTCTCAAAAGACTCATTCTATTGAAGATGAATTAGCATCTGGAAGTGTTGAAGTTAAAACTATTGAGGCTTTGATTGACTCTAAGCATGTGAGTACCTAATTATAAATAATCAGCACAACAACAAAAAATTTACCTAATCTTTCTGTACATAATAGTTGTATATCCAATTTTTATGAGCAATGAAACTTCTGGATTGTAGCAACCATTGTGTACATAGATCTAGAGCATGGATGGTCTTATTTAGCATGCAAAATGTGCGCAAAGAAGGTTGAGCCAGAGGGGAATAAGTTCTATTGTAAAAAATGCGGGCAAGTTCCATCTGCCAGTCATCGGTATGACCATAATACATACTTCATTAATTTTTTTTCATAAACAAACTTAAAATTGTTTCTATAATGACTCTTTCCAGGTTCAAGCTAAAATTAGGAGTGATAGATGACACCGGTACAATTATTTTGATGATGTGGGATAGGGATGCAAAAATGATCGGAAAGTCAAAGCAAATGATTTAAAAAATGCCGTATCGAGGTATACTACAAACTCTCTAAACAAAATAAGACCACCAACATCTAAAAAATTATCATTATTACCTAACTTATATATAGAATAGGGATGATAGCATGTTTACAAAATAGTCAACTGCATGATCTTTCAAATGTTTAAAGAGATTTAAGCTTTTACATATCAATTTTAAGTTATATGAACCGGTGATTGGCAATTAAAAATATTTTTGTTTACTCAAATTCCAAAAGAAAAATATTGTAAAGCCTTTAATCGGCTCTTAAGTTATTTAGCTTTAACTTAAGTGACAAATTTGTTATCAGACACCCTCTTTAGTAAAGTATAGAACCAGTCTAATGTGTAATATTCATCTTTTTTTTTCTTCTTACCAGTTCATGATGAATTGTTTAATTCAATGTTTAAAGTATCTATCTATTTTTATAATCTCGGATGGCCAGCGTTAATTTCATGCCACTGAAGGCTTCATTATTTTATCTAGGCAAGCCATAATCAAAGACATGCTTTAATGTGGAAGTTAAATTGCAAACAGTTATAAACACTTATGCTTTCATTTTAGAGTTCCCCTCTTCTACTTTAGTCTTTTTATATTAGTAGCTTGCTTTAATGTATTGTTCCTGGTATTTGGATTATGCTTACTAACACACTTATTATGACAATTGAAGCATCATCTTTGTAACAGCTTCAACCATTCTGATATTTCTTTTTTAGACTTCTGGTGTTGCAGATGACTCTTCAATACCAATAGAGATAGAAAATCTTATTGAAAAAAGATACATGTTTAAAGTGGATGTTCAGAGCTCCAACTGTGAGAATCAAGATGAAGTCTTTAAAGTTCTTACGTTTACTGATGACGAGGATATTATAGAAAAATACATTCCTTCTCCACGTGCAGAGACATTCAAAGTATGTTTATCTACTCAAATATTTCTCAAGTTTGCTATTTGTGATTGAAGTAAATTTTAATTATGATGCACATTTTTTATAGGATCCAGATTTCAATCAAAACCAAGTCAGTCATGAAGATAACGAAATCACGGTGAATTTGCAACTAATCATTAACTTCTTTAGATTATTTATTCTTCTAATTAAATGAATTGCAGCTTTTAAATAATAAAACAAATAGATACCATAGATTCAATATTGATTTTCACCTTTGCATTTTTAATATGTAGGATTCTACTGAAGATGCTGAGTTGATCGACGTCGCAAGTACACCTGTCAAGATAGCTATCACTGGTGCCGCGACAGTGGTTGAAGAAGATCCAGTTGCACAGTTGTCTGGAAACAAGATCAAAAGAGTATTTAAGAAGAAGAAGATAGCATAATGTGCTAGCATATGTAACCCTTGGAGAAACTAAAAATTGCTTGCTTATTTAGTTTGGTAGTTTCATGAGTACTTATGAACATGTTTGAATTATTTCATGTTTTTTCTGGTATTGAAATTCTGCTTTTTAGATAGTTTGATATTTTCCTTAGTTATCAATGTGATGTCTGAAATGTTCTGAAAATGTGTTGAAATTTGCAGTTTTTTTTATGAAGTTTAGTGTCTTTGAAATATGGAGTTATTTGTGGTGAAAGTTTAGATTTTCGACAATTTTCCCGACAATTTAGTGTTCACCTTAAACTTTGGTACGATGTCCACGGACGATGTACTTTTTAAATTGTAACATTATCATGATAGTTAAAGTTTTATTTCATTCTTCTTTCATCACCAGCTGTTCAGTAACAAAAGAAGACATTTTTCAGCACTAAAGCATCCTCACACCAGCATTTCAGTGCCATTCTGCATTAAGCAAAACAGAATTTTCAACCAGCAAAAACTCCAGTTTGAAGGGAAAAGTATAATTTCCATAAAAAAAAAAAAAAAAATCATACCTTCTTTATAGTAGATGAATCAGTTGCCTCATCATCAAATAATAGATGAAAAATCATATTTCTGGAAAAGTTTAATTGGAAAAAATTGCCAATTATAAAGAAAAGCAAAAATGAAAGTAAATGGGACAGATAGTCACTTTCCTAATTTTATACGGTCAAAAATCAACCAACAAACCACTAAAGTCACTTTCCTAAATAGGACAAAATTCACTTTCCTAAGTTCTCTCTGAGTCCTGAAACTTCCACTGTGACCATCGAATTCAAGAACAGCTGAGCTAGCCACGACCAAGTCGGAGTTCCTCTGCTCCCTATTCAGCATAAATCCTTCTTCAAAGGTAAAAATTCATCTTCTTTGATCTGATTTTGCTTTAATTGCACCTACTAAGCTCTCACCTGGTTTAGCAAAAATCATAACCACAGAGCAACAAACTATAAGATGATGATGTTGAAGCCATTGAAGAGTGATTCAGATATGAAATCAACGAGCTCAAACTATCTTCACCGATTCGATTCCATCAGTGTAAGGCACTTCTTTTGAGTAATTTCTCCCAATATTCCATGTGAAAATTTGAAACAAATCAAAACATTTGTAACTGTTTATAAATGACATGGGTTATTTATAATTTTCTACTCTTAATAGCAAATTATTTAGAAAGGCACTAATATAATTTAACTTTTAAATTAAGAAGTTCTTTCTTTTAATAAATAGATAGATAAGGGAGAAGAGGAAATGCCACTTGAATGATTCCTGTTATGAATTTACATGTCTTTATTATTTTTAACTAAATTTTAATTATTAAAGTTGTCTGGATTGTCCTTCAACTTCAACTGCATTTAATACGTTGGTACCCAATTTGGTAGATGCTAAAGCTAACAGTTATATAGTCCAAAAACAGTTTTTGCACTTTCTGACAAATGTATCTTTTCTAAAACTTCCACTTTTCATTTTTCAAAACCATCAAACCACTTCATCTTACTTCCACATTCTTTCAAAAAAGGCATACTAAATCCATCTTCTTAGATCGATCTCCATGGAAAATGAAAAAATTCCACTTCCCAGACCAACCACATACAACATACAGAATCAGAAACGGCGCAAAACAAACTCAGTTATCAAAGGTATTATGATCTTTTATTACCACTACCATCTGTGATCAATAAGTTTTATAAAACTTCCGGTTTCAAGCTTAAAACAAATAAAACCATTAGAGTAATGATGGTATAGAAAAATCAGTTCTAATTTATGCAGTCGGTATAGTGAAAGATTTACTATTTAAGAGTAGAAAAATTATTCAAATAAATTTAACTTGGAATTGAGGTTGCTTGGAGAAGTTACAGTTATCGACATTATTAGAAGTGGTTTAAAGTGTTGAATGGAGTGGAACTATAGTGTTAGGTTGTTTCCAGTCGATAATCAAGTAATGAGACTAATTATTATTATTTTTTTATGACAAGGAACCTGCATCCTTTACCCTTTGGGTGCGCACATTATAAACCCCGCACCTGTACAATAGCCCGCAAACCACACTAGAGAAATATGCAAAATATAATTGATTTATTGATATGAAAAATATGCAAAATCATAAATTCCTTTGCTCTCGCGTGCTAGATACACATATTTGATTAATTCTATCATCTATTGCTTAAACCTCTTCTGTTGATAATTTTTTTCCCTATCATATTCTAACTTATGTAATTTTTTCTATTGCTCTGATTTAGCATATTTTCCTTTATATGTACTGCTAATTCTAGAAGCTGAGTTGAGATAACATACAAATTTCTTCTACAGATAATGTTGAACCCTCCAAAAACAGAAACTATGCTGTCGAAAATGAAGAAAGACTTCATCCTTTGTCTGATATAACAAATGGTGAGTGACAACATCCTTGATTTAATATATTTACAATAGCTTTCCTTGAAGTTACTGTACCATAATTTATTCTTATTTGAATGTTTTGTTAAGTTGGATAATAGTTAAACAACTAATGATGAATATATAACTCATTGTGTAGACATGAGAACACGTCATCTTCTTCCTGATTTAAACACATTTCCTATATTGCAAGGTTAGTCCCTCAATTGTGTTCGTTATTTAAGACCTTTATCATATACACTTTCTTTTGACTTATTTTGTTCATCTGTTTTACTTATAAACATTAAACAATGCCATCATAGGTATGCACGATGAAAACATATTGCCTGATTTAACTGACACTCCAACTGAAAAAGGTATGAGAATTTTGTTTGTCTTATTAATTTTTAGTCCAAAGTGGATCACAAGTTTTAAAAACAAGTACTTTAACAGGATTTTGTAATTGATAATAAAATTTTATATTACTTTGTAGATGTGCAAACACATAATTCTCTACCTGATTTAAATGACACACCACTACTGGAAGGTGAGTATTTCAAATTTACATTTGTTATCAGTTAAAATAAATTACAATGTTAAGATTACTGGAAATTAATTAGTCTAACTCTCTTACTAGAGATTGAGGCTGCAATAAGCAACACAGTTATACAAGGTACGTTTCTAGGAAATATTGGTTTAACTTCAAAAAAATGACATCATACGAAAAAAAAAAAAAAAGACATCATACGAGATGTGACTTTCTGAATGTACAATCTTAAATTTAACAAAAAGATTATTACGTTTACATCAATATCGCTCAATAATTTTACACATAACAGGGCAGCTGCAAACTAACATAGAAGATGACGATGAAGAGGAGTATCCAGGTATGACAAGCATACCTTTGAAACTGCCGTTACTATTAGAGATGAATCTATATTGGCAAATATAGATGTATATATTAGAAAACAACTCTATTAATTGATTTAACCACTGTCTTTAGATGTGGATGTTGAATGTGGCGACATTTGCACTGAAGGTACTTGAGAGAAACTCTTATTCACATAAAACAGTGCTATAAATCAAATCAATTATCTTGTGTCATTAAATTTATATATACTATTGCAAGTATAGATTACTGGGATATAGGAGATGCTACATATGAATGCGAAAAGTGTGGAGCTATATTTTGGTATGAAGAAAGAATCCACAAGCATTACAACTCAAAAAACCCAATTTTCACAATGTGCTGTCAAAAAGGAAAAATAAAACTTCCAGATCTTAAGAAGCCTCCTCAAGTTTTGGAACAACTACTATTTGGAACAGGTTAGAGGAATCATTACTTTTAACATCAATATATTCAAATCAAATTATACTCACATTCATCATTCTGCAATTATTTTATTACAGGTCATAAAAGTAATCATTTTCAAGAAAAAATAAGGAGTTATAACTCTATGTTCTCATTTACATCAATGGGGGGAAAGGTTGATGTCTCTGTCAATCAGACACAAGGGCCAAGAACATTCAAATTATTTGGACAAAATTATCATCAAATTGGGAGCTTACTACCTCCTGAAGGATCTACTCCAAAGTTTGCACAGTTATATATCTATGATACAGAAAATGAAGTTGCAAATAGAATTAACGCTGTCAGGTTAGTATTCCACCTTATTTATATAATACTATGCAAATAAAAATTAATTTAGATGACCTTATTGATATCATATATTTTCTTTCAGTCGGGGCCAAGATGTTAATAAACTTCATGCTGAAATTGTCGCTGATCTAAAACAAATGCTCGATGACAATAATGTTTTGGCCAAGACTTTTAGAATGGTCCGAGATAGATTCCAAGAAAATATCAACTCAAATGTGAAGCTCAGACTAATAGGGAAAAGAGGTACCGATGGTAGAAGATACAACTTACCAACAATAACAGAAGTAGCTGCTTTAGTGGTAGGTGACTTTGAAGTTTCTGGATGTGATCGTGACATCATTATAGAAACACAATCTGGGCAGCTACAAAGGATAAATGAACTAAATGCTGCATATTTAGGTCTACAATACCCTTTACTTTTTCCTTACGGTGAAGACGGGTATAGAGAGGACATTCCTTTAAGTGGAGGTGATAAATCATCGGGAGGAAGGCAATATGTTAGCATGCGAGAATATTTTGTCTATAGAATTCAAGAAAGAAAAGACGAAGTTCCTACCATTGTGTCCTCAAGAAGACTATTTCAACAGTTTTTAGTTGATGGCTATACAATGATTGAGTCTTCTCGGTTGAAATTTATCAGGACTCATCAAAAGCAATTAAGAGTTGATTTTTATAAGGTCCTAACAGATGCTATTTTACATGGAGACACTGATCCTTCATCCCAAGGAAAAAGAGTAATTCTACCATCAAGCTTTACAGGGGGTGCACGATATATGTTGCAGAATTATCAAGATGCTATGGCTATATGCAAATGGGCTGGGTACCCTGATCTTTTTATCACATTTACTTGCAATCCTAAGTGGCCAGAGATTACTAGATTCGTAGAGAGCAGAGGGTTGACTCCAGAAGATCGTCCAGATATCTTAAGCAGGGTGTTCAAAATCAAATTGGACGGCTTAATAAAGGATTTGAAAGACAATCAAGTTTTTGGACAAGTAAAAGCAGGTATATAATATTTGCACTTTAAACTTACATATAGATGCTGATTTTATAAGATCATTTTTTAATATAGATGATTTTTGACAAACCTTTTTTTCTATTAAACTCGGTTGATTTCCAATGCAGTGATTTATACCATTGAGTTCCAAAAACGAGGGTTGCCTCATGCTCATATCTTGCTTTTTCTTCATGAGCATAATAAATTTCCATGCGCCTCAGATATTGATCGAATAATTTCAGCAGAAATACCACATGAAGGGGATGATCCTTATTATTATAATGTCGTGAAAAATTTGATGATGCATGGCCCATGTGGTTCTGCTAGGAAGTCTTCTCCTTGCATGCAGAATGGTAAATGTACGAAACACTTTCCTAAAAAATTTGTTGACGCAACAACAGTTGACGAAGAAGGATATCCTGTTTATAGAAGAAGGGATAATGGTAGAACAATTATGAAAAATGGAATTGAATTGGATAACAGGTATGTGGTGCCACACAATCGCTTCTTATTATTAAAATATGGTGCTCATATCAATGTGGAATGGTGCAACCAATCACGATCAATAAAATACTTATTTAAGTATGTCAATAAAGGGCATGATCGTGCAACTGCTGCTTTTTCACAAAGTACTCATGAGGATGGTTCATCAACTGTTGATGAAATCAATATGTATTATGATTGTCGCTACATATCACCATGTGAAGCCGCATGGAGAATATTAAAATTTCCAATTCACCATAGAGAGCCGCCAGTGGAAAGACTATCATTCCATCTTCCAAATGAACAGCCCGTCATTTTCTCTGATGATGATCACATTGAGAATGTAGTAAATAGACCAACTGTAAGGGAATCGATGTTTTTGAGTTGGTTTGAGGCAAACAAAGAATATCCGGAAGCAAGAGATTTGACTTATGCAGAATTCCCTCTTAAATTTAGGTGGGATCAAAATTTAAAAAAATGGGTCAGGAGAAAAACATCTGCATTTTCTATTGGGCGGATTTTCTTTGTTACTCCAGGGAGCGGAGAGTTATATTATCTGAGGTTGTTGTTGAATATAATCAAAGGTCCAATTTCTTATGATGAACTAAGAAATGACCATTCCACTTTTAGAGATGCATGTTATGCACTTGGTTTGTTGGATGACGACAAAGAGTATGTTGATGCTATAAAGGAGGCCAGTAACTGGGGAATGCCATCTTATCTTAGACAATTATTTGTCATGTTGTTGTTATCAAATTCAATGTCACGACCAGAATTTGTTTGGCAAGCGTCATGGCGGTTATTGTCAGACGATATCCTTCATGAAGTAAGAACATTATTGGATAACTCAGGTATAAAAAAAAAATGATTATATAATTACAATGTTTTTTATGTGCTCTCTAGATTAAACATTAAGTATATGTTGATACCTGATAAATACTGTATATTCTACTTCCTTGCATTTGATAGTCTAATAAACAAAGACAACTCTCTATTTTTATTTGTTCAATGTTTAACAAAAATTCAGGTTTTTTTTACCATTTCGTCTTACATGTTCTAAGCGCGTTTAAAAATATATCTTTCTTAAAAAATTGGTTGTGCCCTGTCTTGGACTTGAGTCTACTACCAGGGACTTAAGGATCTGGCCACACTAATTGCTACCTTAAATGAGTACACCAGAACTTCAAAAGTTAAACTTAGAGTGCTAAAATGTTTAGTTTAGAGTGCTTGATGTGCAAAAAATATGATGAAGTTTGCAGATTATTTTCGTGAAGTTTTTCGTGACATTTATAGTGCTCAAATGTTCAAAACATGTGCTAAAATCTGAATTTTTTTAGTGAAGTATAGTGTGCTGAAATATGGACCTGATTTGTAGTGAAACTGTGCTGAAAGGCTACTGAAACTGCACTATAAAAATTGCAGATTTTGCTGCCAATTCTCACTTTTAATTGGGTGTTCAGCTGAAACTTTGCTACAATGTGGAGTTTCTCCAAATTGACACTACCAGTTTGGTATTGAAACTTTCTAACATTGCACATATATGACTGAAATACTTTTTTTTTTTTGGTGCTAAGTTAGCTGAAATATTAAAATTACTTCTAGATTAATGGAAAGAAGTAAGGAAGAACTTTATTCACATCATGACAGGTCTTTCTCTTTTGACTTATTGTAATTCATTTAGTTTACATAACAAAAAAGAGTATTCCAGATCCAATCTTTGATATGGTATTCGATAAGATTATTTATGCTAAAAAGCAGCAACTACATATACGTGAAACTACATGATTGAGTTTTATTTATGATTATATATTTTATTTAACATTTTTATGTCATCCAGAGGCAGAGCTTACAGATGATGAATTGAAAAATCGCTGCTTGCAAAAGATGGAGAGGACTTTAAAAGGTTGTGGAAAAAGTTTTAATGATTTTCCAACAATGCCAAGACCAGATTACAGTGAGCAAGACGTTGATAGTGCCAACAGACTAATTAATGAGGAATTGCGCTATAACAAACGCTCTTTGACACAGGAACATCAACAATTAGTGATGAAATTAACAGCTGAACAGAAGTGTGTGTATGATAAAATCATGACTGCAGTGAACCAAGACAGAGGGGGGTTGTTCTTTTTATATGGTCATGGTGGAACTGGAAAAACATTTATGTGGAGAACATTGTCTTCTGGCGTACGATCTAAAGGTGATATAGTGATAAATGTTGCTTCAAGTGGTATTGCGTCTCTTTTGTTACCAGGAGGTCGAACTGCTCATTCGAGATTTGCGATTCCTTTAAATCCAACTGAAGATTCAACATGCAATATAAAACAAGGTAGTCCTTTGGCAAAGTTGATTGTTAAGGCGAAGTTGGTCATCTGGGATGAGGCACCAATGATGCATAGATACTGTTTTGAAGCTCTTGATCGAACTCTTAGAGATATTTTAAGATTTAAAGATCCATCAAATTTAGATCGACCATTTGGAGGTAAAACAATAGTACTTGGAGGTGACTTCAGACAAATCTTGCCAGTAATTACAAAAGGTACTAGGCAAGAGATTGTTAATGCAACTCTAAATTCTTCAGATTTGTGGCCCCAATGTCAGGTCTTAAAGCTAACAAAGAATATGAGATTGCAAGGAAGTCTATCAGGTGCAGATTTGGATGATTTAAAACAGTTTTCTGATTGGATTTTGGCAATAGGTGATGGAAAGATTGGATGTTCCATTGATGGCATTGAGAAAATAGAAATACCCGATGATCTTCTTATACATAATTGTGATGATCCGATATCTGGAATTGTAGAAAGTACATATTCTGATTACTTGATACATTCCACTGATATAAAATACCTTCAAGAAAGAGCAATTCTTGCTCCGACTCTTCAGATGGTGGAATCGGTGAATGATTACATGGTTTCCCTCAACCATAGTCAGGATAAATCATATTTAAGTTCGGATACAATTTGCATGTCTGATAATGCATTTACATCTTTGGAGCATGTACATACACCTGAATTCCTAAATAGTATTAAATGTTCAGGTATTCCAAATCACTCCATCACTTTGAAGGTAGGTGTTCCTGTCATGTTGTTAAGAAATATAGATCAATCGGCAGGATTGTGTAATGGCACAAGATTGATAATCACAAGACTTGGAAATCGGGTAATTGAAGCCAAAGTATTATCAGGAAAAATGGCTGGAGACAAAGTTTTTATCCCAAGAATGACACTTACTCCATCCGATGCAAGAATTCCTTTTAAGTTCCAAAGAAGGCAATTTCCAGTCATTGTATCTTTTGCCATGACCATCAATAAAAGCCAAGGTCAATCATTGTGTAATGTGGGATTATTTTTGAAGAAGCCGGTGTTTACACATGGACAACTGTATGTTGCATTTTCTCGAGTAACAAATAGAAAAGGGTTGAAGATCTTATGTTATGATGAAGATGGAAAAATAACAAATGAAGCTACAAATGTAGTGTATAAAGAAGTTTTCCGTAATTTAGAGGGCAGAAATTTTCATTGAATAAGTGTCAACTGAGCAGCAACAAGAAGTTCAATGTACATATGCAAAATATAGTTGTGCATCCTGAAGACAAACATAAAGTTGATTGAGGTAAATATTTTTCTACATTTAATCTACTTTGTAAGAGTGTGTTACAGCTTAAACGATATTCCAGTCACTGGATGATACTGTTATTTGATAAATTATCTATCTATATTTGCAGTCAACCACTTCATTTAAATTGTATAGTTGCGGAAAGATGGATTAGCAAACATCACTTCACTTTTCTGTGATTGTTGCTAGGTATGACATAGTAGTTAGAATTGAGTTTTATTAGTAAAGATATAATGTCTCTATTTAAATGAAGAATTCGAGCTGTTATGGTGTTGAATTTTCCTATTTATTTCAGGGCATATGATCGTGATGTGATTAAATTTACAGGACTGGATGCAAGTATTACTTTCAATGTCATGATTACCATGAAGAAAGTATTTTTTTATTTTTTATTTTTACATAAAATGATATTGCTATGTTGACTTACATGAATTCAAATGAGTAGTTCTTGCATCAAGGATATCAATTTGGAATTACACATGCAACTGTTTCTTGCTTTTTAAATTAAAGGGTGCCAACTGTTTTTGTTCTGCTATAACAGTGATCTAAATCATTTCCGATCCTTGACAGAGTTGACATGTTCAGAGAATTCATCAACATGGATAAAGTATCAACAAAAACGGCTGGTGAAGTTATCGGACCTGGTCCGCGTTCTGTCAAGATAGTAATTGTCTTGGTTATATTGTTGAATATGGTGGATTATCCGAGAAATTCTTGACAGAAATAGCCAAAGCAGCCTTCTTATTAGAGTGTGCTTATGTAGTTATCCGATTATCCATCTCATTTTTTGCTCTCTCGAAAGTGACTAGGGTTCTTTGTAATCGGTTCTATTTAGGAAGGTATGGTCCGTTCACACATACCTTGACGTCGATAGACATCTCCCCTATTTTGTGACTTACGCAAATTGATTAGATGAGAACCAATAGAAGAATGGAATTATGCAAAAAAGAAACTCGGCACATGATCTTATTATTGACAACATATCACTTAATCTTAAAAAATAATTGGCCTTTTCTGTTTAGACTATTTAGACTATAAACTGTTAAAGTTTTGTTTGAGCTAAATTGCTTTTGTTGTGTTGATCAGGTCCCATATAGAGAAGGTGAATCCATTGCTGTGATTGCTGATGGTGAAGATGCCAATGGGGAAGCCTAACAAGCACAGATTGTGATCCATACCATGCTAACAGTGCCCTTGGTGACTTCGCTAACTCCAAAATCGTAAGCTTTTAATTCCTAATTATTCGAAGAAAAATTTCACCTATTACAGATCACTCTTGCTTACTAATGTAGCTACAAATGTTTCATATTTCAGGTGACTTGAAGCCTGGAGCAGAGTTCAAGATTACTAGAGCTGTTGATAAAGAAATGGTTAATAATGAAGTTGAAGCAACTATATATACCATGGGAAAATGTTATTATGTGATAAGACTGATCCGAGAATATTATATCCGCAATATGTCACATATGGATCCTATACATCTATTTCTTATCTCTCCTTTCTATTTTTTCTTTTGAATAATTTGCGCATTTTAGTATGTGATAAGACTAATGAGAATATTATATCCGCAATATGTCACATACGGTTCATATACATCTATTTCTTATCTCTCTCCTCTCTATTTTTGATAATCGCGCGCGCGCGGGTACGTATACTAGTAAAAAAAGATTAAAAAGAAAAATTGTTTTAAGAGAGATTTGCATGAGAGTTCTTAGATGGTATTTTAGGGCATATTAGTGAATTAGCCCGCGCTTTGCGCCATCGTTAAAGAAAATTATTTATGATTGAATAATTTTTTATAATTATTACTAAAAAACTAATCTTTGTATATTCTTTGATCAAGTTTATCCCTATCTCTTTGAGTGAAATCATCTTCTCATTAATTGAAAGATTACTTTCAACCTTCACTTTTTCCGTGTTTCAAATATGAAGTCGTAAAACCTCCAACTTCACAAAATACACTATTATATACTTTTTCTCAATAATTTCAATAATATAATTCAGATTACAATGCAAATGTTTTCTCAATATGAATTTAGATAATTAATCAAGATAATATGTTTTAATGAAATAATAATGTCACATATTGTTAAGTCATTAGCCACAATTGAATGATATCACGTATCATATTAAACCAAAAAAATGATATTTATCACAATTGAACAGTTCAATTTAGAAAAGGAGCAAAAAAACTTCAATACAACATACAATTTTCTTAATATTAATTTAAGGAAATATAAAATAAACATAAACACAAAGAAGTTTTGTCCTTTTTCATTGTTTTCATCCTTGGTATTATATCCTTTATTCATTTGTTTTTTTCTTTTTTTATATTAGAAACTATTTTATTTTCAAAAGGTATAAGATAAAGGAAAATGAGAGAAGATACTACTCTAAAATGAAAATAGTGAAAGTATCACTTTTTAAGATATTGAAAGCAAAACTTAAGATAAATTTTAGTTTTTTAATGATTCTATAATATTGTGTATTTATATGATATTTATTAATTTAAAGGAAACAAAATATAGTCAATTCCAAACAATTAGGCAAAAACATTAGGATATAGGCTTTTCATTCATAAAATTTAAACCATTTTAAAGAAAATTACACAAAATTACCATTTCTCAAAGTGAAAGAGACGTAGTTAGTACCTAGTAGTTCCAATTCTGATTCAAACTCTTTCTTTAAAATCTTTAATCTTGTCCATTCTTTCTAATATATGCCTGCATGGAAATATAAAGAACAAATATTAGCAATATTACACAAAAAAAAAAAATCCAAGCACAACATGTAAGAACGTTATAGACTATTTGATCAAATATTTTCTAAATATCAATAAAATGTATAACATACTCTCACTTAAAATGCATCAAGATTTTAAAGAAAGTTATAAGTAAATCAAGATAATAAAAAATATCACAAGGAGTAACCTGATCATACATATACAACCTTCATTCAATTGTAAATCGAAAAATTTAACGTACCTTCTTACATCTACATATGTAAAGAGGTATTTACATATATACATATATAAAATTATGTATTTAGCGGGTTAAACTTTACTGAAAATAAGTGAGAGAATTAATATTATAGAAATTCGTGGGTTTTGAATCTTGCCACAACTCTCTCTCTCTCTCTCTCTCTCTCTCTCTCTCTCTCTCCCCTTCTTCTTAAACCAAAATAATCCAAATCAGCAAATTCACAAACCAAGCAACCTCCAATAATCAACAAACCTAAAGTTAATAAAATATAAAAAAATCATAAAGGAAAAGTGGAAGAACGACACACCAGAAACTGACACAATAAGCACATGTAATATTCCAATTTTCTATAATTAAATTAGGAAAAGCCCCCAACAAAAATCAACAATATAACATGCCCAACTTAAATTAACGGAAATGGGAAACAAAAACAAAAAGGATAATAACAGTTGATATTCTAATTTTAAGCATTTCTGGAAAAGATTTCAAGTACATTGCAAAACACAAAATTAACCTAAAAAGAAAGTAAGAAGAAAGGAAAAGGCAGAATAAGAAAATTGTTTGTGGCTACGGAAGAATAGTACTGTAGAAGGAACATAGGAGATTTCAGGAAAAGAATTCATTCTTGTGTTGCAAGATGACTCTACCACTCTTCACAATCATTTATTAGTGCAATTCTTTATTGCCTCCCAGCCATGATCTTCATTTTGTAGGTAACGGTGCTCATACAATGACTCTTCATTGTTCTCAATTGTTTACTATAATTATTTATTGCCTTTACATACGCTTTTAAATATAGTCAATAAGAAGAAAGATGCAAAAAATGTCAAAAAAGGAGATAAATTTGGAAAAGGGTCAAATATACCCCTGAACTATTAGAAAAGGGTTAAATATATATAGATTATCTTTGGGTTCATATATACCTTCTTGTTATACTTGGGGTTCAAATATACCCTTCTGTTATATTTTGGGTCCAAATATACCCCTTCTCCTTTAAAATCGTCCATGGAGGACATAAAATATGACATGGCATTGACAACTCGGTGAGGTGGACACCACATGGCATGCCACCTCACCACCCCAACCCATTTACCCCTCTCTTCCCCTTCTTCCACCACTATCATCTCCTCCCCTCCATAACTTTTCCACCATTAGCACCACCACATCACCATTTCCACCTTCATCATATGATGCCCTACTGATAAATGTCCTAAATATTCTTCCAGCAAATATTCTACCAGCATTGCAGATGAAAGAGGAAAGTTGCATTACTGTTCACCAAATAGCCAATTTGTATTTATTAATAAAATTGAATGTATTTTTTAAAATATTTCAAATCAGCTTCAAAGATCCTACGTTAAAATAGGTTAAATGTCAAACAACGGTATGTTAGTGTCAACAGAAGATGAATCTCCCATTTTATTTCGGTTTGAAAAGAAAATATGTTACGTAATACTGATTTTGATATAGAATTTAAAGTACAATATTTGGATGTTGAAGAGCTTCTTCTAAGTAATCGAAGAGTTTTGATGAAGGTGGAGATGGTGGTGTGGTGGTGCTAATGGTGGTACGGTTGTGGAGGGGAGGAGAAGATAGTGGTGGAAGAAGGGGAAGAGAGGGGTAAATGGGTTGGGGCGGTGAGGTGGCATGTCATGTGGTGTCCACCTCACCGAGTTATCAATGCCATGTTTATTTCCTCCATGGACAATTTTAACGGAGGAGTATATTTGGACCCAACGTATAACAAAGGGGTATATTTGAACCCAAAGTATAACGGTAAGGGTATATATGGACCTAAAGTATAACGACGGGTATATTTAACCTTTTTCTAATAGTTCAGGGGTATATTTGACCCTTTTCCGAAAGATAAATGTCAATGGTGGTCATATAGAGATGTCACATTACCTTGTTTATGACCAGCTTTATATTATATATAGAGTATATACTGTCTTGTAACATAGATCAAAAGACTAGAACAAGAGGAAAATCAAAAGACTTGAACAAGAGGAAAGCTGTATCAAAGACTTACGATCTTCTCCAAATTTAAAATTTTGTATCTCTCATTATAGTATTTGCTTCTTTTCAATTTGTAAGTGAATATAAAAGATCATTTTCTCGAAACTTAACATATATAATCTTAATTTTATGTTCGACCATCTGAAATAAATAATATATTATCTAATATATATAATCTTAATTTTATGTTCAACCATCTGAAATAAATAATATATTATCTATTTTTATTTGTGACAATATAACTTTTGCAAATAAACTCATTCGAAATGTAACAAATAATGGACAATTTAGTATTAAATCGGCAAATGTAAATGCTTGTAATATTGCAGGTTTTCCAAATGATTGGAAATGGAATACTACATGGAAGTTTGTGTATTCCTGAGAAGCTAAAATATTTTGTATGACTTGTCAAACATAATAGATTTATGTCGGATGAATGTAGATTTAATAGAAAGATAATTGACTCGCCAAAGTGTGATCGATGTGCTGATGTTATGTCCAAAGTCTAAACAAATATGGGGAAATTCTGCAAGTCAATACTTCAATGACTCAATGCTGCGATAGATAATAGCTGCAATCAGTGTGTCAAGTCTCGCTTGTATTTTCAATAATATATGGCATATATGAAAAGAGCATAATAAAAAGGGAAAATAACCCTTTATGACTATTTAGAAAAAATAATTACCCGAAATAGCTTATGTTTGTAAAATTACCCGAAATTGTCCAATTTATACTCTTCACTTCAAAAGCCTGTTGTATATTTATACCCTCACTATAATTGAAAAATGTTGTATATTGCTGTATACAATTGAATTTTCTTGGATATAAACACCTCTTATACATTATTATACACTTTTATACAAGGTTGATATATTGTCTACTCCAGATGTATAAAGTTATATATTGTTGTATAATGTAAAAAAGTGGCTATGCGGGGTGTAATTTAAAACTATGGCTACGCAAATGTAATTTTGTATGCTAGATTGTACATTATTGAAATTTCCCCGAATAAAAATGTGATTGAAAATAACTTTATACCCACTGAGCTTATATGCAATCAAATAATACATTATGCTCGAGAAATTGTTGAAGTATTTCCTAGTCACATTTCTAAATCTACACAAGTCAAACTAATATTTTGATCTCTTCCATATCCAGGACAAAACACAAGATGGAGATACTGCTTTTGGAAGGATCTTTTAGAGATATCAGGGAAAGTACTACAAGGATACTTATAAAATGAAGCCCACTTCAAACATCTATATATAATATAAAGGGAAAAAGGTCAAATTTACCCTCCAAGTATAATTTATAGTTTAAATTGGTCATCCGTCAAAGTTTGGGATCAAATTTGCCCTCCAAGTATGGCTTATAGTTTAAATTTGCCCTCCGTCAAAGTTTGGGATCAAATTTGATAAATAGGATTGCCCTTATATGGATGGAAGTCGACTTGGACTCCACAACACAAAAAGTTAGCCACGTTGGGTCCACATAGGCTCCACGTAGTCTCTCCCAATCCCAATTCTCTTTTTGGAAAAAAAAAAAGTGCCCCGGCAACATTTGTTTTGTCATAGTGAAGGTTTCTTCATGAACTCTTCAGAGTATTTCTGAACAGAGGAAAATGTTTTTTCTCAGAATACATTCCTAAATGTATACCGAAAGTAAGATCAGAAAAGTTATGATCCTGTAAAATTGATAACAAGACAACAAAATAAATTTGTGCAGTTTAGCTTTGAAAATCCATTTTCAGTTCTCTTGAATAGTTTTTGAGAGCTTCTGACAAGGAGGCAACAACAATGAGTTAAGTTAGCCCTGTCAAAGTTCACCTAAGATAGATGTCATGTTCAAGAAAGTTTTTCTGGTCGATAAATTCTATGTTTCTACGGGAGAGAACAACGAATCCTTGGTCGTATTAAATATTTGTTGTTGCTTTGCTATAGAATTTTTCTTACATGCCTCCTATTTTATACATTACGTGTCTACCTCGATGCGATTAAAACTCCGGCTTTTCACATTACTACATGTGCCTTAGTGTCAGCAATAGTCTAGACGGGTTAAGAGAATTGGGATTGGGAAACGAGTTAAAAAGAGAATTGGGTTTGGGAGTCTACTTGGAGCCTATGTGGATCCGTCGTGGCTAATTTTTTTGTGTTGTGGAGTCCAAGTCAGACTTCCATCCATATAAGGGCAAATTTATCAAGTATCCAATGGGAGGCAAATTTGATCCCAAACTTTGTGAGAGGGCAAATTTGATCCCAAACTTTGACGGAGGGCAAATTTAAACTATAAGCCATACTTGGAGGGAAAATTTGATCCCAAACTTTGACGGAGAGGGCAAATTTGATCCCAAACTTTGACGAAGAGGGCAAATTTGATCCCAAACTTTGACGGAGGGCAAATTTAAACTATAAACTATACTTGGAGGGTAAATTTGACCCTTTTCCCATAATATAAAACTAGGAATGCAAAAGGTGATGTGACACCTCTATATGGCCTAGAAAATCATTTATCTTTTTTTCTCTCCTATTTTTGAATTTTTCTTCATTTTAAAATTACTATGCTGTATATTAAAAAGTCAAAAATTCACTCTCTTAATGATAATCCATTAATTACACATCTTAATTCTCTTAATATCTAATACTAATTAAATGACGATTCATTGTATATGTTACACTATTTTAACTGCAAGATTTTGGTCACTCAAGAGCCACGAGCAAGCAGCTTTTTCCATGATAGTTGGAGATGTGATGATTCATTTCCCTTGTACAATTCTTTTTCCTTCATTCTTTGCATTCATTAATTTGTTTGATAATTAATTTTTTTAATCATATTTATGGAGTACATCTAATTATATCTCATGAGTTACAAAAACCTCCGTCTATTTGCATTCTCTACTTGAATAAGATGTCTTCTCAACTCCCTTCTACCTAATTCTTATGGCTTAACCAATCTATAAATAACAATCACACATGGAGTTGTTGGATGCTCATTTTTGTTTTCTCCTCATCCCTTTTTTACCTTAGTTGAAAATTTTGTTTGAGGTTTTCTGCAATATCTAAACACAGTGAATGAATTTTTGTTAAGTGATGTTGCTAGAGTGAATTTGCTAATCTATGTTGTTGTGTGTGTATATATATATACGTACATATATATATATATATATATGTACGTACGTACATATATATGTTTGTTAATCTCTACTATTTGCCCCTAATTATTTTGTTCCATATAATTTTGTTTTAAGAATTCTAATTATCTTTTTCTCCTTTTTGGGTTTTTTTCCTTCATTTTATTCATTGACCAATTTGTTTAATAACTAAAATTACTTCTATCATGTTTATTGCATCTAATTATGTCTAAGTTACAAAAAACCTTCATCTATTAGCATTTTCACTTAAATAATATGTTTCATCAACTTCCTTATTGTACCTAAATTTTCATGGCTTAACCAATTTGTAAATTAACAATTATACATGGAGTTGTTGATGCTCTTTTAGATTTTTTTCAATTTTCTTTTACCTTATTGCAAGCTAGTCCTTATTGCGTACAAAACTTAAATGGTTGTTTTTATAAACTTAAATGATTATTATAACAAGTATTTTTAGTTGTTTAATTTTCACAACTACACCGTAACCATTATCCTCAAAACGTCAACTTAAAAGATAGCGATAAGTCAATACGGTGAATAATGATGAGATAATTACACTCAATATCAATTGGGGTACCAATGCTATCAAATTTAGCCCATATTTGAGTTTCTTTCCCACAATAGCCCATCTTCAGTTTAAACAATTTTTTTTTTTTTTTTAAATGACCCATTCCCGTCTTCCTCCCCCTCTCTCTCCACTGCCTCCTTCTTTTTCATTTTTTTTTTAAATTTTTAAATTTTTTTTTGGAATTCGCCACTGCCTTTTTTTTTTAATTTTAATTTAATTTTATTATTATTATTTTTTTTTTTTTTGGAGTTCGCCACTGCCTTCTTTTAAAAAAAAAATTATTTTTTATTTTTATTTTTTTGTTTTTAAGTTTTTTTTTTTAATTTCTCATCTCCCTCTGTCACGTCAGATCTTTAATTTTTTTTTTTTAAATTTTGTTTTAATTTTTTTTTATTTCCCCTCTCCCTCTGTCATGCCGGATCTTTGATGTTTGAACAGTTAGTTCTGGTGGTGGTGTTGGAGTTCGCCGGAGAACGGAACTCCGATGATGACTGTATATGGGTGTATATGAGTGTATGTCGGTGTATATGGGTGTATACGCCGGAGAACAAACTTCGGCTATACTATATATGGGTGTATATGAATATATATGGGTGTTTAATATTGTATATGGGTGTATATGGATATATGGGTTATAATATTATATAATATTATATATGGGTGTATTATATTGTATAATATTGTATATGAGTGTATATGGATGTATATGGATATATGAGTTATAATATTGTAAAATATTGTATACGGGTGTATAATATTGTATATGAATGTATATGGATGTATAATATTGCATACGGGTGTATATGGAAATATGGGTGTATAATATTTGTATATAAGTGTATATGAATGTATATGGGTATATGGATTATAATTTTTGTATAATATTGTATATGAGTGCATAATATTGTATATGACTATATGGATTATAATGTTGTATAATATTGTATATGAGTGTATATGGGTATATGAATTATAATACTCTATTAAAAAAATTAAAAAAATAATAATAAAAACGTTTAAAAATTAAAAAAGGAGGCAGTGGCGAACTCCAACAAAAAAAATAATAAAAAAAAAATGAAGAAGAAGGAGGCAGTGGAGAGAGAGGGGAGAAAGAGGGGAGTTTTGGATTAGAGCTTTGCAATGTAAGTTTTGGGCTATTTTTTTGCAATGTAAGTGACCCAATCGTATATTTATGAAATTTCCCCAATAATGATCTCTTACTCTTTTTTTCTTGATTTATTCTCCTATACTTAGTGGTTCAGCTTTCCATAATTGACAGTTTTCCCAACAGTCATATCTACATAATTGACAGTTTTCCCAACATTCATATCTATGTATAATGCTAAGTAATTATATGCATTGGCTATTTACACTAAATCATTATTATAGTTAAGTGTTTTAATAGTGTGAATGTATAGATTAACTAACAATAGTTAAGTGATAGCATGTATATTCTTACATATGTCATACAACCATTGATTTGGTGTAAATACCAGTGAATAAATATTATTCATATACTATAATTTATTTTAATGATCGCGCGAAGCGCGGTTTAATTTTCTAGTTACTCCAAAATTGTGGAGCATCAAACAAAGACTAAATGTCCCAAACCAAATAGATTATGAAGCAGTGGAAATGAAAACAAATTGTTTGATTAAAGTTAGACTTATGAATGATGAGGACGTACAACATCATCTATTTAGACTTATTATTGAAGATTATTGATATTTACTGAAGGTCAACAAAATTACGATTAGGCATGTCTGGAGGGAGACAAATCAGTGTGCTGATTTTCTAGCAAATGAAGGACATAATTTTGAAGAGAAGTTGACACTCTAGAATAATGCATTTCAGGACATGAAGTTTCTTCTTCTAGCAAATTTAAGCCGTGTCACTTGTGAACGATTTTAAAATCTTTTGTTTATTCCACTAGACCGAAAGAATAATAAAGAATTCACACATATGATATCAATGAGTTGAAACTAAATTTAATTATTATTACTATATTACTTTACACAAAAGTTTAAATTTGTCAAATAATGTGCGCACGTACACACACGTATATTTGACAAACATATAGTTTAAAATTTATAGATATATAACATAATAAATAAAATTGAAAATAATAAAGGTAAAACAAACATTGCCTAAAATAGGAGGAAAATAAGATTTATTATTCAAAGTTGGGAGAAGTGTTTGATTTTTAAAGCAAAATTAAAAAAAAAAAATTCATTCTTTAAATTATATACACTAAAAAAAAATAGTATCATTTACCCTTTTATAATAGATTGACTTATTATTTATTACAGATTACCATTAATGTTTATTAACTATATACAAAATTATGTAAATATTTCTTAAACCTTTTAGTGCATATAACTTAAATTAGTATAATATTACAACTGTATTGTATACTGTACGTTGAAAAAAACGAAAGGAAATGTGTAACAAAAACTATGAGGTACCAAACTGCAACTGAACTGAAATACGAGGTTGTTTACAGTAACTTGGCGATAATTTTGTCCTTTCAACGGTTCAACCAGTGAACCAAACTGAAAGCTATCTCTCCACCCAAACTGAAGTCTTTCAGCTTCTTGAGTATTCTGTCTGTCTATTCTTTGGTGAGTATTTTATTTCTTGCTTTCTTGGAACTAATTTACCTAAAGATAGCTATTTTAAGACTTTTGGGTGTGTCCCAATTACCCTTTTCTATGGTTAAGTAGAATTATATTTTGTAGTGCCATATATACATTCTTGATTTTTAGTGGTTCCAGTTATATAGGAGCCTATTGGTATTCCTGTTAACATTTATGGATTGAGTGTGGGCTCATGAACATAGAGGGACAGTGTGGTTCAAATCAGTTTACTGAATTAGTTTGGATTAATTAGATAATGATTCTGTTTTCTTTCTTTTTGATGAGGTAATTAGCTAATGATTCTGACTTGTTTATTTTGTTGTGAAGGTTGCTTCTGATGTTTATGGGGTAGCTTGAGTTAGGATGGCTTCCTTCATTCCCATGAATGTTGCATGTCCATTTGCCATTTCATGCTCTAGTAACAAGATTCAAGGCACTGATGAATGTAAGAATTTCATGTTTGATGTCTTCATACAAATAGGAAGGGCATTGTGAATCCTTAATTTCCAATTTTCACTGTTCATAATATTGAACTGAGATGTAGTGTTGCTCGGACTCCCAAAAGATGCTGCTGCACGCATGTCGGATCCTCCAAAAATGCACTATTTTTTTGAGGATCAGACAAACACCCAGCGGCATTTTTGGAGAGTAAGAGCAACATGGTTTTACATGGAGCTACATGGATAGTGAGGATTCATATAGCCATAGACATACTTCTTGTTGTATACACACATTTTCTTGGACTGCGACAGTTCAATTGTTGTTAGCCTACAATTGGCTGAAGAATAGTTAACTTATCAAGAGGCACAAAGTATTAATATTAAGTGATTTGTGAGTAGAGCACTGGAAGGACAAGTTGACTTTGAGAGATATAGGATAAGAAAAACTGAGGAGGAAAACTTTGATAAGATACTAGGACTTATGTTCTGTGAACATGCTGAGAAGCTTTAAAGAGCCCACCATGATTTAAATGTTTTATCAAGACAAAATGCTTTGTGAAGTAACCTGACTGTTCAAAAACATTAGCTAATTATTGCCTACAACTAGTTATTGCTCCTTATTCTTATGTATCCAGACGAGAAGGCCTAATCGAGTCTGAGCTTCATTTATAGGTTTACTTTGTCCCTTCCGTTTTAGGTCATCATGAGGTTGTTTCAGTGACTAGTCAGATTACTTTTCTTCTTTTTCTTATGTTGTGTTGGGCCCTTGAGATGTATAGATCTCATATGAGTACTTTATCCACGTAATATCGTGATTGAATTGTTCTAATTCTTGACAAATTTCTTTTTAACATAACAGATAAACTACAATCAAGGAGCTCAGGTATTTTGTCATCTAAAGAAGAAGCAACTCGTCGCCAGCTTCTTGCATTAGGTCTTGCCAGTCCTTTGGTTACACTCATAACATTCAACTGCGGCTCAACGGTGCTACCAGCTTGGGCAGAGGATCAAGAGATTCAAGACAAGGATGAAAGTGTGGTTGGAGCTATTAAGTCCTTGTTTGATCCAAATGAGACAACAAAGTCAGGAAAAGTCTTACCAAAGGCTTACTTGAACTCAGCAAGAGAGGTGGTGAAGACACTGCGTGAATCCGTAAAGGAAGACCCAAACGACATGTCTAAGTTTAGACGAACGGCTGATGCAGCAAAGGAATCCATCAGGGAATACCTGGGTGGATGGAGAGGAGAAAAGTCAGTAGTCAATGAGGTAATCCTTTTTCAACAAACAAAAAAAGTGGATTGTTTTTAACTGTAGCTCATGCGCAATATGGTGGATTGGTTGTTTCCAAATATGCTTAGAAAATTTGAAAAATAATTGGCTAAGCGGCTCACAAGACATACTGACTTCAAATTGCAATTTTATATAACCTCGGCTTCTAAGGTAGTTATTATAATACAACGACATTGTAAAGATCATTTATTGTTCGTCGAGCGCCTTTTGGATGTCCATGCTCAACAAATTAAAGTCAAGAGTAACTCCAAATATTACCTTGCATAATGTCTATTGAACTAAAATTATTTCTTCTCAAACATCTACCTCTACGGTTTTTAAAGTTCTGTTGGCAGGGAGTTATTGGGGGCTTCTTACTCAAGCTTTGTCATGACGGCGCTTATCTACACCCAGCTGATATATAATTATTGACATGCATTTTACACTAGCATGCAAAACAAGAGTTGTAGTTTAGGGCTTTTTTTCTGCTGTAGTGGAAACAGAGTTTGTTTCATCTGGTCATTGTTTTGACTTAGTGCTACTTGCAGGTGTCATATGTTATGCTAGAGAAAGCTATTAGATCTTTGGCCAGCTTTTATTCGAAGGCAGGGCCATCTGCTGCACTTCCAGAAGAGATAAAGTTGGAGATCCTAGATGATCTGAATAAAGCGGAAGAAGGATTGTAACATGGGGTAGAAAGTCACAAGCAAGCAGTGGAAAAGTCGAAGTGCACGCAAATTGGCCCGGATACAATTGTTATAGAAAGAAATTAAAGAATTATAACATGTTTCTTGATATACATAGTAAGAAAGGCTAATGTATTATATTATCCTATGTTGCATTATTCATCCTATGTTGCATTATTCATGATTGAGTTCTCTTTTTTCATCTTTGGGTCAAATGAGAGCACATGCTCAATTAGATCTAAGTCTCCTTGATAAAGGTAAATTTTTATCAAACTGTCTTTGGTTGCATTTTTTTTCATTTTTTATTTATCATTGGCCCTGTCGCAATTATATTTTTGGTTGGTATCAGGTGACCTAAATTTTGTGACAAATAGATAATAGACAAAGAAAGGAACATTATCTGAATATAAAAAGATTCTCCTTAATTCAAAGCTTTCATTGGATGTTACCATGAATGCAAGTTATGCAACTACGTCTAAAGAACTCTGATATAACATATATTTTGCATTATGCAACGTTAAAGATGAGTATTCCAGCCACAGCACAATTCATTGAAGCCCTTCGCTGAAGCCTCTCATGGCATGCTTACAGTCTTTATTGCTTTTAAAAGGAAGTTCCTCTTTTTTTTTTCTTTTTTTTTTTTTTTAAAAAAAGACATTCAAAGAAGGTCCAAACCAAATCGGATCTATTATACGCGGTCTAGTCTTACATTTTTGCCGGGTACTGTTTCCACGGCTTAAACCCTGACCTCTTGATTACACGGTGACAACTCTTACTGTTACGCCTGGGCTCTCCTCCATGAATCCCTGTTCTACTATACCAAAATAACTATGTCCAAGCATCCAAGACCACAAAGTCCAAACCCCATCATGCCTCACTATGCTGACTGCAATTTGTCACATGCAGCAGAGATGGTTTAGAAAAAGCTATTTTCCCCATTAACAACATCCACTATGAATGTCCACTGGTTATTATGTTTTGCTCTGTACATTCCAAAGGCATCATTTAAACCGAGAAAGAGAGACACTCCCATTCACTTATTCATATATATATATCCTCTTTAAATATCATCCTCGTAATAGGCAACTTAAAAGAACAGAGATCACAAAACGTACAAATGACCACTGGTTATTAATAAAAAGTTTACAACCAAATGAAAAGCCAAAGGCCTCCATCACCAGTAAAACCTCCAACATTTCAAACATGAAAACTGAAATACTGAAAGTAGATGCCAATATTCCATTCATCTTGTAGCATTCGTGGATATCAAAATAATTTCTTGAAAGAGCTAGAGAAGCAATTGATGTATTTTGATCCACCTTCTTCAACTACAGAGCTTCAATAATCACGATATACATTGCAGAATAGCAGTGCAGTAAACTACTGCAAGGGACAAATAGAAATAAGTAGGAACCATTCTCCACTGATATTTCAGAGGGATTATCCATAAAAATAACTCATTTGTATATGTCAGTACTGAAATACCAAAGTTCACACCTTTGCTCAAGAATCTGAATCTTTGCGGTATATTTTATGATCGAGACAAAACCCCTTTTGAGCTGCACCGACAAAAAGACAGAAAATTGAGTTTAAGGAACTCTACCTTTTCATTTAAAAAAACAAAAGAGTTTCAGGAAAGAAAAAAGCAAAGAAAATTTCCATTCTTGCTTACACACGTCAGTCCCTATCATGTTGTGTGCCTGTTCAACATGTATGTCTACTGGGTTCAAGTTTGAATATAAAACCACGTTTGGGTGAGACAGAATTTGCTGGGACGCTGGTGTAAGGAAAGGATTTCTAGTGAATCTAAGCGGTGAAGAAATGGTAACATGAAGAAGGGAAGTTGAATTTAACACAATTCAAGCCCAATGAATTTGTTGGAAGCAGTTCTACTAACTTACAGGGAAGACCAAATCTAGGCTCACTTAAATGCTCCATGATTCAGACACATTATAAGCTATTTTAAAAACTTAAAGGAATGGAAAAATAATCAAACCTGGGTATAGTTCCACCACGACGCAAGTCATATTCAGTTGCTTGTCGAAGAGCTCTAGCAAACGCCTTGAAAGTTGCCTCAATGATGTGATGAGAATTTTTTCCTGCGAGCTGTACAAACTCAAAAATCTTAGCATGCAAGTGCATAAAACCAGAGTAAAGAAAGGAAGAAAAATACGTAAGTGACCAAAAAACGAAAAGCCCCATCTCTACCATCCCCACAACCCCCTAAAAAGTCATATAAGAATTTACCTGTCGAATATGGAGTGTCATTCCAGAAGTGTTGACCAAAGACTGAAAGAAGTGTTCCACCAACTAAACATAACAATATGATTCAATTCAGCGGGATCCATAGAATAGATATAGAAACGAGCAAAACTTAGACACAGCTTAAACAATTAATATTATATGGCCAAGAGTCCAAGAGAACAAAAAATATCTTTCTTTTAATTATAGTACCAATTAGTTGTAAAAGTACTTAGCATGTACACCTGATGCTGACACGTCTTTGAGCATTTTAAATTGACACACTTCAACAATAGAAAAATGTTAGTTAATTTTAGACCATTCCAAAGATCAAAATTCATACATTAAACAATCTGAATCAAAATCACGATATGATGGTTCTCCTCGGATAAACCTAATACACAAACTAAATTTTCTTATATACATTAATAGAGGGATGAAAAGGTTCTAAGCAGCAGATTTTTTCGCTTTGCAGAGTTACCAACGATTTTCCAGAGGAAAGAATTCCAGCACGGCACTTTTTTTTTTGTGATTGTGCAGAACTCCATCGAGATTTCGGCGTCAACTTTCTATGTTTCCAAAGTAAACAAACTCAAGTTGGTTTGCCCACATTGAGTTTGAAGGGTATCTTAGAATATCAAGTGAACGTGTCTAATTCATATACATCTAAATTTATTGTATTTGAATAAGGAAAATCATATTGAATATTCTATAAGAGATTTTAGGATATTCTGTGTTTAATTATAGGGTATTTAGTTTATCTTATTAGTATAAGGATTTATTACCTATCATATTATACATAGCCTAAAGGGCAGCCCGGTGCACTAAGCTCCCGCTATGCGCGGGGAAGGGCCGGACCACAAGGGTCTATTATACGCAGCCTTACCTTGCATTCCTGCAAGAGGCTGTTTCCACGGCTCGAACCCATGACCTCCTGGTCACATGGCAGCAACTTTACCAGTTACGCCAAGGCTCCCCTTCATATTATACATAGCCTAAGACTCCTATATAAGGAGAACCTCTTATACATATTTAATCAAGTCAATGAGAAGCTTCTTCATCTTCAAGCGCTAATATTTGATTAACCAAATCCAAAGAGAAGATAGCAAAGGAGAAAACCTATCTAATAATGGGGATATAGGAAATCTTCCATCTACTATACAAGAAACAAATGTATTTCACAACCAAAGTCAAATGATAACGGAAGTAGGAACTTGGAGATACCGACTGTGTTCATACAAGAATGAGAATATCAGACAAACCTGAGTGTCATAAGTTCCAACTCTCTGAGTAGGTATTTGTAAATCGTAACCCAAATATGGCCTTCCTGATAAATCCTACAATAATTAAATATAACATAGTTAATACTTAATATAAGTGCAGATTATGATCATGAATAGATCAATATGATTTTATTTGATAAATCATGTCATTTTATTAATATTTCACCAGGTTGGTCTGCCTGTCCTAAAGTGATACAGATATGCATTTATACTCCCAGCACTGTAACCAACATTTATACTTTGAATTTACACAAAGTTTAAAGCTCTATGTTGCTTTATTTGGTGGGCTATTTTCTACTTCTTTTACCTCATCCTATCTGCATAAGAAGATAAACATCTAAAACAAAAGAAAATATTTATTCCATACCATATTCTTCTTGTCCAATCAGTGAATAGTGATATTACTATAAGGGAACTGCAGAATCTATGAGGTGTTTTGTGGTTTCAAAATAACCACGATCCAAGTGAAAGAAAGAAGAAACTATCTTTTATGGAAGTCATAGTGGTGACTTGAGATGTAAGCGGGGCTGTCTCTTATTTATAATTGTAGTTGTGTAAAAGGCTGATAGGGCACAGAGAATATCTGACAAAATACGTGACTGACTTGAAACAAATCAAGTTCCATAAGGTTATCCCTTACCAGTGAAACATGAATCAGTGCTTCATCTAATGGAGCTGAAAAGTCACCAAAGCGATTGATTCCCTTTCTATCGCCAAGTGCTTGCAACAATGCCTAATTAACCAAAAAAAGAAACATAGGAGTCACCCAAAAATAGCAGTCAAGGCTCTCAAGAGTTTAAAAACAAAAAAGCAATGGAGCACAAAATAAGGAGTGACTCAAGCAAGTAAGAGCCTCTCCATTAAAACGGGACGTTGCACCCACTATTACAGATATAAGACCAACACAAGGAATTCTGAATATACTTCTGAATTACTGACTCTAAGCTCCCTGAGAACTCACAGTTCCAATGGCAAGTGCAACATCTTCATTTGTGTGGTGATCATCAATGTGAATGTCCCCAGTAGCCTTCACATGCACGTCGAACAATCCATGTGAAGCAAGTTGCTAAGAAATCATAAACACATTTCAGTACTAGCACTTGACCAGAAGCAATGCAGATGTAGTCAGCAACTGAGCTGATAGAAAGCAAATAGGTACTCATCCTCATCCAGCAATATAAATTAGGTTGTGAACTTTATTTTTTTTTTCTTTTTGATCAAGTAGGTCGTGAACTTCATAAATTTTTTTTTTTTTTTTTTTTTTGGTTGTTGAAATTGAGAAGTTCATAAAAGATTATATCATAGAAAGTAAAAAATTTAACATGTAATTGAAGGAGAGAACAAAGATAGAATCTTTAACTATTGAATTATGTCAGCTTTTTTCTTCTAGAAATGGAGAAGAAAAAAGATAAGGACTCAGCATATAAATGCAACACTTTTCTATTATTCTGCAGTTCCCTTATTACCGAATGGTCTACCCAAACAACAACCTTTGAAACAAAAGGGGTAAATGAACAGGATGAACAAGATTTCAACAAAGTTCATATTTTTAACCAAAAGAAAAGGAAATACAGGAGCAGTCCAACAATTCTTTACTGTTCGGGTTGTTTACCTTTATCCACGGATATGTTTGAGTATAACACACGAGGATACAGGATTTTCAAGAAATTTAGCATGTTTACCTCTAAAAGCTTAACTCATTAGATATGGAACATTATATTTTAAATCTGCAACCAACTTCTTGTGCGGACCTGATTTTTTCAAGTTCATGGAATTCATTGAAAGGATGGAGAGACTTGAACCTGATACCTTGTTATACAGTGTGCCCCACCATGGAACACTTCTATAGTATTATTTATTACTACTAACAGATAAAAAAAGGTCTTTCTTCTATCAGAAGAAATAGCACTTACATCCAACATGTGATCAAGAAATGGGATCCCAGTATTATTCTCCGCAACACCTGTTCCATCCAAGTTTATCTTCACATGCACATTCGTCTCCTTCGTAGCCCTCTTCACCTCCCCCATTCGACCTATAAAAAACCCCATATAAATCCATAAATCAACTCTGTCACAATCCCTAACTAGTTACAGTCAGCTACATAAACTACATTCAGCACATTTCATTACAATACTATCAAAATCCATTTCCTTTTTTTTTTTTTTTTGGAAAAAAAATAAAATACTAAGCCCAATTTCCAAAATCAGAAACCCAACAAATATATCAACCCACTATGCCTGAATCCCAAACAATTTGGAATCGGCTATATGAATTCAATGTATCTATTATGCTCTATTCATGTCAATTTCATTATAAGAAATGGAAAATTTTCAAAAATATACAGCCCAACAAAAAATATTACACCACGTAGCTCAATATACAATATTACACTAACATTATACCTGGAAGAAAGCATTAACATAATGTATCAACCTTGCATAAAAGTGTATAAAAGGTGTTTTATACACAAAAATATGGGCTAAACCGGGTTACAAACTCAAAATATGGGCCAGGTGGCGTAAATATATTCTCTAATTTTCCCTATATCAATCCACTTAGCCTCAATCCAAACTATTCAGAACCCTATATGAATCCATTATGCAATATCCTCGTCAATTTCATTTATCAAGAAGGCATTTTGAGAAAAAAAAAGAAAACCCATTATTGGATATGGAAAAAGGAGTTACCTGTTTGAGATGAAGTTATTGAAGACCCATTCTCAAAAGCATGAGGAATAGTTGTTTGAGGTTCCATTGAAACAGTTAGTTTGTGGTTTAGTCCACTGAAAGGTTGGTGATGAATATTTGTGGAGAAAAGAGGGGTTTGTGAAATCTTAAATCTTGAATTGAATAATGAAGAAGAAGAGTTGAAGAGAGGATGAGAAGAAAGTGAAAGCTCCATATGTGAAAAACGATTTTTGTGAGCAGAGGAGAAAGGAGTGACCATCTAGTTGACTTAAATATAACATTATATGTATATTTGGAGAAAATATTTACCCAAAATGGTCCACATTTCTAATATTATTCGAAATCGCCCTTGTATACAAGATTTATACATTGTCTATCGTAAGTGTATAATATTGTATATTGTGTGTATAAATATTGTTGCAAAAAAGTTGGCTATGTGGATGTACATTAAAACTATGGCTACGTGAATGTAACATTTTATGATGGATTGTATCTTATTGAAATTATCCCTTAATCAAATGTAAGTAAAAGTGATTTAATTCTGTAATTTTTTTAAAAAAATATTTAACTTGGGACAATTTTAAAAACTTTAGATAAAGGAGGACGATGTTATGGATTAGTCATTGTCGTAAGATAGTCAAGTTAATTATGATAAGTTTCTGAATAATCTTAAAATAGATAAAAATTAAACGCAAATATACATAAAATACCTCAATTAGTTTCGGATCGAATCTTTGTTGATTGATATTAGATATTAGTAGAGGGTCAAGTTAAAAGTATGTGTCAGGGTTGCAAGAATTGTGAAAAAGGTCAGAGCTCTCTCATTGGATGCACACCTTTTTCTTGCTTCTAATGTTTAATCAATCATCTATTTTTGTCTTTGATGGAATTCATACATCATACATTAGTTCTCAAGGTCTACTACACTAGGCCAATCTTCTTGGGGGCTCACAACTTTTTGTTCTATTTTTGAGTAACTTTTGTTCTTTTTTTTTTTTTTTTGATGATATGAACCTGCACGCTTATTCTTCGGCAATGCATTTAGAAACCACCTCGCGTTAATAGCTCGCAAACCACAGGTAACTTTTGTTCTTTCTTTTCCTACTCTGATTTTGCTACTTTTTGACAATCAAACTGATTTAGGTCGATGTTGGGTAAATCAATTCATTAATTGTGTTTGGTACTTCATTGCTACAAGAAATCAGAAGACTACCTTTTAAAGATGAAACAAATACTAGTAATAATTTATGTTACTCGGGTGTTTATACGACCCTTGGGGAACATACAAGAGAGATTTCTCTAAATTATAAAGAGACTAGCAAACTTCTTTTACACTAACCAGCCTTTTCTGAGAAATGACCACATAGGTACCTAGAAATGGCTGTTATTTCAAGAGATTCAAGAAAACTACTACCATTTCCACAATCCGCAACCTGGCATAACGCTTCTTTTCCAATTCTTCGAAAGAATCAACTTATTATGTATCCGTTCTTCGTCAGAAGGACAGATGATTTTCTCTCCCTTGAGCCTTTGAAATCCTTGGAGATACTTCCTTCTCTTAACTACACCATGGAGATAAGGTATTAAACCTGTGTATGAATCCATCACAGATCTCTTGTATGCCATGATATGAAGTTTGCAGTTTTGACTCTTCTAACAAGAAACAGTTATTTATAGGGGTAAAAGAAACAAGAGACATGCCTGCACGTCCTGTGTTTGTTGCCAAATTCTGAGATTCAAGTAAAGAATATAGCAAGGAAGTCAAAAGTATATGTGTGCGTGTGCATAGAAGATGTCAAAGTTCATCCACATCCATCTTACCAGACAAGAATTTGGGTCAGATTCCATCTTACAATTACTTTGTCAGTCGTTGTGACAACATTATATATAAACATAAATTTCCCTTTGCTTTTTTCTGAAGCCACGCCAACTGATTAACATAATCCCAACTTCAAAGATTCTTGATATCTACCTCAAGTCTAATATATCGATAAACAAAGAAAATTTCAACCATAAATGTATCTAACTAATACAATCAAATATGAACAAACGGAAAGAAATACAAAAACTTTGTATATCTGCAGCAATAAACACTGCAAAAATAGTGTAAACTTCCGGTAGTCACAGGAAACTAATAATCATCCAATCTGTGAAAAAAATATTTACCTCACACGAATCCGTGTTGCTAGCAAGATTAGGCACAATCCTAAGAAGCAAATACGAGGAATCTCATAGTGAAGAAGTTAACCAGAAACTTGGATACTTGGGTACTATTATCATTTCAATTGATGAATTACAAGGATCTCTGAGGACCTTGGAAACAGAATATTAGATCTACACAAAACTACATATGTACATTCAAAATCTTCATGAGTGTCTTTCACCAACGGAGTCCACAAAATTTGCCGCCCTATCCATGAGGTACAATTCGCATAACCTTTTTAATAACAATACTACTAATAGGCTGGTGATTGTACCGCCAAACTACAAGACGGCAGACACCCCATTATATATAGATAGATCTGTAGAAACAATTACCATTATACCAGCTCCTAAAGGACACCGAGTGTCCCAACTTCGTCAGATGGTTTAGGACAATGGTTTCAGCTCCTTCAATCAAAAGCTGCAATGCATCTCTAAAACCTTCCACCTAGATGACAGCACGGAAATTGCACAATTCCTAGACCAATTTTTTAATAGCCTTGCTGAATAACCGATTCCTTTTTATCCTTTATGACATAACGCGCCGAAGAATCAAAATTGGATCGATTAACAAACTGCAAACAGCTTAAGGACATCACATGACCTCGATTACTCAAAGGTAGTTCAGGTGGGGAAACAACTTCATGGGAGACCCTGTATAAAATCCTACATCAAGCTTACTGTTGATTAAGGTAATGTTTAAGTAGCATTGTCAGTGTGATTAGCCTCAATAGGCTTAGACCTGAGTCTCAATCTTTTCTTCAGCAGCAAGTTCTGCAGATACATCAGCAGAGGAATCAACATTTCCACTGAAACTGCCTACCACAGTCACTTCATGACTTTTTGCCTGACTAGGCTCAGAGTAAACTATCTTCTTATCAAGAGAAACTTTTTCTTCAGAACGGCCATCAGAAGGGTTCAAGCCACATGCTTGAGATCCAGGAGAGAGACCAAGTTGACCGTCAGTGTTATTTTCCCGGGCAGCATCCAAAGAAGTTCCAACCGAGGAATCAATAGCAGGTCTAGAAGAAGAAACTTCAGCACCATTATTATCACTAACTCCATCACCAATTGGAGAGGCATCCAAAATTCCCTCCTCCATGGAAACATCTGCATCACCAAGGTGTTTAGATTCAGAAGTTTGCTTTAAACCCACATGTTGCCCATTCTGCACGTCAGGTCTACTTAGTTGAGTAGAGTCTGAGAGGACATCTGTTGCAGGCTTTGCACTCGCACAAGTTGCAGATACACATACTGAAACTTTTGTCTTGTCAGTTTCTTCAACTGCACTTCGCGCAGCAGGTTCCAAACAACCATCTGTGGCATCTGTCCGCAAACCTTTCCCATTGGCATCAATGGAGGTATTATCTGAAACCTCCTCATTCTGTTTCTCTACCTCAATGTTTCTGGCAACTTTCGTCTTGTCAGTTTCTTCTACTGCACTTTGCGCAGCAGGTTCCAAACAACTATCTGTGACACCAGTCCGTAAACCTTCCCCATTGGCATCAATGGAGGTATTATCTGAAACCTCCTCATTCTGTTTCTCTACCTCAGTGTTCCTGGCAGAAGGTTCATCCAATGAAATGCACAATTTTTGATGGACTGGCTCAGATGACTGGGCATCAACTTCTGTGGAAGGAGCCGATGCAGCATCTCCTGAATCAGCGGTTCCAATACTTGCACCGGAAGGAGAGGAGGGCACCGATTTTGTGGTTGGTTCAGCCAGCTTCTTCTCCATATTGGATTGGACAGATCTAGCCTCCTTACTAGAGATTTGAATATCAGATCCACAATCAGCACTCCGTGCTCTAACCATAGCACTATCACTTAAATCGACAGGTGTAGTTGGATAATCAGAAGCACCGACACCGTCATCAACTTTTTCTACGCAGACTTCATCACCCATACTTGCACCGGAAGGAGAGGAGGGCATCGATTTTGTGGTTGACTCAGCCAGCTTCTTCTCCATATTGGATTGAACAGATCTAGCCTCCTTACTGGAGATTTGAATACCATATCCACAATCAGCACTTTGTGCTCTAACCATAGCACTATCACTTGAATCAACAGGTGTAGATGGAGAATCAGAAGCACCGACACCGTCATCAACTTTGTCTATGCAGAATTGATCGCCCATACTTGCCCCAGAAGGAGAGGAGGGCATCGATTTTGTGGTTGATTCAGCCAGCTTCTTCTCCATATTGGATTGAACAGATCTAGCCTCCTTGCTGGAGATTTGAACATCAGATCCACAATCAGCACTTAGTGCTCTAACCGTAGCACTATCACTTAAATCAACAGGTGTAGATGGAGAATTAGAAGCATCAACACCGTCATCAATTTTTTCTACGCAGGCTTCATCAAGCAAGTCGTCGCACTTAGTAGGGGAGTCCTTATCAGCTTTTTCAACCAAAGCAGGCAACTGAGGAACACTATGTTTCGAATCACCAGCATTTACACCAGCTACAGAAAAATCCAGAAGTCAAATCACAACCATGGACAGTATAGATTAAAATATCAATTTGTTTCCTTAAAAGGACAAGCAAAAAAAAAAAAAAAAGTAAAAGCAGAAATTTAATTATTATAGTACCCTCTAGGGTCTCTCCGTTTAGTAGCCTCTTTTGTAGCATATCTGTCCCAGGAAACACCAACATATTGATGGACTTCATTCCTTGTCTCTGTGATTCCTCAAGTGGATTAAATCCAAAAACTGCTGTCCAGGTATGCATATGCTCAGATATAGCAGGAATAATCAACTTCTCAACTTTTAGAGTGGAGAGGACCTGGAAAGAGAAGATCACAAATTAAACCGTTGCTCTGCACACAATATTGAGACCAAAATACAAAGAACATAATCTACATGCAATCACATAATGCCCGAATGAAAGCAGGTGCATGGGATAGCTAGAAAAGGTATGACGTGCATATTACCATCCGAAACATCACCTATACTGTTAGCAAACATAATGAACTTCAAGTCTTATGATGTCCCACATATTAGGTACAAATATGTGCGTCACTAGGAAATGAAAGCAGCAACAGTGGAATGAACAGAAATTCAATATGGATGAAGCAAGGTCCTGTCTATTCCTTCACAACGTCCCTATTTTCTTTCAGTAAGAATACAACTGTCTGATCCTACTTATAATGCCTCTTTGGAGACTAACTCTTGGAAACTTAAAGACATCTTATGTATTAAAATGTTAATTCAATAAGCAAATAGCATTACACTGTTTCTAGAGCATCTGGTAATACAACATTTCCTAAAGCATCCTATATTTTCACACAACCATTTGATTTGTCATGTTTCTTACATACACATCAAGAGACTGCAGTTGTAGCTTCCTGATGCTGTTTCTTCCACTTTGACAAAGTGCTATATTAGATTACTTATTTGCTACTTCTGAAGACCAGAACTGCAACGGGAAAGCAATTAAGATACCCTCTCTGTTCCAATGAATCATTTCGCATAAACAGAATGATGAATCTCAATAACTCATTTTGAATGGCAATAGCAATATATGCACGTGACAGTATGGTACATATCTCAATGATTTCTTATGTACAGAAAACAATCTTCAAGACAATTAGATGAATAAAGTGAGGAGGTAACAAAGACAAGCAGCAATAATTATTCTCATACCGTCTCAATAGCAGACAACAACCGGCGGCACATCCCTTGGCGCCTGTATATATTCCTGGTTCCAATGTATGGCATTTCTGCAAGTTGAGTTCCATGGATCCTAACAGTTTACAGCCAAAACAATGTTTATTGATTGGTAAGGCACGAAGGAACAAACATGAGCGAAAGACAACTAACAAGGAAAATGAGAAGCAAGAAATTATCTAACAGCACAACTAAATTGAGAGAATGATGACTACAGAAGTTCCTTAGCATGAAAGATCAGATACTTTAGAAAGTTCCTTTACGTTACAAGGAAAAAATCTACAACCTAAAAAGGGTAATTTGGTAGGGAGACAATTTATACAGGGATTCGAGATTAGTAATACATCGATTATTTCTGGTAGGATGAAGAAATACGAGTGAAGAGATCAGAGTATCCTAGTTATTTGAGTAGTTTATGTAAATTTTTTTTTAATAAGCGTGGTATTCGGGCCAGCTTGGGCACACCTCGACTAATTCCACGGGACACCTCGCACCAGCAACAGCAACAGGTACAAGGTAACTCTGTCCACCAAGGCTAGAACAGATGGGAAGAAATCACCTAGTGATTCTTATTCAACATTCTACCCCGCATAAACTAATACATAGATTCCTGCATACTTATGCTGGTATTATTTATAAGAACGGGCAAAATTAGAACCAAACAAAGTATAAGTCATGCTGAATATAATGAGGAGATTAATTCTCCTAATTCAAGCAACCAAACAATATACAAGTCATGCTGAATTTAGTGAGAAGAGTATCTCCTTATTTTTACAACCAAACGGCTCCTTTAATAGTTACAAAAGGATCTCTCAAATGTGTCCTTTAAAAAGCAAGCAGTGTTACTGTTTAAAGACTAAGTAGAATCAGTGTTCAGAATTAGGCACCCGAAAAATATATGACAAAAGATGGAAGAAAGAAACATAAAACAAGAAATTGTGTCTGTGACATGAGATACATTCAGTAAAACGCTGGCAAAAAGATGGTCCACTATTGCATATAAATTCAAAGACTAATTGATGCTGCATGATTACATTTTGTTAAAGATAATAAATACCAACAAAAGGAACACAATTGCAAGTTCTGAGACAGCTGAGATAGTTCAACTGTACAACATCCACATGCATACACCCAACTCTATCGATATCTGAAAAACAAACTCGAATTGTACATGAGAACGGTTTGAGCTGTCCAGTATACCTTATGGATGCAGCAGATATTATTTCATCGCCCCTTTCCAAGATTGCAGTATAGAAGCCACGAAAATTCAGCCGACTAAAGTTTGAGCTTCAGAGGAGACAAAAAAAAGTTATCAGATAACTGCTGAATAATACAACCAAATTCATAGACAAGGAAAGGGGAAAAGAACACGGAACACAACAACCGGGTAAAAGATAAATCTAAAAATATGCAAGCACATAATTCAGCAAAACCATAAAGCATATAGGGAGAAATTGTTACAGACAACAAAAAAGAAACATAGCCTGGCTTAATTGACAATAGGGCTTTCCATTTCCAAACAAGAGAAGAGGGTTGATCCAATAATCTCAATATATTGCCTCAGGGATACCAGTTATTTGTGATTCAGAAACTCAAACCACAAAAGGAAAAGTAATCATTTTTCTAACAGCTATATCATAAAGAATCACAAATAAATGGATGAGGAATAGTCAGATTCCCATGAAAATGGCTGTTAACATCACAGTGCAGCTGTGGTTTCTCAGGTGACAAAAAAAGGCATGGGAATAATCTATTTGTAACTAGGCTTCCAAGAAGAGAATCACTGTGTTTCAAGGAAGAGTCTACGAGGAAGATAAAGAGTGACGCATATGCTAAAGAGTGCTGGAAGTTAAGGAGATAAGGAAGGACAACAGCGAAAAGCAAATTCAGCTCCTCTTAAATTGAATGTCCTGCTTCACCTTTGGCAATCAGTCAGACCAGTTTAAGTAATAGCCTGTTTGCCGAAGCTTCTGTGATATTAGAAGTTCTTTTTTCTCAAATGCTTATCTGGGAAATATATGGTGTTTGGCCAAACTTCTGGAAAAAGAAAAGTGCTTTTGAGTAGTAGCAGAAACATTTATTTTGTTGTGAGGAAGAAGTTGAAAAAGGTTGCTTCTCCATAGAAGCAGAAGTAGGAGTTGTTTTTAATTTTTCCACGACAAATATATCCTTACCAAAAGTTTATATTTACCAAACTATCCCCAATGGGCAACAACCAACCTCATGCACTGTCGACACAGATCTATGACCCAAGTTTCATAGACTTGCTCTTTCTATCTATATTGTGATTTTAATCGTTAAAGTTTAATTAAATGAAATTAATAACTTGATTAAACTCTCTAATAAGAAATATTTCAAATCCTCTATTCACTGTCAATTCAAGTCTTCATTCCAATACTAAATAACTGCTCTTTTAAAACAAGGAAGTTTCTAAAACTGTACATTCTAACATCACAAATTTACTATTATATGGACATACAAGTTTTTAATTAGAACCTCCTCACAAGCACCGGACCAAACGTAAGGGTAACAACTACTAAACCTTACTCTCAATTAGCTGGTACTTCCTATATGTATCCTATGCTTCCAGTGTGTTCTTTGTTAGCTAAATCCGTATCGATCCTGAAAAATTGTTCATTGATAGTAAATCCGTTCGCTTTTACCACATTCCATCACCTTATTTATCGCACCTACGAACCTCTGCATCTAGAGTATATGGCTAGTTTATGTCAAGAAACCTCCTCATGCTTTATCTTCTATGTACTAGTGATCATTTCTAATCTTATATGACAGTACATCCATCTTCAATTTCGTATTTCCACAACATTTTTCGTTACAAGTAAATAGCCATATTAAATTATCAGGCAGCTTAATGAAGTTGAACAAATAACAAGGGCCTTCGGATATTAAATTGGGTATTTAACACAACATTTACAAAAGTACGACAGAGCATACAAGGTAAAGAGCTTATTACCCGCAGTTATAAAGAACATTATGAATAATATTGATGCCACTTTTTCTATCCACAATCGGCAAAAAACACTCATCCATAACAGCCAGTGCGACAGCTAGTTTAGAATTGCACTCCACCCGTTGAGAAAAGGCATGATGAGAACGATCAGAGTCTAAATCCGTTCGTTGAATTAGGGACCATGAGAATCCAGCTTCAATCTCATGTTTGATACCAAGAATCTTCTGCAAATGATCATATAGCTGCAAAAACAGAGAAGAGAAATGAGTCAAACTATCCATAACACATCCTGTGAAAGATAGCAACAGGGACTGTCTCAGATCAATAAATAGTTTCACTACTTTCGAGCTAGAAAACAGTATCGAACTCTCGGATAATTAGTAATTTCAGGACACAAAATGTTCAAGGTAAACTCCATGCTTCTCAATACGATAACAAAAGTCTAACTGAATTTGCTACCAAACTGGCAGCTTTGGAGATCATGCATTTTCATAATGGTAACCTTCTGAGAGAAATAACAAACACCAGTTAAGGCTCTTGGGCGACCAGTAAGAAAACAAGGACATGAGACAAGGAGAAGGGGTTCTAAATTCCTCCATCTCATTCACCCCTGTTAACAGTATTAACTGTTTGGATTTTTCACAGTTCAAGTCTCAACAAGACAATTGCATTATTCTCTCTCTCACTCCATCTCTAAGTGACATACAGCAATTTCAAGTCCGGCTCTGATTGTACAGAAGCTACCATTACTTAAGTCAAGACTACAAGCTACAAAGAAAGGAATTAGCACCATGTTCTTGGTGTTAGTGCAACAGACGCTAACCGTCTAATACTTGGTATGAGACAACATCACAATTGTTTTTTACACCATTAGCAGATCTGGAACTTGTTCTTGGACATTCTCCGCGTACAGTGGGCTACATGAGATACAGTGAAAGGTGTATTGGAAAGCTGGCAAGGGAAAAGGTTAAGGAATTCTTCAAAATGCATTTTGGAGCACAATTCCTGCATGCACTCTATGGAATATTTGGATGGAATGCAATCATAGATCTTCTAAATTCTAGATGTCCAACTCTTGGCGCAAAACGGTCGACGTAAATGATGTTGATCTTCTCATGGACTTTCATTAACTCCTTACTTTGTTAAAAAAGAGTAGCTGTCTCTTAATTTTGTACATCTCTGCACTTTCTTGGTGCTACAAATGAACTAACATTTTTTTTTTTAAGAGATATAATTGTATTAAAAGAGCAGCACCAAGAAAGGTGCTGAATTATTTAGGTGAACAAAAAACAAATAAGAATCCCTTTCCAAGGGTGAGGGAACTTTCCAACCGACTCTTTTCTTGAGATTGTTCCTATTGCTACCAAGTCGTTACAGCACCTCATGGATCATGAGCACCTAATAGAGGAGATGATTGGTTAGCTACAGTTTGTCAGTTTGACAAGGTCCATTAATATATGGGCTAGGTTCTGTTTTCCTAACGTATATGGTAGAGAGGGTCCTCTGCGGTCATGTTTAGGATCTTATCAAGGAGAGAACTGGATAACGAAATCATGTTGGTATGACAACGCCAAAAGTAGAACAGCTAGTTTTGGTTTCTTTAACTAAAATGGAGATTAGGCAGTAAACGCCAAATCACGTGTAGGATCCAGAGTGTATCCCCCTATGGTATACTGTAATCAAAGATTACCCTCTTTATTTTATTCACTGTATATAAAACTGTTACCCCTAAGTTGAGTGCCCCTCTTGATTCACTTTATAAACTGCTACATCCTCTTCTAGGTAATAAATTAACAAGCCTAGTGAAGTGAGGCTCTTCACATGTAGAATTGGTGCCACGAGGTATCCCGCCTCATGCAAATTAGACACTCAAGGCTTACATGCTGCAGCAATGAAAAGGACTTGGATCACTAAACAGAAGAAGGTTATGGATCTGGACTCCTTTAGGAGAGATACTAGGATTACAATCTATGATATCAAACTACAGAACACAGGTATGCAAATTACAGTGCTGAAGCCAATTGATCTAATGGATGTATTTTCTGCCAGCAAAGCTAACTGATGAATTAGAGGGCTTAATTTTTAAAGTGGTAGGCATTAACAAAAGGCTAGGTGGTTCGCTGAAAACAGTGTGTCAAGAAGAAATAAAAGAAATTACTCAGATGAAACAAGCTGGGTCTAGCAATCTCTTACTCCCTCCGTCCCATAATAAGTGTCACCTTAGCCAAAAACACGCATATTAAGAAACCAATAATGCAATGTGAAGTTTACTAAATTACCCTACCTAATGAAAATAAATTACTTTTTCCTCTTGATTATAGCATGCACAAATAGTAATCCTTTTGACATTGGGAATCCGACAATACCAAGTTACTATGTGGCTTTTCCAATCATCATTTATATGTTACTTTAACTTGTCATTTTTTGTCTAAGAGTAGAGTTGGAAAAAACTAACCAATTTATGTCTTGGTTTTAAGGGTATCATGGGACAATTTTTTTTGGCTAAGGTGACACTTATTATGGGACGGAGGGAGTATATTGTTTCAGGGTTGAAGTCCAAGCTTTTGCCATTTTTAGCTCTGTGTTTCTGCATCATATTAGGCTCGCAGATCCTTTAAAGACCAACGCATTTCAGTTGGATCAGTTTATCTAGTCCTTCCAGTTTTTTCAGTCCATTTGTTCCTTTACTCTTGTTTATTATCCATACATTAGTTGCCGAGTTTTGCATCCCTAGCTTCTTCGCTCTTGCAACAGTAGGTCAAATCATTATGTCAATTATCCGCAATTAAAGTCCATATATCCGCAAGAAATCATTTCCAGAATGTGCTTCGTAAATGTAAAATCTTCACTTGATTTTTTTTCCTCAAGATTTCCTACATATGCTCTCATTTTTTCACTAGAAAGGTGCTCTAAGATCTAGAGAAGAACTGAAAGATGTCTAAGACATAAATACTATCCAGCAGGCAAATTAATGCAGAATAAAAAGTTTTGGCTTTTCGATCCGGGTTCTCTGACAAGAGACTGAAAGCGAGGCATGTACCGACAGACAATCAACAACAACAACAACATACCCAGTGAAATCCCACAAAGTGGGGTCCGGGGAGGGTAGAGTGTACGCAAACCTTACCCCTACCTTGGGAGGTAGAGAGGCAGTTCCTAATAGACCCTCGGCACAAGGGCAGGCAACTCAAATCAGTGTAAACAATCAATGGTAAAATACTAAAAAAAGCATAATAAAACAGATTATCAATATGTACCGACAATAACCAGTTCAATTCTGAAGGTTCTAACGCTTGGGTGATCACGATTGCATTTTTCAAACACGAATAAGAGTTTATGCCAAACGTCATTTGTTTCATATGAAGATAAATGACAGTCTAAAATTCCATTAGGATTTGCGACAGCACAAACAATCCCAAAATAGTGAACAATGAAGATTGATAACTCTGCTAAGATATTCTTAATATGCTATACATTAGACAGGAGAACTCACAACAGAATAATAGAAATACCTCTTGGCATTTCTGCCCACAAAATGATACAGATGGATTATTAGAACTAGTGGGTAAAGCATTCATATCCAGACTGCATGATTTGTGATCTGCAAAATGAAAGTTTAATAATTTAGCTCAAGTATTGAAGATGTCAAGCGACCAAACCTCCCAAAGCAAAACAGCTTTACATTTTTTCTCACAGAGGCTGCAACAGATAAGTCCATCTACAGCTCCCTCTCCTTCCTCTGCATTATTACTGGTGGTCCCACAAAATTTGCATGTGCAATTTGGACAGTGCCAATCGCCTTGAGGAAGCATCTGCAGAAAAGAGAAGCATGTAAACCTGATGCTTATAAAGACTAGACATCATCTTCTAGGCTTAGTTCAAATGCATGATAAATAATAATATAAAGTAACAGAAAATTTCAAAATCCCAGTCTGCACATGTTGCATACTTTTGAAGATGCCTAGATAGAGTATGATGTTCTAAGAAAAAAATATCCAAATTAATATTCATTTCCATATTACATAATCAATTCTGATGATAAGTGTGCACTGTCCTGTCTTTCCATGTTTTGAATGATACAAACAAACTAAAACTGTCTTGCAGATGGAAGGGAAGAGGACGGAGTTAGTTATTGGAATGGTTTACTGATTGGTTTCAGTGAACAGTTTCGCTATAAGGATGTCTGTTGACAGATGTCGAAGCAAGATCAGGGTCACAAAAATGGGCTAGATTGCATACTGCAATTGATTGACTTCTGTCACACGGCTTCCTTATGGTTGCATTATTCATGAGATTTAGGGGCATGTGCAACTAATAATTTCAGATAATCAACTAGCACATGGAGCTCAATGCTGTTGACCAAGATGGTGGTAATGGAATCATAGGAGCCCTAACTGCTCCTAGAAACAAGAAGAAAGGGAACAGATTCATACAAAGTACTGAAGTACATTGAAGTGGAATTTCTCACAAGGAGCTACAAGACAGCCAAAAACATTACTGTTGATAAGTAGAGGACTTTCGTTTAATGGCGGCGTGTCGGGCCAGCTTGCACACACCTTGACTGTTCCACTGATTACCTGCTACCAGCTCAGGTACCCGGTAACTCTGACAACCAAGGCTTAGGCAGATGGGCAGAAATCACCTAGCCTCTGCAGGGATTCAAACCTGAGACCTCATGGTTCTCCTCCCGCTTCATTGACCATTATGCCACACCCTTGGGTGCTTAAGTAGAGGGATTTCATCATTACTAAAAGGTTCTTACAAGTTACAAGTGTCTTTTTCTTTTTAAACTTGGGGCAGAGCTATTGTTTTTCTTTTCTTTTTTCAAACACAACTGGATGGTACTTTTTTCTTTCCATTTTTAACCAGTTCGTTCTCTTCAGTTATTGTAAAATATCACACGGATGTGTTATTGAAAAGTGAGACCATTCATTGTTCATTCAGCAAAAGTGGAAACTACATATCTTTTATATTAGTTGTATAGAGTTGCAAGATGATCTCAAAATACATTGTTTCTCCATTTCTGTAACCTGGTTCTTTCTATAGTTCTTTTTATCATTGGACTATGGTGGTTTCTCAAATGAAAATGTAAGTATCGGGCTATGATCTTTGACCTGCCCCACACCCAAGCTCTGGTCTTTACTGTTCCTCCTCCACCTCCTCAATATTTATAAAAATCTAGAAAATTTACTGATGACAAAGGGTCGCTGTTAACAACCTCACACATGGAAAGCAAGAAATTCATACATTTAAATAAATACCCAGTAACAAAGTATAAAGTAGATTAAAAGATGACAATATAATTTCATATTTACTACCACAACAACAAACAAAAAAAGATTAACAGTGCAGGGATGCACGGTATAATTAAGAGGGAAAACATGCCAACAATGAGAAAAAAGAGAATGCTCTACGTACTTGTATACCCAGACAGCTCTGATGAAAAGTCGAAGGGCAACCATCACAACACATAAGGTCCCCACCGTCACCACATATACCACAAGTGTCATCATCAGGGTCATCTTCATCGATGTTTACAGTGTGGAAATCTTGGCGATCAGATTCTTCTTGCCGATTCCATGCATCAACCAAGCACTCAAGCAAGGAAACGCCAGACTCCAACATTATGTTTTGAAATGGTTGACGCAATGTACTTCCTGCATGCAGCTCAAATTTTGAGACTGGAAGGATTTTACTACAGCAACCACAGTGGACGCCATCTCGTGTAATCCAACCTTCTAGCTTTACTCTGGTCCTCCTGCGATTCATATATTGAACCTTCTGACTTAACTTCACTGTGCCAGAGTCAATCATCCACGCCAATAAGGTTCTTTTTCCAGTATAAGGAACATACCCATCGTTTTCAGAATCTTGCTCCTTATCAGACCTGCGGACCAACAATGTACATCTCCCAATTATCCTACTTCTTCTTGTATTAGAAGCAGCCCCAATAGATGATTTTCCAGACATATCCTGCTTAGATCTTCCTCCCCTTGAAGAATCGCCACTTGTATCACCATCACTCTCCTGATCTGTTGCATTAGACTTGCTTTTCAGAAACTTACCTTTCTTCTTTACATAGCTACTTAGCCTCTCCTCATGCTGATCACCATCTGTGTCCTCTGCAGACTCTTGCATGGTAGACTTTTTGTAATCTCGGTTCTTGGCATCATCTTTTCTTTTCTTCTTCATTTCTTTCTCAATCTTCTTCCTTGTTTGCCTGGTTAGCTTATTGATTAACTCATCAGCTAATGGAGCAAATGAAGTAGAGCCACCATCATGTTTACTTTTGCCTGGATCTTCCCCTGACTGTTTTTGCAATGCATCATAAGCCTTAATTATTGACCAGTACGCTGTTCCATTAGGATTAATATACACTGCATCTAAGTAATCTCTGTTCCTTCTCGGTCTATAATCAATGGTCCATCCAGCTTCAATAAGCATTCCTCTTATTCTCTCTCGCAGTTGCTGCTTCTCAGTACTCCCACCTCGTTTCAATTTTCCTTCTTTGGTTTTGGCAGGGGTAACATTTTCAGCTGCAATGTATCTGCTTTCTTCCTTAATCACCCTCGCCTTTGAGCTAGCAGGCTGCAGCTGCTGCTTCTCCATGCTCGCACGTCGCTTCAATTTTCCTTCTTTGCTCTTAACAGGGGTAACATCTTCAGCTGCTAAGGACCTGCTTTCTTCCTTAGTCCCCCTTGTCTTTGAGCTGACAGGCTGCGAACTAGGTGGTGCCAACTTAAGTGATGTATCAGTCTCATCATTTTCGGAGTCTACAGACTTAATGCCTTTTGCCAAGACAGATTTTTGTGATTTCAGCTCGGTCTGCTCCGTTTTAATGGACACTGGTCGCTTTTCAGGGCGTTTAGAATCCGAGTACAAAGAAGCTCGGCCTAACAAATCCTTCTTGACAACATCTTCAGACCTGGAACCTTTCCTACTTTCAACATCATATTCCTTGTGTGATAAGTCTATCTTCTTCTTCTTATTCACCATTACCTTCAAGACTCCATTTTTCCCTTGCAATCTTATTGGTTCTTGAGACGAGTCCTGATACTTCAACCTAAGCAATGATGAAATGGGTATATGTGTTTCATCATCGTCAAAATCACACCTTTTCTTGACACCATATTCATCACCCTTAGTCCTACTACCCGACAAGCTACTCGAACTATCAATGTTGGAGTGCTTCCTCTTCTCAGTCATCATATTCCTACTAGAACCACCACTTACAAACTCCCTAGAACTCCCCGTTCTCGCAACGTTCCACTTCATCTCCTCATCAAATTCATCATATTCGTCGAAATCAAACAAATCTAACTTACTTCTCTTCCTCTCACTCTCAATTTTCCCATTCCTACCAAAATCTCTACTTTCCACACCACTTTTTACACCACCAACTCCCCCATTATGATATTTCTCTCCACTCTTTCTCCTAATTGGCTCCAATAACTCTTCGCTCGACTCCGAATCACTACTCTCAACCATTCTTGGCCTCTTTTTCACCTTTTGTGAACCCATTGAAGAACCCACACCTATTCTATCATCTTTTTTCTTAATTATCAAACACCCTGATGAACTTTTCTTCTTCACTACACCCCCTGATCTTACACCACCCTCCATACTCAACCCTTAAAAGTTAATTCATAAATTGCAAATTAACCCCAAAAGTTCTCAAAAGATCTTTCAGAAACCCAAATTCTTCTTAATTATCAAACACCCTGATGAACTTTTCTTCTTCACTACACCCCCTGATCTTACACCACCCTCCATACTCAACACTTAAAAGTTAATTCATAAATTGCAAATTAATCCCAAAAGTTCTCAAAAGATCTTTCAGAAACCCAAATTCTTCTTAATTATCAAACACCCTAATGAACTTTTCTTCTTCACTATACCCCGCTGATCTCACACTACCCTTAATTAATTTCAAAAAATTGAAAATCCACCCCAAAGTTCTCTAAAAAGAGCTTTCAGAATCCAAAATTAAGCATTACCAGATCTGAAACAGAAAAAAGAACAGATTTTTACAATTAAAAACAAGAATTGGGGGGAATTTAATTGGTGTTACAGTGAGTTAAAATTGATTTGCATGAAAAGAATTAACGGCGATCTTTACCTTGACGGAAAGCGAAATTAGGTTAGATGATTCCGATGAGTGACGTAATAAATCCGGCGAATGGGAGAAGAAAGATAGAGACAGAAGCAAAGAGAGGAATTTGTATTGGTTCTGCCCAATAGCTGTATATATTTATATATATGAACAGAGCCCAGCTTTTTCCTTCTTTTTGATAGTACTATATTATGTTATGGAACAAATATGCTAATACCAAAAGCCCAAACAGATAAAATGGCAAAATACACCAAAACATCCCTAAACTATACCCAAAATATCAATATCATACCTAAACTATACGAGCACCTATTACACACCTTAACATCTTAAAAGTGAACTAAATTATCTCTCCACAGACCCAAACTCAGGCGTGTATTTGTCCACATTTTTGAACGCGTTGAAGCTGTAAAAAGGGCCATTATAATTTTTTTTTAAATGGAAAATCGATTAAACAATCCTAATTAATAATCTCAAATTTTCACCCACCCACATTTACCCATACCCGTCCTAAACATTTAGAACCCTAACTCCCCTAAATTGTTGAAGAACACGCCCAAATCGGAGCTCAACCCCAGTTGTTTTTTAATCAAAGGTAACTAAATTCAACTTTATTTAGCTTGTTCTACCGTATAAGCTCAAGTATTGTTGTATTTCAAAAAAATTTTGTAAAAATCGCTCGGATTCACCTTTTTTTTTTGTTGCATTAGTCCGTAATCTTTCATTTCGTATTTGTTAATCGCTTAATTTGTTTTTTTTTTTTCTCTCTCTCTTTTCTCGGGTAAAGATTGTTATACAATGACTAAAATAGGCTTTGGTAAGTTTTGTAAGTAAGAGGATGATCATGAGTTGAAGGATGTGCGATGCAAACATGGATTTCTTTTGCCATTGTCGACTTCTTGGACCCAGATTCACAAGGCAGAAGATATGGAGTTGTCCATATTATGGTGTAAGTGAAATTTATTTCAAAAATTGAACTTTGAAGAAGTGAATTTGCCTTTCAAATATTGAACTTTGAAGAGTTGAAAGACTGATTTTTTTTTTATTGATTTTATTACATTTTAGGGTGCTAGATCATGTGATTTTTATCTTTGGAAGGATGCTGACATTGATCCAAGATCCAAATTTGCTATTCCTAAATTGGTGGGAAGAATTGGTGAACTTGAAGCATCATTGGAGGCTTTTGAAAAGATGATTACAAGCCTTCTCTCGTCAACAAACTCCGTGAAAGCAAAATTGATATGAACAACATAGAAATTCAACTAGAAAATTTGGAGAAGACATTAAGAAGATGAAGGAAAAGAGAGAAGTGGAAGAGCAAGTTGGCTAAGTCCAAGAAAAGAGAGAAAGTTCTTTGATTTCGTTATTGTGTATTTGTATTGTAGTAGTAAGTTTTCTACTTCAAAACTTTTTTTTAGAGGTGTTTCAATGAAGTTGCCCTAAGCTCTTGTTGTAGTTTGGCATGTCGTTAGGGGTTATTTTGTAGTGTGCTTTTGGCATATTGTTAGCGGGGTTGCACTTGTTGGTGTTTTAAACAACTTGTTAGTGTTGGCATTTTGTGGAATGAATTGTGCAAATGGCTACGTAATGTTGTTGTTGTGCAATTCTTTGTCTTGTGCAATTGCTTTGCAAAATTAGTAAGTATAAGGCATAAACAAGAATAAAATTTCATTTAACATTGAAAGAACTTTTCTATTAATCGAAGGCACAAACATGAAAAGAAATAAAGAGACCTATTCTATAATTACGATCTCCGGTGCCTTCTTATTAATGACGAAGCATATGCGCCCGCCCGACCTCGCAAGCTTGAAATTCCAAAACATTTCCTCTTTGCGTACCGTTGTCATCAACAAACGTTTCCATCCTTGGCAAAGACTCTTATATGCACCCACTTTATATTGCATATGTGAGGCGTGAACTGGAAGAACAACCGCTTCACGGTCATGGTTTGCAAGGAATTGGTGAAAGCATGGGAAGAAATATGAAGTCATCCTTGTCAACGTATGATTTTGTTAACTTCTTCTCAAATGTTGTTAGGATGGTAGTCATTTTTGGTTTGAGGGGTTGTATGAGAAGTAGTGAAAGAACTATGATTTAATAAGAATTGGGCGAAGCATTAATCACCAACCACCTCACTTAAAAAGGCTAAAGGAAGTGGTCAAAGCTCTCGAATTTAAATAAATTCGTAAAAATAGATTACAATGACTTCAAAAAAGTGTACCAAGACTCTTGACCAAAGCCGGACAAAAATCGGTGCCATTCAACCCAACAAAGGCTAACAAAAGCGCCAACAATAAAATCTAAGAAAATTGCCATAAAGATACAAGGCTAGACATAAATTCAAAACTTATTAGACATTGCAAAACAGATTAGAACTAACGTTAAATGCAGTCACAGCTGCATAACCATTGATCAAAAGAGAGTGACTTTACATAGACAAGAACTAACGTTAAATGCAAACATAACTGCTAATTCAACAATGCGCAAATACAAATGCTAATTCAAGTGCCACAGTCGCCCAAACAAACTTAAATGCAGTCATATCTACCAAACCACTACATATAGTTAAGGCAAAATACATCAAATCACTCTTAAACTGTACCCAAAATATAGATTTGACGTATTTTGCCCGTAGTTAACCTCAACCAAATGTGATCCAAATTGCCCTAAACAAAGTATTTAAAAAACAACTACATAGACAAATTCACAAAGCAGTCACAGCTACCAAAGCTAGAATGGTCAAATTCACAATGCAGCCACTACTTTGACAATTTCACAAGGGAAGTGGTGTCATTTGGCTCATTTGTATAGCTTTATCCCCGTTTGACTCTCGCTTTTGTCCCTTCCTTGTTGAAGCCGCCCGGAGGTCATAGCTTGTCTTCCTTGCCATTTCACACCACCCTTGCTTTGTGGCAGTGTAGTTCACCGGTGACAAGCGACATGATTTGATGTTTAACCCTTTCACTAGGCAATCCAGTCGTTTCAAATGAATAGAACTACTTGTTAGTACTTAATTTCGTAAAATGATATTTAATTGTTAAACATAGAACAGTGTTTGACGATGATAGTTGCTCCACTTTGTGTGCGCAACACTCCCATTCCAACCATCTTTGGCCTTTTAGTAGCAACACTCTACAAATTATACCAAAATATTAGCAACTAATTAAGCCTCGAACTATACATGAAGTATGTGAAATTATTTACCTTTTTCGTTGATCCCTTTGGCCTACCCCTTCTCTACCGCCGGAGCAGGTGCCTTTCGGGGGTCGAACACGAACTTGGTCAAAGAATCGAACTTGGGCAAAGAAAGCATTTTGCACTTGGGCTAGCGAGTTGCCAGGCTCTCTAAGATCTTCTTTTATTATGACTCCGAGGTATGACACTTGCTGCATGTCATTTCAACCCCTTTTGGAGAGTTTTCTGTTTTTTTGGGTTCATCTGCTCTTTCCTCCTAACGGCCCTAGCCCTCGCTCGGCATCTCTCACTTCGGTGAGTATAACAAGAGGATTTCATGGATGCGCCACATCTTCAAGTTCGTGAATCAAGTTGAATAAAGTAGTTATATGTCTTCATATAGGTACCTCTAGAATACCACCGAGAATGTAATCCATTAGGTTCAACCTCTTGTGGTGAAGAGCAAAGAATTGCATTGAGGATATAGGATGCCTTTCAACATCCATGCTCTACAAGAACAAGTTTTTCTCGCAGATCCACAATATGTCTAAAATGACCTTCAAGAACCTCTCATACCTTGTATCGAATTCCATTCAATATCGCATTTCATGTGACCTTGTAAAGATGCTCGTCGAACTTTCAATGCCATCGGAGAAAAGTCATGAATCCAACTTTCACAAAACTCCCTCATCTGTCCTACTCTCTTCATCATTTTGACTCTTATTTCTTCAAGCATAGTCTTGTGCCTTGCAGCCAATATCCAAGAGTTGAAACATTCAGCCATGTTGTTGTTTATAATGTCACACTTTGTGGTATATTTCATGTAAACCTTGCTCACCTTCAGTAGTTGTAGTACATCAACTTATCAAGACATTTTTCTCCCAAAGTTCGCGTAGTCTAAGTTCTCATTCACCGAGACTCAAAAGTTGACTTTCAGACACCTCCGTAAGCAATTATTCCTCTCAAGGCCTCTCGTATTTTTGGGACCAATTGGCTAAAACATGCCTAGCACACATTCTATGTTCAACATTGGTAACCTATTTTATGGCACTTTCAAGACCATGAGGAATAAAAAATGCGATTAGTAAAGTAAAAGAACATTAGTGTGTAAAGATTATGAAACGGAGTGAATTTAATACTTAAATCTTACCTTCTGCGTATACATTATAATTAATGATATTCCATCTCCCAAATCTTCGAAGATCTTCCTTTAAAATTTAATAAACCAAGTCACCGTGCTTGTTCTCAACCTCAACTATCGCCTGTGTCGTTGGCATCATTCGATTGTTTCCATCTTTGCAAATGAAGAACAAGTAATTGACCTTTGAGATTCCTTTAAAAAGCAACCATCCAAACCAATGCACTTCCTACAACCGCCTAAATTGGCATGACTTTTTTCATTGCATCAAAACATATGTAGAATCCTCTAAACATTTTTTTCCACCTTCAAATGTCTCATCACTAAGCCTAACTACACATGTACTACCTGATTTGATCTTAACAACTCATCCCTATAATCTAAAATCCTCCCAAACTCCAAAACGTGGTAACCCATCAACTCGGCTAAAACTTTCTTTCTTCTACACACGCTTCCTACTCAACATAAAGATCCAACTCCTTCTTAATGAGCCGCCGAAACTCAAAAAATCTAATGTTTGGTTGTTCCTTATTCTCTCATTATAGTGACTAGATAAGAATTTGGTATTGCAAAGCTTGTTCCTATTGGTAGGGTCACACTTATGAATTGGATTATAGTTCTTCACCCTGAAAGTTGTTAGTCTTAGAGTCAAGACTAGCAAATAAAGCCAAGACAACCTCTACACACCTAACCCTTACCCTTGTTGGTTCATTAATACATTTTTTAATGGCAACATGCTCACGGACCGCATACTTGGTAACTCATAGCTTCTAAATTCATTAACACTTTCAAATTGGAGGCCGTTTCCCACACTATTTTCTCTTCGGAGGTTTTATCAAACACAACTCGTTTTGTCACCTTCTTCTTTTTGCTTTTACTCGTCTAATCTACTGCTCATCAATCAGATATGTTATATGGATTAGTCCAAAACCGGGCAAACCTTCATCTCGAGGGGTAATAAGGCTCATCACCACCCAACTTACCTTCCATGTTGTCTCTATTAGCACCTTCAGATTCAAAGCATACCCCCACATCTCTGCCCCTTGGTCCCGAACCTAACGTAACATGTTCAAAGGATGATCTCTTTCACCCCTCTTCCTTTTTTTTTCTTTTTTCCAGCCTCTCTTTCCTCCCTAAACCCTTAGCTCCTCATCTACATCACTCTCACTATGTACTTCTCCTTCATCAAACAATCCATCTAGGTATAAATCTAAATCACTACCATTTGCCTAAAAATCAAAATATTTACTCTAGTCAAGATTCAAAGAAGAAGATGCAGGGCAGGTGAATGTATTCAATAGTAGTAGTGTAAGAGGGGATTCACAGTGCTGTTACAAGGTTAAAAGGATTTGCTCCACTGTAGTATTAGGCAAGATTTGATGCAGCACGTGAGTATTGAAAAGATTTGTTTCGTGATTTGGCACAAATGAGAGTAAGGCGGATAGAACTTGAAAGCTAGTTGGAGTAGGCATAGATTTGAGTCGGGTTCAAAAGAGGTTCATTGAATGGCTCTAAATCAACATCAAAGGCATCAAAAGATGGAACACCACTACCTTCAATGTCTTGACCACTACTTTATCAAAAGAAACATCACTTTCACCTTCACACGGGTTACATATTCTAATAAGGCCGGGACCACCAGGCTCTTCAACCACGTGACACACAAAAAGCTTCCAAAATATCCCTATCCCCAAACATGCAAAGAATCCCCAAGTTGTATCCCTATCACATTTAACTCTACCAATACCACACTATCGACAAATTTAACATAAATGGTGCATTTACCAAGGTCATACCCTAATTCTTTCACACAATCAAGCAATTCAAAGTAACAAAACCTATCTAAATCCATACGTGTAAATTGCCATTTGTCCACCAACGTAGGGATTTTTGCCAGTCAAGTTAAATTCCCACGTTTGTAAAATCGCAAAGTAATCGCCTCACAAGACATATTTCGACTCCGAAAAACAAGACAAATACTTCAATTACATAGTGAATGAAATACACAACAACCAAATCGACATTTACATATTCAGCATTTACCGGTCATTTACACCGTAAATTAAAGGGGTAAAAATTAAAGACGCAAAAACCCTAGTTCTAATCGCACAACACGTAAAAACAAAATGAGACAAGGGACTAACCTTTTAGTAACACAACCTTTGATGTTTGTCCTCCAAACGTCAACAAAAAAGCCAACTTCGAATCGTCCAAGTTCAAAAATCACCAACACTTCGATTATAGGTTTAAGATGAAGAAAAACTAAAAAACTCTATGAAATCCGACAATATTGAGCAGGTAAACTAAAGAAATATATGATTTAGGACCAATATTGAACGATTTGTTGTTTGTGGTGTCGTTTGGTTTTCTTGAATTAGGATTTGGGCGTTTGATGTGGGTTTGGGTGATTTGAAAATTTTGGGGTGTTAAAATGGGTTTGGGTATTAAAATGGGTTTATTATGTTAAATATATTATAATGACGTGATTATAAAATAAATCAATTCATTTAATACGTGAGCTTCACCCAAGGGCGAGCAATTGCCGCCACGCCATTCTCACTAATTGGGGGTTTTGGTCGAGAGGGGTAATTTAATTCACTTTTAAGGTGTTAAGGTGTGTAATAGGTCGCTCGTATAGTTTAGGTGTGATATCAACATTTTGGGTATAGTTTAGGGGTGTTTTGATGTATTTTAAACAAAATATTGTACAATATACTTTTAATAGCTCAGTTATAAATTTCACCTTGTTGGTGAGCATTCGATTTCCCATTTTATAATTCCCTCACCCATTTCCCCTACTCCAAATTTTAATGCAGCAAAAAAAAAAATTTATATATATATTTTCAGTTTCTTTTTAGGATAATATCAATAATATACAATCCAGCATAAAATGTTACAATCATGTAGTCTTATTAAAAATTTACATCTGCATAACCAGCTTTTGTTTTTACAACAATGTTTATATAGATGAAATACAACGTTATATAACATTATACACTTATTGTAGGCAATGTATCAATCATGTATAAAAGTGTATAAAAATGTATAAAAGGGCCATTTCGGGTAATATTAAAAACGGAAAAGGGCCAAATATACCCCTGTACTATCGGAAAAGGGCCAAATATACCCCTCGTTATACTTTAGGTCCAAATATACCCTTATCGTTATACTTTGGGTTCAAATATCCTCTCATTAAGTTATACTTTGGCACAAATATACCCCTCATTTTAACGGAGGGACACGTGTCATTATCCTATTGGCCTAATTTAAACTAATCCCTAATTAATTAAAATTCAACTCTCCAATATCCAATTAAAAGACCCTTACCCATATCCAAAAATTCAAGACAAGCTTCAAATGAGCTTCTTCAATGGTCATTGTTCTTCATGATGGTGATTATGCGTGTCTCAAATTTCCAATTCTTTATTCTTGATATTCCTAAACATATTATAACACAAAATCCCACCTTCCTTGTCCTTCCCATTATCCGTATACCACAAATTCTCAAGCTAAGGACTAAATTTCGAAGATTCTAAACTCCCTCCTCCATCTCAACGTTTTTCGCAACATCTTGAACGAATCGTACACGCCATAATTCTTGGCTTTCAAGAAATTCATCAAAACAATATCCATCGCTTGGACTCACTTTTAATTGGAAATAAAGGACACCCATAAAGAAATGTTAATCAAATCCTTCCGTAACACTCTTAACGTATAAGCAACTTATTTTTATTTTTACCTAAATATATCCACTAAGAATTGCATCTTCCACCGAGAAATATTTAAACTCTTCTTCAAAGGAAAGCGAGTGCCTATTGTTGCTTTTATTGAAGCTTGTCTTGAATTTTTCGGATATGGGTATGGATCTTTTAATGAGTTGAATTTTAATTAATCAGGGATTAATTTAAAATAGCTAAAATAGAATGATACACGTGTCCTTCCGTTAAAATGAGGGGTATATGTGTGTCAAAGTATAATAACAGGGTATATTTGAACCCAAAGTATAACAATAACGGTATATTTGGACCTAAAGTATAACGGGGGGTATATTTGGCTCTTTTCCTATAGTACCAGGGTATATTTGGCCCCTTTTCGTATTAAAAATATGAGCCGTTTCGAATAAATATTTTCTCCAAATAGATATAGCGTTATTTTCCCTTCTTTTTACAGGGATGGACTAATTCAATTAGTATGTTAAAGTTCGGAGTTTGATTCACAACTGATTCTAGACTAATTCATGTATATATTGTATTTTTTACGAAGGCAATACTCAATAATTTTATTTATCAAAAGTTGAATTGATAAAGAGAATACAATTAGGGGAGGTTTGATACAATATATTAGAGACAATAATGCATGGATTAGTTTTGATATTATACTAATCCCTTATTTCATACACTTTTTCGACATATGTATAACTTTACTAATACAGAAATTAGTTATACACCTTGTGTGATATTATCCTAGCCCAAGGTTATTAATAATATGCATAAGCATAGTCAAAGCCAAAATTGCGGTTAAAGTCCCTCAAAACTTTTTCATATATGTTATTTTTAATATACCAAACCAACAGTAGATGAAAATAATCTCAGCAAAACTTATACTAACCTAAGCATAACTTATATTATCATCTAACTAATTTCAGCATTACTAATATACTCTATTAAATACTATTAACGTACACTCTACCGAACGAACCCTTAATATGTTAAAATTCTGATTTTGATTCACAAATAGTTCTCCTAACTGAATATTGCTATTTTTAATAGTATAATTTACCAGACAAGAAAAAATACTTTATTAGGTGGGATTTTGATTTTTGATACAACAATGTGTGTTTGTGTGTTGCGGGGGGGGGGGGGGGGTTGGTAAGTAAAAATAGTAGTAAAAGAAAAGGAAAAGGATAAAAAGAGGAGCAGTAGAATCCAAGATTGGATTTGTTATGAGGGTTGGGGGTTTCTAGATGTAGGGGCTGGGTGTCAGTTGAGCAGACTGTTGTTATATCAGTTAAGTAATTTCCTGGATCAGTCTTTGAGAAGCTCTTTTCTTGTAATCTTTGGTGACATTTGACAGTGTCTCGGATACACTAGTTGTAACTTTTAAGAAATGTAATTTTCTTTAATTAATTTTTACTCATTAAAGCATAAATAGATGAAAAGAAATATAGTACAGTACTTAATAGTAGTATTGTTTTCCTAATCAAAATTTGAATATAAAACCTTATGATTTTTCTTGTCACTTGATTGATTATTAAGTCACACTCATCAATGCTCTCTTCTTAATTCTAAACAAGAATTATTGACGAGTTGAAACGATTTAAAGAATAATTAAACAAACACATTTTTTTTCCCGATACAAATAATCTAACCGCGATATTCTTGCCTTGGCTGCAATAGAAAAAGTGATTTTATTTTAATAGACGCAAAAAAGAAAATCTCTCTTTTATCATATAAGAGAAAGGGAAAATAAGAACTGTCTAATCAGGCGCCTCTAACCCCAAAGTTTTGTTAGCTTTAAAATTCTAAACTTAATATGCAAGATCAAGTCATATGAGAATTATTAAATTAGAGTAATTTTTTTTAATTTGGTTTTATAAACAATTTTTAACATTTTGATAAAATGAAAGAAGAAAAGATTGCATAGTTTTTAGGGGAAAATGAACATGTTGGTTCAGGGGTTGACAAGACAGATATAGGAGGAAAACTGGAACAGTGATAGATGAAAAGAGGTAATGCCCGGCAAAGAACCAATGTATGTGTTGCCTCTGCATGGTTGGTTTAACTTTTGTGTTTTGGCGACAGAATAATGTAGGGAGAGGCGTGATAAATAAAGAAAATCGAAAAATCGAACCGAACTTCAAAAAATCGAAACCGAAATAGCCGAATTGAAATTTGATAAAACTGAACTGAAGAACCGAACGCCCACTGTAGTTTATTCTCTTCTTGACAAGTATATTCTCTCACATTTGGTGAGAGCTTAGAGAAATTAGGAGCTGTATTGATGTGTGTTACTCGAACCAATTTTTTCTTAGTAGTTTTAATTATTTTCCCATTACTTGGTAGGACCATATTTTGTGAAATCAACTTAGAGTTGAGATACTCTTAGGTTGATTATAGTTTTTTACTCTTGCAAAGCGTAGTTATTCATTTTGTAATTGATTTAGTTATTTTCATTATTAATAAAAAAAATCGCTAAACTCGCGTTCGGTATAATATTAGTTAATAAAAAAAAAATCGAGCGGAGGTCTATCGGAATATTTCAACAAACTCGAACACTTTATAGTTTACGTTTTCAGAAACTTCAGTGTTCGGTTCGGTGTTTGGTTTTTAGAGTTCGGTTCTTTAGTGTTCCGGGTTAAATCGAAATTTAATACATTACTCAAAAAAAAAAATTAAAACAAATTGTCATTAAGTTTAAGCCTCAACAAAAACCCAATTTTAATAAGTTCTCTCTTTTGCTTTTCACAGTATCCCTAATTTTCCACTTGAGTGAGAGAATCAAATATCTTAACAAAATAAGGTGACTGTGATGTGTCTTTAGGATTAATGTATGTCTTTGATGTTTTCTTAATTATTCTTATTGTATATAACACCTAGTAAAATCTTATATCATGGTCATGGTTTTCTATTCTTTATAGTATCCGCTTGTTTGATTTTGATTTCAATTTATCGGCTTTATTGCTTTTGAGAATATGAATTAGTGTAAATGGAATCGCTTCTAATATCATATCAAAAAAACCAAATTGAAAAATCGAAACCAATCAACTTCAAAAAATCGAAACCGAAAGAACCAACTGAACTAGTTTGGTTCGGCATGTCCTGGGTCCACCTTCAAAAATCGAACCGGAAATGGTCAACTAACTGCTTGATAAAACCAACAAGAACCGAACGCCCACCCTTAGAATAATGACACAAGCCAGGGTTCTTGATCCTTGGGGTCAGGGGTTCCTTTTTCATATATATTACTAAAAATTAGGGTTAAGGGTTAAAAACACACCATCAAGTATCACCTTTTTTTTAGTTTCAACTGTAACTATGTGAGAGTTTCCTTAACTAATTTGTAAAACACTTACCCTCAACTATCACTTGTTCACTTTTCCTACCTGAACTATCACCAACTAGTTTGTAAAACACACCTCAACTATCAGTTTTGAGGTGTGTTTTGAAAACTAGTTGGTGATACAGGAGGAACTCTCACAATCGATAATGAGTAGGTGTGTTTTCAAAACTAATTAATTATGTAGTTTAGGTGAGAAAATCTCACACGATGGTTCACCAGAAACTCAAAAAAAAGTTGATAGTAGAGGTGTGTTTTTGTCCATTATCTATAAAAATTACTATCAAGTACGAATATTATATTTCAACCCTTGCAGATCAAAAGAAATGTGGTAGAATCTAAAACTCGAATCATAATATTTAAATTCTAAATTTGATTGTGTTTATCGTGCATTCAACATAGAAAAAATATTTTCTCTCTTCTTTTTTTCAATAACGGTTGAAAATGAAATCTTTCAGCTTTCATTTCTTTAGCTGGATCTGAGAAGACTAATTAAGAAAATAAAGATAAAGAGAAGTATGTTAAAAGGTTTTGTTGCTTGAAAAGGCTGGAGTTTTTAGCATTTTGCATTCCTGACATATGTACCTTTTTTTTTTTTTTTTTTTTTTTTTTTTTTTGCAATTTACAATATTACATCTTATCCTATGATTTATGATTATACGATATGCAGGTTGTTCCAAAAAATTACAAGATATATATGGGTAGATTTTCATGTTTTGTATATATACAAAACTACAAAAAGAAAAACTTCTTTTGTTAATTATTTAAGAGGGTAAAATTAGGAGAACAACATTATTTTTTATATTTAAAACTTTTGTTGTTTTTTTCCCCAAAAACTTCAATTTCTTCATTTTCTGACAAAACCACAAAGAAAAACCTATTTTGTTAATTATTTAAGAGGGTAAAATAGGAGAAACACAACTAGAATTTCCCCAAAAATAATTCTCTGTGCAGTAGCCTGTAAGTTAGATGGGTACTCTACCTGTGGAGCTAAAGTTCTGCTCATTCCGAAATTGTCTTATTTTTTCAGCACCATTGTGTTAATGTGTTCATTGTGATTTTGGAATACATCTGAAATGTGGCTTTTCCAAATCTGTCATCAAACCAAAATCAAATTCGTAACCATGAAACCAAAGGAAGAACCAAACTAGGAACCAGTCATTACGCCAACAAAAAGCCCATTTAGTATAACTCCAACTTGTTGACATTATCTTCCGGTCACCCGACTTCAATTGGGCTTCTTTCATTTGGAGCCCGTCGGCCGAACTTGGTAATGGTCTAGCCAAAATATGCAAACCATATACACTGATTATGTATACTATATGTAAATTTATGTACATTGTATGTATATTATGTGCATAGTATATGTATATTTATATTTAAATATACAAAACCTATACATTTGTTGGTTATTTTGTAAATTAGATCATTGAAAGGCATTAGACTATAATTTTCTCACTTCGGCTAAGCATTTTCTTCGACTGAGACCTTGATTAATAGAAAGTGTTACGCATGAAATGAGACAGAGGGATTACTAAACAAATGCTCAATTTGATAGCTAAAATATAAAGTTTTTTTCGAGAGAACTTGGCTTGTTGTTTTTATAACCTTTGCATTTTAATATAATGTTATTTTTCTCAACATATTGTGTATGGAAAACTGTGTTTATATGATATTGGAGCTGTTAATTTTAGAACTCCGTAAGTGTCCGAGCAATTACTAACCCAACAAAAGTTGACTAGGTCCAGAGAAACATGTTGAGAAGTATCAAGCCCATGAAACCAGCAAACCAAATGTTTTGCATACCTAAGACAAAACCTTTAACTAAAAGGAGGACGTGATGTATATACAACAACAACACCCAAGATGGGCACACAAGGGGCAGGAAAGGATAAGATGTATAATGTACCTTTACTCTACCTTTATGGGGTAGAGAGGCTATTTCCAATATACCCTCAGCTCGAAAGAAAAGACAGGATGTGACAACAAATAGCAAAGTAAAAAGCATAGTGTCAAGAAAAATATGGCAATAAAAATAGCACGATAAAAGCAAATGAGGCAACAAATAATAATACACATTGAATAAAAGAAACAACATGATTACTACCTAATACTACTGATAGAGAAAAAGACCCTCTAGCCTAATTCTCGATCTCCACACCTTTCTATCTAAGGTTATGTCCTCAGTAAGCTGAAGTTGTGTCATGTCCTGTCTAATCACCTCCTCCCAGTTCTTTTCCGGCCTACCGCTACCTCCCCTAACTCCTATTATAACCAACCTCTCACACCTCCTTATTACCGCATCCACACGCCTTCTCTTCACATGCCCGAACCATCTCGCCCTTGCCTCCCTCATCTTGTCTGCCGCGGCGGCCACTTCCACCTTGTCCCGTATAATTTCGTTCCTAACCATATCCCTCCTAGTATGCCAACACATCCATCTTAGCATCCTCATGTTGGATATACTTATCTTCTGAACGTGGACATTTTTGACTGGCCAGCTCTCTGCCCTATGATTAAGGAATTTTTAATATATAGAGCGTCAGAATTTGAGCTAAAGTTATTGGGTTCTATCGAATTCGTATATTCAAGCCTATATCCAGTCCTAGATAAAATTATATATTTATTTCAAAGCTCGCTTTATCAACTTAGAACCATACCGAAGGATGAACCAGAAATGGATAGTTCCAATAAAATTTCATTCTTGAACAAAAATTCATTTTTTGATTTATTTCATCTATTCCATGATCAGAACATTGAAGGTATGCGTTACACTATGATTTTGAATCAGAAGAGAGATTTAAAGAAATGGCACATCTATTCACTCTATAAATTGTTGTCATCAAATAAAATGTTTGGATTTGAACCTATGACCTGAAGCAATTTTTGCACGCTCGTTGCCATTACACTTAAGTCTTTCCTTATGTCAACATAATTCGATATAATTACTATTGGCTTAAAGAATCAGAACTCCTGCACAACATGTTTTATCACATAACTGTCGGGTAAACCATAGCCATTATAATTGTATAGCTTGACTTTGGAATATGCTTTCTATTCGTCAAATATTGTTTATTGCAATTTGCAACCATTGATCTTTTATCTGGCAGGTATGTGGAAGTTGGTACATGTAATCTGATAAATCAAAACGCAGGAAGGTCGAAATCAAGAGCTTGAGTAGGCAAAAAGGAAACATAAAGCAAAAGAATGTGTACGCGTGTGCTCATTTATGTCACTTTTTACATAACCTAGTTCAACTGGCATGTTAGCAAAGAAAGATGTACTTTTTCACATTATATATATGAGCTGACACTCCAAGAAAAGACACAGCATTGCTTTTTTCACGTAACCTTGAAGGAGTAATTATTCTGAAACATAGGCCCTCAACTAGATGTCTCAAGTTGGAACCTTAAAAACGGAGTCGTCTTTGGTAGAGAGTGTTTTACCCTCAAGGTGTGTTTCTTGGCGCGAATCCAAATTAATCGAACCCCAAAGCGAATTCCGAACACCAGGTCAAAAAAAAAAAAAAAGGCCCTCAACCCCCTCACCAAATAAAAATAACATAGAAATGAAGAAGAAAAAAATCCTTCATTTGAAGTCTTGCAATGAATGAACTCCAGAAAGTTTGCAAGCAGGGGCGGAGCTAGCATATTATTCGGGAGTTCGGCCGAACCCAGTAACTTTGGTCTAGACCCTATATTTGTCTTGAAAAATTCATTGAATATTTATAAATTGTTAAGTTAGAACCCAGTAACTTAAACGAATTAGAATTCCGAACCCAGCCACAAACTTCGAATTCTGGATCCGCCTCTCTTTACAAGTGTGGCATTATAGTTAGACCATTTTCCGCTTCTCTTTCTAATAGAAATGAGCAATGCCATGAGTTTCCACAAAGTAAACTTCACAATGGATATGTAGAACAGGTTCTTGGAATGTGAGAAGAAAATAGACCTTGGGCTTGACTCAACCCGAGATGAAATATTGATCAATACCATATACGGAGGCAAATGCTAATCCCCTTAACCAAGATGGAACAATCTAACAGTTTAAAAGAATGGAAGAGAAAGCTGTTTATGTCAAACAAGATTTCGATTCTTGAGTGCTCTTAAATTTCTTGGTTAAGCACTCAAAAATTGCTTAATTATAACATTACTACTATATATATAAGGGATAATGTAATGAGTTTTGTAGTACTTAGTTACATTTTAACTATTTGGTTGGCCCAACTAAAATGATTTGCTCTTTCAAATTACCCTTGAATTTACTATTTATTACTTCATGTACCCAATTATAGTTCCAATAAATCTAGATTCAAACCCTTTTTTATAGCATATATTTTTTCTGTGTCTTATTTTTGCCCCTACTTTATTTTATTTCTACTTAGGTTGACATAATCAATTTGGTAAATATAATCAATTTTGAGCCCTTTAAAAATGCTTAAAAAGTTGTGAAAAGTGATGACGTCATCTGATAAAAATAACTATGCACAAAAATAATCTAAAATGGTGATGATAATAACTTTGAAGAACTCATTTGGTACTGGAAGAATACTCGGTTGATTAAATTTTCTTTAGTAATTCTTAATCGCCACTAAATTTCTCTTGATCTTATTTTTAGTAAAATGAAATTATTCTGAAAATATAAAGTTACATTTAATGATATAATACAATTATACATAGAAAATAAATTTTAAAACTTCTTAAAAATTAATAGATTAAAATCTTGGAAAATAAAAGAAAAAACTTTAAATTTTATTCAATTTGCTTAATTAAGTGGGATAGAAAAGAGGAAAAGATGCTTACCAAGTGATCAACTCCTCAATATATTGATAATGGCATCCTTCTTTTGTTACAAACAATTTAAATTGTCAGAAATCATGTAATCCTTAATTGGTTGAGTAAGGAAATTTTCTTTTAAGAATAAAGCATCAATGAGATAATGACAAACTAAATTAATTCTTAAACTTTGTTTTAATGAATTCAATTCTTTTTTTAATTTCATCTAAACCTAGACTTTAATCACCATATTTGTTTTAGCATAAACCATTGTCACATGAAATTATGAGTAATTAATCAATAAATACCAAAATATGCTATTCCTACCTCTAACTAGAAATTATATGCTCACAAATTCATAAAATATTAAAATGTCCTTTTCAATTTATGATTATAGTCAGTTTGAAATCATTTTGCATACTTTAAATTATATTACTAAATATCAAGTTATCTCTGTCTCTTTGATATCTGTATATTCCCTAGCAAACTTGCATTCCTATAACAATTCTTTCAGTAAATTATCTAATTATGTGATTAAAAACTTGAAAAATGAATAATACATGATTAAGAAGCTATCATCTTAAAAGAGTTGTGCCTAAGAAACGTACAAAAATTATTATTTTTTCAATTAAAACCTATAAAGGGCGTTATTACCTTGATCTTGGGCCCGAGCTCAGCACGTGCTTCACTGGACTATAGTCTATAGTATATTCACTTATCCATACATGATTGTTGCATATAACTCCTGTTTGAGATTACTATAACTCTCCTGTTGGATTGCAAGAAAGTTGAGTTGGTGAGACCAAGATTTCTCTACCAAGGTTATTTACATCAAATCGTTTCCAAAAGAAGGTAATATTCTGTTGGAGCTAAGAGTCTCTACAAGTTGAAAAAAAACTCTTTATGGTACATGAATCATGCAGAAGAACTGCTAGTCAGTGTTGATTTGAGGTTCCAGATGAATGTCCGGTAAAGGGATGAGCTTTAGAAATCTATGGCATCAACAGGGAGAGAAGTGGCCCTGTGAAGTGAGTGGGGAAGCAATGCCCCTTTATAGAAACTCTGTGCAGTGACCATGTGCTCTGGGCTGCAAGAACCATATGCAAGTGGATATCTTCTGACCTTAGAATTAGAACATTCGTTCTCGATCTCTATGGGAAAGTCTGACGAAAAATGCTTGCCTGATGTAAATTGTTGTAGCAGAAGCTGATCCTTTTCTATCGATGGAGTTGAACCTGATGATAACGTATCGTTTCTTGGGATTTTGTTGCTGGACCTTTGATGTGAATATTTTGGAACAACTCCAAATTTCTGATCTTTTAGTCCCCTCAATTGCATTTGGTACTTGGCCTTAAGCCACCTCAACTCTCGCCTTATCTCGTTATCATATTCTTCTGCTGGAGTTCTAGCTCCTGAAGAATCTGAAGAGGGAAACTTGTCATCCTTGTCGACACTTATAAGTTTCTCCTTATCCACCGATTTGTCTTTAGCATCAGATTGATTGTCACCAGAGCCTCGTGAGCGCGATTTTGTTTTGTCAACTTGTGCCCAAATATCAGTAAAGTGTATACCATCAGATTCCAATGAGCCGTCAGGAGCAGGGTCAGTGAGACATTGTTCAGAGCCATCAAAATGATATGTTATCTCCTCAAAACGGCCGTGCATAGCACCACAGCCATGCTTGGAACAATGAAGCACTTGCAAGTTCTTAGCCGGTGCTGGGGTATTCGACGCTAGGTAGTTCACAAGAGAACCATTAGAAGCACACTTGTGACAGCTGCCACGGTTCATGGAGTCGGGGGTTTCCTCTATCGATAACCCCCTCTTCCACTCAGGAACTAAGGAAGCAATCTCACCATCTATCATATCTGCTATCTTGGTAACATCTTGTTCTGTAATATCCAACTCGGCCACCATTTCAGTAGCGACGGTTAGTGCTGTGTCATTCTCAATGTCAAAAGGAAAATAAATGTTGCGGACATGACCTGTAAAGGTAAATGTACAGCAGTTTAGTTTACAACAAGTGTTGTATGTGGCTCAGGATATTATAGAAATAAAACAGATAGCTGCATTATCTCTAAAAGATTTGCAGAAAACCAGTTTATCAGTAGCTAACTTTTAGGATTTCAAATTGTTTTCTATTAGAGTCCTTTGTGGCTTGAATTTTACAGTTAGTTTCCTCTTTCTTTGTGATTTGGTTTTGCAGATAAGTCAGTAGCATCTTTTTTAAAAACCAACAAGGACTACTTAACACTACTTGAGATGAAGCAATAATAAAGCAAAACCTTCTTTATCTGCTATCCTGAGTCGTAAAAAGATGCCGTCATCTTCTCTCCTCCTTCCCTTGATACTGATATCAACATTTTCCATATCATCCTCTTCGTTATCCGTGAATAGATCAATTTCATTTGCCTCATAGTCAAGTTGATGGTAGTACGAATCATCATCTGGCTCATATCCAAGATAACCAAGACAGCCATTTGATAGAGAGTTGTTTTGACAACTCAAGAGACGATGCCCTAATGTAGGGTCTAATTCACAAGAGTCCTGCAAATAATTTGGTGTATCTGAGTCTGATGATACGTAATCATCAACTCGGAGAAAAGGGTCATCAAGAAGCTCCTTTGCAGATAGTCTGTGAGATACTGTTGCCAAGCATTTCTCAACAAATCGACGAACTTCAGGATCCGTGACTTTGTAAAGGGAATCTGGCCTTTTCCCCTACACAACAAATCTATGTTGATACCTTGATGGATATGCATTAAAGAGCAAAATCTAAAGCAAGTTTCAAGATTTTTTGTTCTTACAGATGTTACTTTTTTGTAGATCTGAGCAGGATGAGTGCACTCACTGTATGGATATTCAAAAGTCACCATTTCTAAAATACACATTCCAAATGAATAAATGTCCACTAATTCATTGTATTCTTCCGCATACACCTCCGGAGCCATGAATTCTGGTGTTCCTGGTCGGACAAACAATAACAAACAAAACAATTGTAGGACTTGTGGGAATGAAACTACAAAAGCTCTCATTTAAGTGTATGAATTTGCACTAAGAGATCGCGAATCACATCACTAATTTCAATCATTAATCAAGATTTTTGTCTAGCATGGTAGTATTAGAATTACCTACACAACGTTCAGCATGGGATTTGCGGAGGATAGCAGCAAGGCCAAGATCACCAATTTTGACTTCCCCTTGGTTCCCATTGATGAAAATGTTATCACACTTGAGGTCTCTGTGTATAACAGGAGGGTCATGGCTATGCAGATAATTAAGCCCTTTCAGTATCTGTCTACACCAACGCTTTACCGCTCTAATGTTAACCTTCTTATGTTTTAGCCTGTACCTGTCCAAAGTTTAAGAAATAGTTATCAAGAATGAGGAATTATGAACCAAATATTAACATGGCTATACTACTTAACAAAAGAATAAGATTAAGGACTCATATTTCTACTTACTGTCTAAGAGTGCCAGAAGTGAACATCTCAGTGACAAAGTTAATGTTTCTATTAGCAACATCAACCCAAGAAGTGTAAAATTTCATGATGTTTTTGTGCTTCAAGGTCTTGAGCAAATGAATTTCACAATATAGCCTCTCAAGATCTTCAGGACTTTGCATAAAGTCATAAAGCTTCACCTGATTCCATGCTACTTCAATCCCTTCATACTCATCAAATGCTTTATAACTGTAGCAAAATTAGCCCAAAATGAATTTTAAACATTATACAAATGCAATGCCTGTTTCTGAATTACCCATATGCAAAAATGGAAAAAGATTCAATTTTTACAGAAACAAATTATGAAAGAAAGGCACATACACTGTCTTTGACGACCCTTTACCAAGAATTTCATTGTACTGGATTCAAAAACACAAAATGTAAGCAAATGAGAACTCAATATGATGGAGAAAAAAAGAATAAAATAAACCAAAAAAAAGGGGTTCAACTTCAAGAATTTACAATTACCATAGAAAAAAGAACATACCCTTCCATATCTTCCAGTAGGATCAACTTCAACAAACTCAGAATCATCTGATTCAAAGTCAATGACACCATTCATTCCTTGTAAGTTTTTCTTCTAGTTTTTTTTTCCTTTTTCAGTTCTGCTAGTTTGTTTGAGGATAATCTACTCACTCTATCTTGTTTTTTTTTTCTTTTCTCTGTATGACTTATGGAGAGAGAGAGAAAGGGAGAGATGATTTGGCACTCAACCAAAGATTAAGTAAAAGAAAATCTGGGGACTATGTTGTTCTTGAAAAAGTTATCTTATTTGTTAGTATTAAAACATAAAAATAAAAATATGAAGAGGCCTCGGTTAGTCCATTGAAAAGAAAAAGGCCTTTTTTATTTTATTTTATTTTCTTTCACTAACAACTCATAGACAGCCAACATGGCAAAGATTTATCAAGGCTATGAACTATGAACTACACCCACCCACCCCGCAAACCCCACCACCAAGAAAATCAAACAGGCATATCATGACAAAGTACCTTTAATATGGCCTGCTTTTTTCTTATTATCTATGTCATCAGGAGCTGTAAATCCCAAAAAAACACACACTCACCCCACGTTGTTCCCTCTGATGTTCTCCGTACACATGTATTTTCAGAAGACTTACTTATACTTCTTCCGTCTCAAATTATTTATCGGTTTAATAATACAAGGCATAATAATTTTTATTTGCTATTTTACCTGTGTAGCAGAATCTTGTCATTAATATAGATGGCTTAAACATGCCATCAAACTATTGAAAATGGCTTATTTATGTCACTCATCAATAGTTTGGCTCATTTATACCATCGAACTATAGAAAATGACTCATTTATGCACTCATCAATAGTTTGGCTCATTTCATTTATACTCATTTTTAGTTTCGGCTCATTTATACCATTCGTTACCAAAATGACTCATCCATGTCATTTTTATTTAATGTCAATTTTATAATACCAGATATGACACGAAGCTTCTAATTAGATATCTACGTCGTTTAATTAAACCAACTCAATTTTAAATCCCAAATTAATAAAATATCCAACCCATACACCCTACCCACCCACAACCATAATCTAGTTGGAGGCCACGTATCATATATGGTATTATAAAATCGGCGTTAATGAAAAATGACATGGACGAGTCATTTTGATAACAAGTGATGACATAAATGAGCCAAACTATTGATGAGTGGCATAAACAAAGCCATAAAGTTTAATGACAAAATGAGCCAAACTATTGATGAGTTTAATGACATAAATGACAAAATGGGCCAAACTATTGGCGAGTGGCATAAATGAGTCATTTCCGATAGTTCGATGGCATATTTGAGCCTTTTCCGTAAATAGAATAACATTTCATGAAAGAGATTATAATTTAGACATAAATAAGGATAAAATTAGTCAAATATCTCTCTTAATTAATATTTCTTAAAAAGCGTGTAAATAAAAAAGCAACAGATAATTTGAGACGGAGAGAGCACTCTATTAGTTTTAGTTTATGCTATTTGTTTGCTCACAATAACATGCTTTTATTATAAAAATGTATGAGATTCATGAATCATGAGTACATTAAGATGCTAAAGAACCGAATATCTTATTTTGATGATATAAGACATTTTACGCAATGAATAAGATTCTCGATCCCTCTTTCCACTCACAGATACTTTCCCTCTAAAGTTTTAGCTTATTGTGCATTTCTGTCACCTATTGGAAACACAAGTGTATAAAGAGAGTGAAAACTAAAATTTTAGGCTGTATCATAATTATATTAGTACATGTTTCGTGACTCAAGATACATTTTCTTGGGAATTATAGCATAGTTAAGATCTCCTTTATATTATTTTCTAACACCTATAATTATAGATGTCAATAAGATCTGCATACATTTTATCGTCCATGTAGGAATAAGATCTGCTTACATTCTACCGTCTCCAGACTCCATTTGTAAAATTTATGTAGTTGTTGTAACTTATTGTCAAAGAAGATATAAGAAAGGTGTATTTGTTATGGAGAATTCTAATATTTTCATGTTTGGTTGATTAAAATTTTTAGAAAATATTTTTTAAGAAAAACACCTGTCCTGAAATATGAGAAAAATGATTTTCTTGGTGGAAATAGGAAAAACATGTTCCCATAAATGACATTTCACTCCTTTCATCTTTCAACACACCTCTCTTCTAGTACCCTCACCTTCATCACCATAGTGTTTATCCACAATCGATATAAATATTTTTAAAATAATGTTTTCTGCTTACTTAATCACAAACACAAAAAATTAAGATAAACACTTATTTTTCAAAAATATATTTTTCGTGAACAATATTTACCTTCTTACCAAACACACCTTAAAACAAAACGGATCAGCATCCATTTTCTGAGTAGATTTATATGTCCAAATGCAATTGGGCAATTTGCGCCTACAAGAACTGACAATCTTGCAACAGCTAGCAAAACAGGGACCAAACAAGTACTAGTATTATAGTATTACAAGAACTGACAATCTTGCAACAGCTAGCAAAACAGGGACCAAACAAGTACTAGTATTATAGTATTAATTAAAGTTTTGCTACTTTTGGGCCGATTGGATTTTGCTTTATGTTTATATATTTATTTATTTGGGAATTGCAAGTGTGTGTAATTAAAGTGCTAGTTTAGTTTATATATTTATTTATTTGGGAATTGCAAGTGTGTGTATGTCTAGTCTATTAAGCACACTTTTGTAGTCCAAAGGAAGATACATATAAGTGAGTCATGAATATTTCTTGATTGGATAACATGGTTCGGTAGCATTGACTCCTCAGTCACTTGTGAGTCCCATACTTTATTTTTTATTTTTATCTAACTGGATAACTAGTTGCCAATACCTAAAGATATATGGAATAATAAGTAGGAGTATTTAATATGAACATATTAAAAACTTTTTTTTTCTTTGGTGTAAGTTGTATTTCGCTATTCCGGAATTAAACAAAATGATTTATGACTAATTAGGGTGTGTTTTGTACGGAGAAAACCATTTTCAAAAAAAAAAATTATGTTTTCTCTAAGAAAACTAGTTCATTAAAAATGAGAAAAATGACTTCCCTAGAAAATACGGAAACAAGTTCCATGTATTCCAAGTTCATTTATTTTTCGAGACAACATTTTTAGAAAAGTATTTTTCTTGAAAAATATTTTTTACTTCGTACCGAACAAGTTTCAAATGTGTCTAATAAAACGTTGCAACTTACACTATATTTAATGAAGTACAAGTGTACAACTGTACAAGTTTACAAGGACAATGGATCCCTTCCATTGTACTACCATTTCATGCATCATTTAGCATAGTTAAACGGTAAATTTAACCTTTTTCCCTTGAAGGAAAGGGTTCATGTGATGGAAAGTTTCTGCATTAGTGAATAAGAGTATTTTTGGATCAATTTTGTAAGGACATAGTATATTTGTTAATTGAGGACAATTTCACAAAGTTTAAGGGAAAATTTGGTCATTTTTTTGATTACTTAAATGCCCACTATATAAGCAAATAAAACTATCAAATTGAGACGAATGTAGAATAATCAATTTTTGCTGCAACCAGAAAGATTTTTATTGCTTAAATAATGGATTGGGATGTTCTCAAATTTTGTTTCCTCTTGAAAAGTCTCTATATCTATGCTTTAGGAATGGGTCTCCACTAAGTGATGTTCAAATTTGTATTACTCCAATCATCACCAATCGTTGTAATTTAAAAAGCTGTTTATCATATAGGTCCAAAAGGCTAAAGGCCTGGGTTATTCAATTTTATTACTAACATAAACATATATTACCAAACAATTGGAAGCTTCTAATATGTGGTTGTGTTCAAAGGGAAAAGCAAACTAAAATGTAGTCAAAGGGGAATTTTTTTTAATAATTGTAAGAATAAGCTAAGTTAAATAGCTGCACCAACCATGTAAGAAATTCTTTGAAATAGCGATAATACTCGCTGACCAAAGCTTGTAACCCCACAGGCACACTGTTTGATTGTTAAATTTCATTTTACCTACTACAAGGGGAACCTAAAGGATAAGCAAAGGGGGGAAATGACGATTGGAGTTTGATTTACTTGAAAAATATTCTATGATCTAGACATCTAGTTCTTTTTTTTTTTTTTAACTTGAGAAATGAGAAAGTAGTTCATTAAGAAGGAAATGCCAACTTATTCTTCTGCTTTTATGAATAGTTTAACTTTTGTGCATCAGTATTATATAGTATTTCTTAACAATATCAGGTAATTAAAAAAGTCAATTACTGATAATATTCTATGAGAATTCATGATAACATGGAAAAGATAATATGTGTATACAATAATTGATCAATTTACACCATACTACTACAAGTATAATTATATGCCTCAATCTCAAATTAGTTGGGATTGATCGTATGAATTTTGAGTGTTGTAATGTAAATGATCTATTTTTAAGTCCATATTTTGATATCTTTTTATGTAACACTAGAGATTCTCTAATACAGTCAGACCTCTCTATAACAACAACCACATATAACAGTACTTTTCTATAATAACCAAGTTTTTTCGGAACCGATTTAATTTTATATTATATTTTACTTCTCTATAACATAATTTTACCTAGAACAGCAACAACCAACTTTACAACAGCACGCTCTTTATAAAATTACCCCATTTAACAACTATCTTCTTTTTTTGGTAATATAATAATTAATCATCGTTATAAAAATACAATATCTATGATTACCAATAATAAACGTAAAGATTTTGACCAAATATTTAATAATTTAATGCACTATTTATGACAAAGAATATTATATGAATATATGTGTTTTCAATTTTCCTTCGTTATACAAAGTGTGATTAAGCTTAGAATTAAGCAATTAAAAATGAAAAATTAGATTTTATGCACCTTTTTTCCTATAACAGCGAAATATTATTTAAATGACAATATTGTTATAGGTGTATAACGATACCATTCTCTATAACAGCCAAAAAATTTTGGACCCAACAATGTTGTTATAGAGAGGTTTGACTGTATACTCTAATGGTTATATCTCTAATAAACTAAGAGTCTTCTAGTTGGTTCTACCTAGGGGTAGGCATGGTACGGTATTTAAAACTTCGATATGGTAATTTCGATTGTCGGTTTCTAAAAATACTATACCATTACCATACCAAATTAATTCGGTATGGTTCGGTATTTTTAAGTTCGGTTTCGGTATTTTGCGGTACAGTAAATCGGTACCATAGTTTGTTCGAATTCGACTTACATATACTCATATCGTAGAGAATTATGACTTCGACTATTCAAGAAACGTCTCAATTATATTATACTAACACCTTACACATGTAAAAATATTCAAAAGAAAGAACAAGCAATCCCCTTCGTAAATCAATTACACAAAAAAGACATTTAAATCAAGATAGAGTAGTCAAAGTTCCAATGTTTAAACAATTAATTTTCTAGTAATACTAGTTTATATATTTGTTAGTATCATAATACCAAGATATATGATTTGTAATGTAACTATATACTTCGGTACGGTATTTGGTATTTTGGTATTTTCTTTATGAATACCAAATACATTCCGAATACCAAATTTTTTAAAAATACATACCAAATACCATAATACTGAAACCGCGATATAAAAAAATTCAGTTTCGGTATGATAATCGGTATCTACCATACCGTGCCCACCCCTAATTCTACCTATATGAATTTCAATTTTTGGTTTTTTATTTTTTGATAGATTTATCAGGATTTAGAGATGTCTTAAATAGCAAAAAATTATTTACACTATCAATATATATAAATGAAATGATGTTAACGATCAAGATGTTCGTTTTGTTATTTCTATGTTCGTTTTGTTATTTCTATGGAACTGTAACGTCGAAGAACACATTTAACCAGCACTACATGCGTAATTCCTTTGATTCTTCTCGTCCCATTTAGAATTCCTGGAAAGTTCTGCCATTCATATTTTTCCACAGATTCTTTTTGTTTGACTATAATTTCTTTCCAATCGTGTTGTTATTATTTTCTTTTCTTCTTTAATTTTTTTTTTTTTTATGAAAGAGGAACCAAATTTAAAAATCGAATTCATACTTATCGTGTAAAAATTTCAACAGGTGTAACAAACGGTCAATATTACTTTATTTACCTCAAGATTGATTTTTCGGCACTATACCCACTACTAAACAAGTAAACAGATTACTATTTCTCATTTTTCTCTCCTCATAGGAATCTCTAATTAAAAAAATAGTCTCCACGGAATCATGATATTTTTATTGTATTATCTTTAGTCTCTTTCTTTCGAAAAATACAAGACTGAGTCACACTTTAGATTGTTAATTTGTCATATCCACAATAATTCTCCTAGCCGGCTTCTTGACGGAGTTGACCTTACAAACTATTGATGGACAAAGTCCTAACGGCGAATAATCGATTTTGAGAGGAATACTCTCAGGGTCGACGACTTAGATAGGTTAAATGAGAAATGCAGGGAAAAGAAGTGGAGGGAAAAATGAGTTGTTCCCTCTTACTTTATGAAATAAGCATTTGTCCCTCATAGGTGGTGGAAAAAAAAGTTCTCCTACTTAAAAGTAGAAGCACTCCTTCATGTTGCTAAAGGGTCAAGAAGAGGGTCTCCCCTCTCGCCATCGTCGTCGCTCTGGATTTGGATTTGGATTTGGTCAAATGATCTGATTGATTGATAATCTTTTTGGACCAATTTCTGTTGATCCTCAGAATTTTTACTTACGAAATTTTCTGATATTCATCTTCTTCTTTCTCTGCACTTCTTAAAAACTCTCGTGTGATACACTACCTTCGAGTGGTTCGTAGTCACCTGAATTTGTTGTACCGTTATTTTGGTGAGTAAATCGCTCTATCCTGGGAGGAAAGATTCTAATACCTCGGGTACATTGAGGGGAATAATATCCTTAAGGACACACTGTGAATTCAGTGGGCTCGATTTGGTTTTCCATATACTATTCATATTATTTTGCAATTTCTGTTAATTTCGTTTTCTACGCTTTTGCGTAAACCGACGATTCGTTTTCTATTTTGAATTAGTCTAACTTACTGGTTCAAAGTATTTTTTGCAATACAGATTTAATAACAATCTTAAGGAAATTATAGTGTTTATATATTTTAATCTGTATTCTGTTTTGGAGACTAAAACCTTCTGGTTTTCTACTCCGTTAAAATTTTTTCTAGTCCAACTTGAAGAACATAAAAACTTCGTTGGATTATTAAAGTTCATAACAGTGACGCGATTTGAAGAACATAAAAACTTCATCATGAAACAAATTCTGGAAAAAGAAAAAATATATATATCTTCTTTGTTTACTGTTCTGTTTCATTTGCCATTTATTAAACAGTTTGTCAATTATTGACAGTGAAGAATGAAAACGGAAAGTGATGTTAATGCTCCTAATGGGCCGCAGAATCGTTGGTGCGGCCGGTCTGTTGGTACTATTGTTGGCGGCGTGACTGTTCGCCGACAAATGTAGCATCGTCCGTCGTCTTTGCTGCACACGCGATGGCACTGGTAGAGAAACTAGGGAAGTTTTCTGGTATCAACTTCAAAGGATGGCAGCAAAGAATGTTCTTCTGGATGACTACTCTAGGCATGCAGAAGTTCACAAATGAAAATCCTCCTGCTACTGAAGAAGGAATGCGTGAAAACCAGCTTTTTATGATTATTGAGGCTTGGAAGCATGCAGATTTTTTGTGCAAAGGATACATCCTTAGTGCACTAGATATGATCTGTATAATGTCTACGATCGCGCAAAACTTCAAAAGAATTATGGCTCGCACTCGAAAGAAGTATAAAACCAAGATGCATGCTTGAAAAAATTCGTGGTTGCCAAGTTTCTTGACTACAAGATGACGACAATAAAGCTGTTGGAACCCAAGTTCAAGAACTCCAAGTCCTTATCCATGACCTTATTCTTGAAGGTATGGTGATCAACGAGGCATTTCAAGTGGTCAACGTGATTGAGAAGTTGCCTCCTTCATGGAGAGACTTCAAGAACTATCTGAAACACAAGCGTAAGGAAATGTCGCTGGAAGATCTTGTGATTTGCTTGAAGATTGAGGAAGTTAATAAAGTTGCTGAAAAGAAGTCGCGTGGAAATTCAACGATTATGGGAGCGAACATCGTTGAAGAAGCTGCTCCAAAGAATAAGAAAAGGAAGAAACCTTTTGGAAAGAGTAAGGAGCAGAACAAGAAAAAATTCAAGGGCAATTGCTATAATTGTGGGAAAGCTGGCCACAAAGCCCCAGATTGTCGTCTCTCGAAAAAGGACAAGGGAAAGGGACAAGCCAATATGGTGGAGAAGAATGATGACATGGATGATACGTGTGCAATGCTATCGGAGTGCAATTTGGTTGGAAACCCAAAGGAGTGGTGGCTTGATTCGGTGCCACTCGACATGTTTCTTACGTAAAAGAAGCATTTGCAACCTATGCTCCCGCTAGACCAAGAGAAAGCTGTTTATGGGAAATCGCAAACGCCAAGGTTGAAGGATATGGGAAGATACTTCTGAAGATGACTTCAGGCAAGGTGCTGACTCTCAACAATGTTCTGCACGTTCCAACAATTAGGAAGAATTTAGTTTCAGCCGGACTACTCGTCAAAAACGGGTTTAAGTATGTGCTGGTTAGTGAGAAAATTGTAATAAGTAAGAATGATATGTTCATAGGAAAGGGCTACCTCACCGAGGGCCTTTTCAAACTCAATGTAATGGTTGTTGACAAAGATTAATAAGAATTGACTTCGTCTTACTTATTGGAATCAAATGATTTATGGCATGTTCGTTTAAGACATGCCAACTACAAAACCTTGCGAAAATTGATTAATTTAGAAGTATTGCCTAAATTCGAGTGTAATAAATCAAAATGTGAAATCTGTGTTGAATCTAAGTTTGTTAAACATCCATATAAGTCTATTGATAGGAGTTCAAATCCTTTAGACTTAATCCACACAGATATATGTGATATGAAGTCAATACCATCTCGCGGTGGGAAAAAGTATTTTATAACTTTTATTGACGATTGCACTCGATATTGTTATGTGTATTTGCTTAATAGTAAGGATGAAGCAATTGATGCATTTAAGCAATACAAGAACGAAGTGGAAAATCAATTGAATAAAAAGATAAAAATGATTAGAAGTGATAGGAGTGGAGAATACGAATCTCTTTTTGCAGAGATATGTTTAGAATATGGAATTATTCATCAAACTACTGCCACATACACACCACAATCAAATGAAATTGCTGAAAGGAAAAATCGAACATTAAAGGAAATGATGAATGCTTTATTAATAAGTTAGGTTTTTCTTGCGGAGCTTGTAGGGGGAAGCTATCTTCATGTGCCTAATCGAATACTCAACGTGGTGCCCACAGCAAAACACAATCTATTCCATATGAACTATGGAAAGGAAGAAAACCTAACTTGAAATATTTCGAAGTGTGGGGGTGTTTAGCAAAGGTCCAAGTTCCTTTTCCCAAAAGGGTAAAAATCGGACCAAAAACTGTGGATTGTGTTTTTATTGGCTATGCTACAAACAACAAAGCTTGTCGGTTTTTGGTTCACAAATCGAACAATCCCGAAATTCATGTTAATACGGTAATTGAATCAGACAATGCTGAATTCTTTGAAAACATTTATCCGTATAAAACTGAATGTGAGTTGTCAAGTGAAAGATCTAAACGGCCGCGGGAAGAACCAAAGGAAAGTAAACTAAGTGAAGAGGATCCAAGGCGTAGCAAACGTCAAAGGACATCTACTTCCTTTGGACCAGATTTTGTGACATTCTTGCTTGAAAATGAGCCTCAAACATTTAAAGCAATAATGTCTTCTTCTGATTCAGCATTTTGGAAAGAGGCAGTCAATAGTGAGATTGAATCAATTTTAAACAACCATACATGGGAATTGGTTGATCTTCCTCCTGGAAATAAACCTTTAGGATCAAAATGGATCTTTAAAAGAAAAATGAAAGCTGATTGCACTATTGACAAATATAAGGCAAGACTTGTGGTCAAAGGTTATAGACAAAAAAAAGGCCTTGATTACTTTGACAAATATTCGCCGGTAACAAGGATAACATCTATTCGGGTGTTAGTGGCAGCAGTAGAGTCGTATATGGTCTTGAAATCCATCAAATGAATGTCAAGATGACTTTCTTAAATGGAGAATTGGAGGAAGAAATTTACATGGAACAACGAGGGTTTTGTGGTTCTGGTAAAGAAAGGAAAGTGTGTAAACTTGTTAAGTCACTTTATGGACTTAAACAAGCACCCAAACAATGGCATGCGAAATTTGACCAAACAATGTTGGCAAATGGATTTAAGATTAATAAGTGTGACAAATGTGTTTACATTAAAAATACTCCAAATCATGAAGTCATTGTTTGTTTATATGGTGATGACATGTTGATAATGAGCAGAGATATTGCCGATGTAAATGCTACGAAGCGTATGCTTGCTAGCAAATTTGACATGAAAGACTTGGGAGTTGCTGATTTGATCTTAGGAATTAGGATCCATAAAAACTCCACAAGATCTAGCATTATCTCAGTCACATTCTATTGAAAAAGTACTTGACAAGTTCAAGTATTTAAATTTCAATGTCGCAAAGACTCCAATTGATGTAGGTTTTGCACTTCAAAAGAATGAAGGTGAAAGTGACTCACAATTGGACTATGCACGAGTCTTGGGAAGTTTGATGTATATTATGAATTGAACACGACCAGACATAGCATGTGCTATTAACAAGCTGAGTCGATTCACGAGTAATCCCAATCAAACTCATTGGATGGCAATGAAACGAGTCTTGGGGTATAAAACACACAAAACTATGCTTTGCATTATAATAGATATCCAAAGAATTGAGGATATAGTGATGCAACCGGATCAGCATTCATACCGAAGTTAAATCACGATGGTTATGTTTTCACCGATTGGTGGAGGAGCGATGTCTTGGAAATCATCAAAACGGACATATATCTCGCTCTACAATGGAATCTAAATTTATAGCTTTAGACAAGGCCGGTGAAGAAGCCCAATAGCTCCGAAACTTCTTGGAAGATATTCCATTTTGGCCAAAACTTTGGCACCTATATGTATACATTGTGATAGCCGAGCGGCAATAGGTAGAGAGCGTTATGTTTAACGGAAAATCGCGTCACATTCGACGGCGACACAATATCGTTAGACAACTACTCTCAGTGGTGTTATCATTATTGACTACGTAAAGTCAAGAGATAACGTATCGGATCCGCTAACAAAAGGCCTATCTAGAGAGGTCATTTTGTTGAAAGATCATCGAGGAAATAGGGTTAAGGCCTAGGATAAGTCATCACGGCGGTAACTCTACCCTAGTAGGCCGGAGATCCCAAGAACTAGGTTCAAAGAGATTAAACAAAGTTATGAATGACGGTTCAACATTGTCAAATAACTCAACCCATTCTCGTGATGATGACAATGTTCAGAAACAAGGATAAAACCTTAAGGCTTTTTAATGAGTTAATAAAGCATTAAAGTTTTTTAATGATGGTCTAAGTACGGCGAACATGACCGGATAGTGTGTCCTATAGGACTACACGTTTAGAAATCACATGTGAGTGTGAAGTATAAGCATTTTGCGGGGAATGATGGTAAAGGCCCATTCTCTATGCATTCACGAAACCGAGCGGTGTTCATGCATGCCAAAACGAACACAACCGTGAGAACCATAGATGGTTGAGGGTTAATTGTGTGACTTATGTTGTCTAGTTATACAACAAAGTTTGACGGTTCAAAGATATCACATCTACCGATTGATCGAGTATATCCGATATAAGTTCGCTACGGAAAGTACAAAGGAAACCTACTTATCCGGATGCAATTAATCTTCGCTTGTATATCACACTTGTCGTGCACTCTCCTTTATCTTATAGAGATTCCCCGTTCATGTGGGGGATTGTTGGGTTTAATAGATAGGTTGAATGAGAAATTGAGGGAAAAAAAGTGGAGGAAAAAATGAGTTGTTCGCATTTAACTTTATGAAATAAGCATTTGTCCTCATATGTGGTGGAAAGAAAAGTTCTCCTACTTAAAAGTAGAAGCACTCCTCTCGTGTTGCTAAAGGGTCAAAGAGGGTCTCCCTCGCGCCGTGGCCAATCGTCGGCTTCGGCATTTGGATTTGGATTTAGATTTGGATTTGGTCAAATGATCTGATTGATTGATAAATTTTTTGGACCAAATTTCCTTTAATTTTAATTATTTAGTTAATTATTATTTACTTAATTAATTAAAGAGTCCTGACCCACGACCCGACCCGTTTTCTTTCTTTCCCGGATTAATTTAAAACATTTCCCTCCGTTTTTCAACGGAATTTTTCTGAAAGGTTGCAAACTTTTGTGAGTAAATCGTTTTATCCTGGGAGGAAAGATTCCAATACCTCGGATACATTGAGGAGAATAATTTTAAGGACTTTGTGCGAATTGATCGCTCGATTTGGTTTTCCATATACTATTCATATTATTTTTCAGTTTCTGTTAATTTCATTTTCTGTTAATTTCATTTTCTACAGTTTTGCAGAAACTGAATAGATTTTGTTTTTTGTTTCTGGAATTAGTCTAATTTATTAGTTCAAAGTATTTTTTGCAATACAGATTTAATAACAGCGACAAGATGGTAGGATCCTCGATATACCAATTTGTATAGTCAGTTCAACCTCATTTTTTATATTTGTGTTTTTTCCCCTTTGTATCTAGTGTTTTCAGATTTCAACAATCCCTAAACATGACTAAAGACGATGCTTCTGGAGACAGTGCGATGTGTCTTATCAAAACATTGTTCTTGTTCCAAGTCCTTGTACCGTACAAATTAAATCGACGGTGATAGAGACTCACCCAACCTCACGTATTACATTGGAAAAGAAGAACGGAGTTAAATATAACATACAGTATTAATATACGTTTTTGTTTTTACTAACACACACATACGTGTTGATCTCAACTAATTTTGCATGGGTTGCTCTTCTTCTTTTTGTCCAAATTACATTTTGTTTATCACGGAAACAGTATTAGTATATAGTGCATTCGACACAAATGTTTTTCCTCTTAAATAGTCGGAAAAAGGTAAAAAGAATTATTAGTATTGAGATTGCTTCAACAAAATAATGATGCATTAATATTGTGTTGGTGAAAGGTAGCAAATCGTGTGAAGTAATTGATAGCGACTTTGACTAACAAATTTTGCTCTTTTTTCTTAAAACAAGTGAAGTTAGAGTAGATAGTTTCTAAAACGAAATAGACTTAGGCTTGAGTTAGTGAGTAACACCCTAACATATTTATGAAATAATTAATAGGAGATAATTAATTGCATTATCAAACTTGTCTAACTTGAATATATTTGCATGATGATTAAAAAAAAAGTTATAATTCAAATCATAGCATCATATAAGTATGAATTTGAATAAAATCGTCACTGTGAATGTGGACCTTCTTTATTTTTCGGTTAACTAGCTATGTGAAGAAAAATATCCATTTGAGTGATTTGACTAGTAACGTGGATGTCACTTGTAGAGTTTCTAGTGGTTTAATGTGAACTTATAAGCTGCCTACACCTAACTCTTGGAGCAAGAAATTGAGTACCAGCACGATATTCTTTTCAGGTCGGTGCACAAAACTTTTTACCATATGATGTTACTTGAAGGGTATCTACAAGTAAGCCTATTTAAAATATGAAATTAGTAATTTAAAATTAAGATAAATTATTTTTTGTGTTTATATATATATATATATATATATATATATATATTAATTTTATACCCCCGAACATATCTTTAAGGTTAGCTCTGCGGTTGAGTGTTCAAAATTATTTCTAACATCCTAGGTTAGATTTCATCAACAACATTAATTTTTATATTTAACTTTTATTATTTTTTAAAAAATTTCAATTAGGCCATCGACTATAATCAGTATAAATAAGCTAGTAGAGCAAAAAAAATAAAAAAAAATTACTCAATGTATATAACTTAAACTATTTTTTCTCTATTAGTAAAGCACTGCCATGCATTTGGACTCACACGTGATTAGTTGACATTTTAGTTCTTTTACTGCAAATTGTCTTCGTAAAAACAGTTTTCCGGTACTTGTCCTTGCTGTAAAATTCAAAAGAAACAAAAAGTGGGGTCAAATATCTAATAAAATCAACAGAATGGTCCCCCATATTGCATTGTTTCTTGTAGATTATTAATTATCAATAAAAAACCGTAGCGCATCTCAATACGGGCAAGTACTTTTGCAATGGAGACAACATATTTATTGTTAAATAAATACTTAATCAGCAAACCATACAGATGTCAAAGGAAAAAAAAGAATGGAAAAGAAAAAGAATTACAAAACAGATTGAAAGTGATACATTTGGTACTGATCAATCCTCATCCCATCTCATATTGTGTGGTGGTTCGGGAGGTAGGATACATTGAGACCCATAGAACACCTATTTTGTTTTCTTGTTTGTTTTTCTTTCCCTCTCATTATTTGACAAAAAAAAAAAAAATGTTTGTGATTTTTCCTTTTTTTCGAGGGTTCAACCAAGATATTTGTAAAAGATTGTCGGTATCATTAGGCTATCGTGCCTATAATTAATTGATAGACCATGAGCAACCCTAATTCATCAGATATTAAAACGAACCTAAAAAAATCCTTCAATAGATCATATATATGCCTAATTTTAGGTGCGCTTTACTTTATATTTTATACCTTTTGTTTAACATTGCACCAAAAGCATCAGTAGGTACTTATATGTACTTTACTGAGGCAATACACATGGGAATTGGCTAATAGATATGGAGCATGTAACGAACTAATTGACCCCATGTTTGTATAAAGCCTAGACAATCAACCAAAATTATTGAAAAAGAATTTCGATGGAATTTATTAACCATGTATAAACTTGACGTTGGCATTTCATTTTCATTTTTGCTTGGCTAAACATGTTTAATTTTAAAGTTAAAGAAAAGTATTTGATTTAGTACAAAATCCAGAGTAATTTACAAATAACTCTTTTCTCCTTTTAGGATGTATGGTACATATGGATGAAAACATTTTCCGATTTTTCTATATTTAGTTGGTCAAAACGTTTTGAAAAATAGTTTTTTAGGGAAACAAATTTTTTAAAAATCAGGAAAATGGCTTCCCTTATAGCTAGGAATATGGAAAATAAGTTTAATTTCAAGTTAATTGTCTCCTCTCGCACCCTCAAATACACCCCCACCACCACCCACCTAGCCACCTCACCAACCACTATCCCCACTCTCATACTGTTTGTCTAGATTATATATAAATAATTTTGAAAAAATATTTTCTTCTTACATACCAACACTAAAAAATAAATAATTTTTTTAATTTATTATTCAAGAAAAAATCTCCCAAAAAATACTTTTTGTGGAAAATATTTTTCTCGATACCAAACACAAGAGTTGAGATTGTCACCATTTTGAAAGGTCAACAATACCTTTTGGTAATTTTATGAAGTCAAAATTATTTTTATTGAGGGAGCTTTTATGTGGATAAAAGCAGAGGGAAATTAATTTATTTGTTAAAATATACTTTTGATTTTCATGTCTTTTTCCAAATATCACTTCCTTTAATTATTTTAAATATTTAATTTATAATTACTTTCAAAATTATAAATAACATTAGAAAATTTTAAAACAGTTTATGACATATACATAAGTCCTAAATAGGATGAAATGATTGAACGTAACCTTTACAATTTGAATAGAAGAAAATGATCTTACAAAGATCTCTTACATCGTAAAAATAAAAGCTCTTGAAAATTTTGACATAAGGCTTTTTTTTTTTTTTAATCGGCCGCAAATCAAAAGGTTAAGAGGGTTAATATTAATTTAATACTAATATTATTTGACTATTGAAAACATTTAGGAGGATTGAAAAGTGGTTGTAATAGTTTCAACATAATTCCCACCTAAGAGTGTACTATAATTAAACTATTGTTGTAGATCCTATCAATTCGTGACTCATCAAGGAGTCTATTCGAAGCATAAGATTTTGACTCTTTCTAGGTGAAGAAACTGTAAATTGTTCATTGATTAATTATTTTATGAAGTTAAATATGACTTCTAGTTGAACTTGACGCTATAATAATTAAGTATATATATGTCTAACATTTTACTATTACTTGGTCAATTTTGATGGCTACATGCATGACTTCGTGAAGGAAAAAACAAAGATGTTTTCTTATTTCACGACTTGCTTCTTGTTGGAGACATAGTAACAATTAAGGAAATGAGAAATTCACTTAGGGTTTAATAACTTCTAACATATTTGTTATATTATGCAAGTCAGACACATTTCTAAGTTTTTATATAGTAACAATGTAAATTTTGGTTGTCATTAGCTATTTTATTCAGTAATTAATATTTATGTGTCTACAATTAGTCATTTGGTTTAGTTAATTTGTTTATGAAGTTACGTTTGGATCTAAAAATTCCATTAGGACCTAGATCGAATGTTTTAAACTTTACTCCCTTCGGTCTAAAATAATTGAGGTTTTAACCTTTAAAAATTGGTCCAAAATAATTGATGTTTCACAAAACCAAGAAAGTATTTAGTTCTCTTTTCCAAACTTGCCCTTGACACATTTTCATAATAATTATGTCAACCTAAAAAAAAAAAAACATGGTTAAGGGTATCTTGGTCAAAAACCCTCTTTAACTTTTAGGACTTAGTGAATTCCTTAATCTATGTGTCCAAGCTTAAAATCTCAATTATTTTGGACCGGAGGGAGTATTTGGTAAAATAGTTTTGCTGAGTTTCTGCACCAATTTATTTTTTTCCTTAAATTTAAAATTAAAATTAGTTTATATAGAAAATTATGTGTTTAGAATATACTATTTATTAAATTTAATAATTTTTCAGATATTTATCATTATTCTATTTATCAAAGAAATTATTGGATTCGATTAGATCCATAGCTAATAAACTACATCTGTTATCAAGAGATGGTTGAATATTGGATTAAAGAATAATCCAAATGCATCCAAGCCATGCCAAACATTGTCTGCAAAGTTGATAACTTTGTAAGAAAATACCAGGAAAATTCGTATCATCAGTTGGCACCATATATAAAAATAATAATTAGTATAGATCTGGTCGATACTATACTTAGCACGACAATTATAAAAATAAATCAATTTATTTTATTTAGGTAAAGGTAATTTTCAATCAGCGACAAGCAAAGTAATTTTGACATCTGGGTTTAAGGAAAAAATACAAGGAAACATGGATCCGTGACATATGCTGTACTTCTGACACTTTTGTGTGTTATCTACAACCCATCAAAGTGTTTTGACTGTTAATTTAAGCTTAAACCGTACTTAGCGTTTCGTCCGTACGGCATCATTATCTGCTTATGATAACTTCAGTCTTGATACATACTACTCCCTCCGTCCTACAATAAGTGTTATCTTAACTAAAAATACGCATATTAAAAAACAATAATGCAATATGAAGTTTATCAAATTATCCCTATATAGTAAAAATAAATTACTTTTTTCGTAAACATTTTGACATTGAGAATTGAATAATACCAAGTAACTATGTGGCTTTTCCAATCATCATTTAGATGTTACTTTATTGTCTAAGGGTAAAATTAGAAAAAATTAGTCAATGTCTTGATTTTCTATGGTGACACTTATTATGAGATAAATTTTTTTAGTTAAGGTAACACTTATTATGGGACGAAAGGAGTAAAACAATAGCTTCCAACTTTGAGATTTTTTTTTTTTTTTTTTGGGTTAAATAACTTCTACTCTCCTACATTCGGCGTGAGAAGTTTTATTTTGTGTCCTATGTAAGTACGACAAGTCACATAAGACGTGCTCTATGCTTTGACAAATGTAACAATTTCAGTCGTACCAAACCAATTTTCTCTCTATCTCTCTCTTAATATATTCACCATGGAAATGCAATTTTCTTCAAACCCTATCCCATTGCATCAAAAGTTTTTTCATCACTTTTTCAAGTTAAGGTTAGGAATTTTGCTGTGGGTTGTGAAATCGAATTAGACAATACAAGAATATACCTTTATTTTGTAAATAGTTTGATAACTCACGCACAGTAAGCATGCCGAGGACCACCGCATATTTTTACAACTGAAGTACCGTTATGTAGACAACTATATATTTTTTGTACACAAAAAATATACAAATAATTTTATGTATTAGCGAATGCAATTATTTTTTAGGAATTTTTACTTGGTATAGCTTCTTCTAAGAGATAATTATTGATAATTACTACCTTTTAATTTATTTATATTTGGTTGCTACAATGATTTTGTAAATTAACATTCGTAGCTATTTCAAAATACATCAAGTTGGAGTGGTTTAACCCAGGTTCGAACCCAGCCAACAACATTACTTTTCTTATATATTTTTCCTAGCTTATTCTCCTTATATTTTGAGTGTGTTTAAGTGTATTTCGTCATATGTATCATCAAGTTGGAGTGGATGAAGTGGTTATTGGGCGTGGCTCTGCCCCTTCACACCCAGGTTCGAACCCAACCAACAACATTACTTTTCTTACATTTTTTTTTTAGCTTTTTCTCTTTGTATTTGAGTGTATTTTTCGTCATATGTATTTGACGCATGTTGTATCTCATATGTATTTGGCTGTCTTGTATCTGAATGTATATGAGCCAAATACATATGAGATGAGTGTACCTGGCTTGCTCAAATACATATGAGATGAGTGTATTTGGCCAAGTCAAATACATTAGCTACGAATTGTAATTTAGCAAATGGTAGCTACGTATAGTAAGAGCCTCATATAAGGTAGTTATATCTGTAAGTTTGCCTATTTTTTCCCGCCCAACTACATGTATTACTTTCCATTTTAAAACTCAAAAGGTAGTCTAATTTTAGAACAAACTAGAAAAGCTAAATTTTATTTCTGGGCCTTTCCCATCTTTGCCACTTTGGGCCTTGCTTTCATTTAGAAACTCAAAGTAGTCTCGTGTAGATTGACATCACGTATCCACTTTTAGTGATGACATGTAAAATATAGCCTATATTTATAAAAGGGTAAAGGGTCAAAAATACCCCTTTATTTTGGAAAAAGGATTAAAAATACCCTCCGAACTTATTTGGGTCAAAAATATCTCTCTCATCCTTAAAGTTTTCAAATATACTCCTGTCATGACGAAAATTATCCCCTTAAAATAATCCGAAATCATTTTTTAAATTCGCTTTATTATTTAAACCCGACCCAACAAAATAATAACCCATAAGATTCCTTTATTCCCCCAATCCGTAGGTTTGAAGTTTGAGGGAATTGGGGGAATAATGGGATCTTATGGGTTATTATTTAATTGGGTCGGGTTTAAATGATGGAGCGGGTTTAAAAAATAATTTCGGGAGATAATTTCCGCTAAGACAGGGGTATGTTTGAAAACTTTAACGATGAGAGGAGTATTTTTGATCCAAAATAAATTTAGAGGATATTTTTAACCCTTTTTCCAAAATAAAGAGATATTTTTGACACTTTTCCCTATATAAAATTCAAGTGTCCCTTTTTCTTCTTCGCATAAGCTACATAAGATGCTAATATTGTTGCCATGACCGATAAATTTTGCTATGCATGATTGTTGGAATATTTTCACATTGTATGACCACTGAAAATCATGGAAATCAATGAATTAAAATAAGATATAAATATTCGATACTTAGTTAGCTCAACTTTCATCCTAATTTGGAAAAAGGTAAAAATAAAATAAAAACACAAGAGGTATTACTAGAAGTGATGATACTTATGGATTTAATTGTATTAGATTGTTATAAAATAATAATAAAAGTACAAGACAGCAAGAGATATACCGAAAGAAGTTTGGTTATAGTTACAAAATTTCTTCAAACAGGGACCAAAAATAATCAATGTCCACAAAAGGGGATATTTGAGTAAATCAGCCTTTGCAATTGTTGAGAAAATGACAAAAATGGTCCCTTATTGTGGAGAAAGTTCAAAATAATTTCTAACGTATAACTTAAGTTGCTTTGGTCCTTTAAGTTTGCCAAAAATGAATACTTTTGATCTCCGTAAGATGTTTATCAAACTCTGATCGTTAATTTTTAATAGATATGTGATGATAGAAAATAATATTGGAAGTACAAATTTTGTATTTTATATAATATTTGGTCTATTTCAAGAGTCTGATATTTTTTCTCTATTTCTTTTGTTTGTGGTATAAGTTTTTATGCTGTGATTTCTGGAAATTTGACGTATCCTTTTGGTGGTTTTAGTTAAATTGTTTTTCATAGTTCCGATGATATTTACATTCACGTGTGGAAAATATTTGATAGACATCAGAAGTACTCATGGCTCATTTGGCAGGAGAGATAAGTTATTCAATATAAATGGAATAACTTATCCCACCTTTTTATCCCATACAAATGAAATTGCATGGGTCCCACCAACCAAACACGGGATAACTCAATAATCCCATTCCATCTTGTCCCTCGCATCAAACGAACTTGAGAAACGTTTAGGACTAAAATTGCTGAATTAATACTTAAGGGGATCCTTGCCGAGTGAAGCGAGAACTTGGGGAAGCTAAAATGGAAGATAACTTCCGACCGACGGTAATGGTGACGAACGACGATGGAATGGACGCGCCTGGATTAAGAGCTCTTGTTACTCTCCTTGTTTCCACCAATCGTTTTCACATCCTCGTTTGTGCGCCTGATTCGTATGATCTCTCTCTCTCTCACTCTCTACACACACACACACACGCTCACTGATGCAAATGCAGGAGTTAGTTTCGACTAGCTGAATTGACAGCTTACGTGGCTGATTTATTAGAGTTAGTTTTAAAGTTGTTAGACAGTTATGGTTATTATAAAGTTTTCACTTAGCATTGTAGCACTATTCATGGCTATATAGCCAAATCTGTACATGTAATCAATTCATTCATTGATGATTATACAAATCTCTTCACGATCATACACAACCTTGAACTACTCTTTGTAATACTGTTTTTAAAAGGCTTAATACATAGACAACCTCTTAAACTAAGTATACACATAATAAATACTATGTTTTATTAAACACTGACAGTTCAAATTTTGAAAAACTTTTGCCTATATTCTCAAGCTGTTCATTAAATAGTTAAGCTAACTACATAAATATGCCATCTCGTTTAAAGTATACACATCAACCTCAATTGGAATATGCTTGAGGTTTTATGGCTTATTGAGACAAATACATATAATTAAAGGAGGTGACATATTTTAAGTGTTTAACTTAGTTACGTAATGGACACTTGAGAACATGCACATAATTTTTTTTTTTTTTTTTTAATTTGAACCAGAAGTGTCTAATAAGAACAATTTATTATGTGTTCAGGTGTTCTATTGGAACAAACCTTAGTTCAAGTGTCTAATTGGATTTTGATGGCAAGTATAAGGGGCTATCTATGTATTAAGTCGTTTTTAAATTAAATTTCTTTAACTGTATAACTGCGGCAACTTCTGAGGCTTGAATATTTTGCTGAGCTTAGTTTTACTTTCTTGGTTCGGTTACCTCTATGTTCCGATGTAATATTATTGTTGAATCTTTGCTTGAGGTTAATGCAAATTTGTCTCTATGATCATCTCCTTTTTTAGGCGCTATTGGTTTTCTCAAATTTGCAGTGAAAGTTTTGAGCATAATACATAGATAGACACCTTAACTTGGCCTCAACTGGCAACTAAACACTCCAACTATGAGAATGCACATCTAGACACCTCAACTCATCCCCACTGTGTCTAGTGGACACCCGACACTGATGTGGCACATATATTTTGGAGGTGTCTACATGATCAAGTGTTCTGCTGACACAATGGAGATGAGTTGAGGTGTCTAGATGTGCATTCTCAAAGTTGGACTGTTCAACTAACAGTAGAGGCCAATTTTAAGTGTCTATCTATGTATTCTGCCAAAATTTTGAGTTTTATCTTGTATTTGGGAATTCAAACTTTTATTGGCGTATAGAGAGTTCCGGTACTCCATGTCTCCATCCATCTCACATTTAGCGCTTTCAGCATGACAAAGCATGATATTAAAGGTACACCGAAGTAGATAAGTAAATATTGATTTAATGATGTATGGCTGTGGCACTTGCTTTTTGTGGTTAAAGCGTAGACTGCAAACAAAGCTTAGTTTCCTATAGTCTAAAATTGAGTTCCATGTGAAATTGTGTTGTATAAACGTTATATCGAACATAGTTTTGGAACGTTCCTGAATTTAAAGGAGGATTTATGAGATTATCGGGTAAAAGATTTGCATGATTGACGATCTTTTGGTAATTTGAGTTTCAATTGTTTGACTGCTTTCAGTAATTTCTTTGGTCACGTCTTTGAGGATTTTATGAGATAGGCGGGTAACAAATTTGCATGATTGAGTGTCTTTCTTGGTTATTTGAGTTTTAATTGTTTGACTTCTCTCGGCTATTTCTTTGGTCATGTCTTCTTTAGGAAATTAGTGCTTTTCAATTGCCATGTTAAAATAATGCTAAACCTATGTCAGTGAAGGCTCAATGCTTTGGCTCTCACGTAGAGCTTTTCAATTTTTTGTGGTGCTAATTTTGTTTCAACATGTTTTTTTTGAATAAGTTGTTTCAACATTTTACATGATATCAACACTTTATTGCATTGAGACTAGATAGTTAGTACAGTTTACATATCGGAGTCTAGCTTAATGTGAATATTTTATGATTTTGCCAAGGAAAATTGGAGTTGAGCATCTATTGTTTCACTTTAACAGTATGATGAACTTAAAGTTGCAAATTAGCTGATAAACCTTCTTTCTGACAACTAAAAGTTTGGAGTAAGATCTGCTCGTTGTGCTTTACATAGTTGACTCATTCTGGGTATCCATTTGTTTCCTTATGATTCGGTTATAAGCATCTTCTTGTTCTTTTTTCTTTTGAATACGAAAGCCAATCATTTATAACTTAAATCTAGCGCTTTGTTATAAGAATCTCACTTTTCTTGCTTCTTCCCGTGCTTCACAAGCAATAAGAAGTATTTGCTTTTCCTTCTCTCTATTTTGAGGATCTTCTCTTCTTATGAATTAAAAATGGGTTGGGGGCAAGGAGTAGTAGACTTTTACTACATTTGCAGACTGCAAGTGAGCTAAGTCTACTGAATAACTTCGCTATGCACTAAACAATTAATCAGAGAGAAATAAAACTTGGCTTGATTGTTTTGACTGTTTTATGTACGGGTCATTGGTACCATGTTTACCTTTGACTTTTACCAGCCACTTGTGCAAAAGGCACCCTCTGTGTCGTTGCTTAATGAAGCAAGTCATGAACCCAAGATATCTGTTATCATGTCAATAATGTTTGTCTCATCAATTAGAAGTGGAAGAAGCCGAGAAGGAGGAGCAGACGAAGGGCTTGGAACGTGGTTCCACTTGCGTTAATGTGAGTTGTTTGGAAGAGAGAAATAGGAGATCTTTTGAAGGAGTAGAGTCGAGTTTCTCTTAGTTGAGTTGTAGTCTTCGATCCCTTATTTTCTTTTGGTATAAACAGAAAGTTCCCTGTTGTATAGATGATTGTGTGGAGTTTGTAGAGAATTATATTTTGCAGATGGTATACCCTTTGTATATGCCCAGTTTGGCCATGGTTACCCCTACCTCTTCTGAAACCATTCATGGCCAACCTTTCACACCTCCGCACTAGGGCATCTGTGTCTCTCCTCTTCACATGTCCAAACCATTTCAGTCTCGCTTCACGCATCTTGTCTTCCACCGAGGCCACTCCCACCTTGTCCTGGATAGCCTCATTCATAATCCTGTCACTCCTGGTGTGCCCACACAACCATCTCAACATTCTCATCTCGGCAACTTTCATCTTTTGAACGTGAGAGATCTTAACTGGCCAACACTCCGCCCCATACAACATAGTCGGTCTAACCACCACTTTGTAGAACTTGCCCTTAAGTTGTGGTGGCACCTTTATCACATAGCACTCCGAGAGCCGAGCCTCCATTTCATCCGCCCTGTCCCAATACGATGTGTGACATCATCGTCAATCTCCCCACTGCCTTGTATAATAAACCCAATATACTTGAAACTACTTTTCTTCTGGATGACCTGGGTACCAAGCCTCACTTCCACGCCAGCCTCTTGAGGTGCTTCACTGAACTTGCACTCCAAGTACTCTGTCTTGGTCCTACTCAGCTTGAACCCTTTAGACTCCAGAGTCTGTCTCCAACCCTCCAGCTTAGCGTTAACTCCGCTACGAGTCTCGTCGATCAGGATTATGTCATCCGCGAAAAGCATACACCATGGCACCTCACCTCGAATTTGCCGCATCAATTCATCCATCACCAAGGCGAACAAAAACGGACTAAGAGCTGATCCTTGATGCAACCCCATCACAATTGGAAAGTGCTTTGAGTCTCCTCCTACTGTCCTTACCCTGGTCTTGGCTCCCTCATACATGTCCTTGATCACCCTAATGTATCAATTAGAAAAATTGAAGACATAAGACAAACTTTTTTTTTTCCTTATAATATTTTTTGTCTTATGTCTGCAATCTTTCTAATTGTCCCAATCTTTCTTAGGATTCAGGATTGTTTGATATTGAAGTTATTATTATACTGTTAAGTTACAGAGATAAAGTGTGCAATTCCTGATGTCCAGCTATACTGTTGGATAATCTCAAAGTTAGGTGTTAACTGATGTTTAGTTGATTACTTATGCTTATATATTGTAATTTGTTGCCACGTCTGTTGTCTGCACTGATACATTATAGTTTAAGTAATTAAGACTTGTGCTATTTCTTATGCGTTTATTACTACTTTCAGTGAAAAGTCAGCTGTTAGTCATAGCATTACTTGGCGTCATGCCCTTTCTGTTAAGCAAGTTGACATCAGCGGAGCAACAGCCTTTGCAGTTTCAGGTCAGTTGCTATCTTCAACAAATTACTAATTTAGAGTTCTGGATTGACCTAGAGTACTTGACCTTAAGTTGATTGGATTACTAACTCTAATATTCAATCTCCACAGCTCTCTGTTTTATTAATAATGTCATGGCATGTTGGTCCATAGGATTGAACAAAACGAGTCAATCAACTATACCACAATACCAAACAATTCTGGGAATTGAAGTGACAAATATATGAAGAGATCTACTGATTCTATAAATAGGAAGAAATCTTTCCTTTTTAGAACACCTGAGGTTTTCTGAGATTGTGCCGCATAATCAGGCATTCTATGACCTTCTATTTGACTAGATGAAACACAGATGAACATAAGCTTTTAACTTTAAACAGAGCAATCTAATTCAATGAAAGTTGTCAATTAGAACTGCAGAACTTTCTTTGGCGAGTTCTCGTAAAACTTTACTCAGCTGGCATATGTCATGGGATACTGGTCCAGAAATGGTCGATCAAATTCACTGAGAGCATGATATTGTTTAAGGTGTCATGCTTCAAGATTTCAGATTTGAAGTATTAGAAGAAGATGGGAATGTTGATTTCTCTTTCCTTTCCTTTTCTTTTCTTTCTTACAGGAACTCCAGCAGACTGTACTTCCTTGGGAATCTCCAAAGTGCTTTTCCCTTCAGTACCTGATCTGGTAGTTAAACTTTACTAAACAACAAAGATAATCCTTCTCTATTCACAAGTCTTCTGATTATATTTCTATTTGAAAAAAGAAAAAGATCATAAAAGAATGAAAAAAAAAAACATCAGTAATACGCATCGGGACATACACATAAAACTCTCTTTGCCCTTGCTTGTTTCTTTAAGCTGCGTTTTTTAAGTTAGTGCTTCCCCTTTCCTCATCACGACATCTTATAACTTGGGTATTGCCACCCTACAGAGTGATTTTCCTGATTCCCGATACTTAGTTTTCTATCTCCTTTATTTCATGATTACTAATTTATCCCATGCCAGGCTTTAGGTGTCAATTCCTTGGGACTTTACATAATTAGAAGTTCTTGGCTAGAACACTCTAGCAATAATCTTAATTTATGTTTTCAGGTTATCAGTGGTGTTAATATGGGTGACAACTGCGGCTATCACATGTTAGTAGATTTTCTTCACTAGCATTCAGCTTCTCTGTGGTGAATGGTGATGGTGAAGTATCTGATTGCTTTACTGATGTCTCATATTAGTTTAGGAAATGGAGTGTGTTCTCCATATAGTTTTGGCCAATCCTCAACTTATAAGCTAGCTTTGGTTTGGAGTTTGCCCCAAGTCTTTCTTCACATGGTATCAGATCTAGACGCGTTTCTATTAGTGTGTTTTTCTAATTGGTACCCATGTTATGTTATCTTGTTCCAATAGTCCAGGTCTGGGCATCGGGGGGAGGGTGTTAAGTGTCCCACTTTGGTTTGAGAATACCTTGTTGTCTCTTTATGTGATCTTGGCAATCCTCACCTCATGAACTAGCTTTTGAGCTTGTAGGCCCAAGTCCATCTTTCTTCATATGTTGTTATGTACCATCAAAGGTGGATCCAGGATTTACATTTAATGAGTTCAGCCTTTCAGATTCGTAGTACCAAACTCATTTTACGTTTTCAGATCTAATATTTGTTGAAATCTTAGTAGATACTTACATACATACATACATATATATATATATATATATATATATATATATATATACATATATATATATATATATATATATATATATATATATATATATATATATATATATATATATATATATATATATATATATATATATACACACACTCGTCTTTGGAAGTTCTGGATTCAAATGAACCCATGGACAAAAGGCTACATCCGCCTATAGAGGACCAGTATTTTTAGTTCCATAACCTAGGTGCAGTGGGCTATTTATGTTATACTATGTCATTACTACAACATCAAACCATTTATATCTTTTACTATGAAGCTCTGGAAAAATGTTGACCACTACTATTGAATGAAAATATAAAGAACGTGTCAACATTGTGTAATGTGTGCTGAAATCTCATATGAGTTCCTTATGCTTTGAGTCCTAGATCTATGTCGATTTTTTCTATTATGATGATGGTGTCCATTGCTAGTTTGCCTATACCTCAACTCTATTACTGGGTTCTGGCGTACTGCTACTTTCGACCAGCACATGTACTTAGTAACTCGCCAAGACTTTGGCAGATGAACAGAATCACCTAGTGCGTTTTTGCCTCGACTAAGATTTGAACCTGAAAGCTCATGGTTCTCCCTCTTTATTGACCTTTAGGCCTCACCCGTGGATGCCGATCCCTATTAATTTTATAGCAAACAGTTCTTGATACCTGTAATGGTGCAATCACTCAGTTCAGTTTCTGGATGCAGCTAGTGAGAAGCAAGCAGAGTTGGACTTGCCATCTATGCTAATAAACAGGAAACACAACCCTATTATGTCCATCTGTTATTGCAAAGTTTCTTTATTGTCACAGTGACATCCAAATAACCAAAGTTTCTTAACCTTTAATAATATTACTTTTCTTAAATCCTAGCCTATGTTCTTTGTGTTTGCTCTTTTCACCTTTGGTCAAATGGCTCTTCTCATCCCTAAATTATCCAATTGAACTCTTAACTTTGTAGTGAACCAACCAACGATATTTATTCTAAAAATTGAGCACATTGTGTGTCTGGGTCAAATGGAAACCGCACAGTTGACCGGCATTATCTTATTGACTTTTACTTGCTTTTAGATGATCCCTAGACGTAAAATTGAAGAATACTGTTTTATTCAAGTGAATTTAGTTTGCCATGATTGATACTCCAGGCAGAAACTTTATAAACAAAATATATTGACCATCCTAGATAGCAAGCTCCATCAGCTGAGTGAATTCAGTTTGATGGCTCATAGGAAATACAGTATCATTTCTCTTTCTTTTGCTCTTTTGGTTCAGACCAGACTTCGGGAGAGGAAGTTTAATACCGGAGATGAAGCAGTGACTGGCCCGATAATATAAATGCTGAACAAATTAGGGTATTTTAATCTATTAAGTGGCAATGAACTATAACTTCTTAAACTTCATCTTAATTTTGCAATCCGAGTATTAACATGAAAATGATAAAGCTTTGCCTTGGATAAATAGAGACGGAGCCGTTTTCAATACTGAAGGTAAAAAAGCCACGTGGGATCATGCAGAATGAAAAGAGCCATTATCATCAAAAGCAACTCTGAACAAACAGGGAAAGATATGGGGATTCCCCCACAGTATAGCAGCAAATATGGCTGTTTTTCCTTATACTTACAACCATGTAATTTTTTAGTTGCTTATGAACTAATTTGTACCTTTTGCTGAAATATTCAGAGTATACTCGGGTACGGTGGCTGGCGCTAGGGAGGCTTTCTTCAATGGTATTCCTGCTGTGTCTATATCATATAACTGGTATGCACTGGTGAACTTTCTAAGCTATTGTTTTTCATGCAGAGAGCAGCACCGTTTTACCTTGTGTTTTGATTTTGAGGGCCTTCATGCACTTTTTGAAGTAAATATTATTAGATTGATTTTGATTTTGTATGAATTCTAGAACAATAATATAGCCAGTAGTGTGAAACTTGCATCAACAGTATTTATATAATGAAAGGAGTAAAGAATAACTCATTCATTTCTTTGATAAATAAGAAATGTTTTATTGAAACATCAAAGCTGTTTGTCGTGGAAAAGGAATATTATTGTTTATCTTCCTAAAAATTCGGGTAATTGTGTTACTAAATCAAATAGAACTAACCTTATCTGCTGTTTGAATGTCAGTTAAAGATAAATGGCTGGCCTACTTTTAGCCTGAAGATTCTTCTCCCTAAAAGATATAATCAGTTTCTCCTCCAAGAAGTTTCATGCTGATAATCATGTGGAAAAAAGTGAATCTTAACTAAGCCAAACACATAACTTCAATCATAAAGATGCTGAGTGTCTGGTTCCATCTTACTGATTTCTGCTTTTTCCTTTTCTTTCCATGGTATCTATGTACTCGTTTTCCATATAGATATTATAAACTTCAAACGTGGTAGGTCCAATCAAAAGAGAAACAATGAGGCGCTTATTAAGGATGGCTGCAAATACTGTCCTGACAGTGCTGCCTTGTATGTTGTGGAGGGTTTGTTGTGCTAGAGTGAGGTGGGTATGAGAGTTGGTATATTTCTTCTTGCAGTGCATTAGACTAAGTTTATCTTTCCTACACTGTCACTGGTCTACTATCTCACTGATGAATGCTGTCAGAGAAATGAATCAATTAAATAGTTTGGTACGAGTGGTCAAAGGTTAATCATGTTGCTTGAAAATCAGCGTTCAGAGTCATTTGATTTTTGATATAGTAGGATAGCATAATTGACTGATGGTGAACTTTTGACTGAATAAAACTGCGAACACCTTAATATGTTAAGCTATGTTGGGAGTCTTATGTGGCATGAAAGGTTGAGGAAAAGGGTAACTGGATCTAACTTTTCTGGTTGCAGGTTAATGGTTAGAAGTTTTTCAGTGATCAGAGGGAGCAGGGATGAAGGGAGGGAATCAATAGCTAATATCACATATACATGTTTTTCTTCCATAACGTATCTCATGGAGTAATTATAAATTATCCTTTTCAATGGGGAGATATAGGAATGTGAGTTCTGGAGGATTTCTCAGTTATTTAAGAAAAAAAGATGGGAATTTGAGTAAAGGAATAGACTTTTTTTTAATTTTGGGGTTTTATAGAGTTTGAAAATTAACGTCATAAAAAAAAAAGAGTTTGAAAATTAGTGCTCCTTTCCTTATTTGGTGTGCCTACTTGAGCCAGATGAAAGGGAACTTTCATGATTGATTCTGGGTGGGAGGGGGAGATCTTATTGAATCCTATTCCACTTTTTTTGCTAGACCCATAACCAAGAGGACGATGCACGGAGCATAGTGAAATTCCTTTTCGTCTCTTTTTTCTTCCCTGCAATGCTGCAGGATGAGACTGAATTAACTAATACCTCTCATTGATGTCCTTACATATTTGACCCATCTTCATTACTATTTTCTTCCTTCTTTTGCAATTGTCCACTATATAAATTCTACAACTTCTCACTGTATCATTTTTTGATTTTTTTTTTTTTTTTTGGTGGAAAAAAGAACTATTTATGAAGGAAACTAAAATACTTAGTGCAGAAATAAAAGTGAAAGATGTCTGAGCCAAGCATTTCAATTACCTTGCAGTGTGATGAGTGCCACATTCTGAAAGAGAGTATGCACATGTACATAAAGAAGCATATAAAACCACTTTGTTCCAAAAAGATACGTAGTCCTGCATTTCTTGACAATCTCATAGATAGTAAGATAGTAAGACCAAATAACAGAATTTAATGTATTAACTTTTTGCTGCTGAATTGGTTCAAATGACGCAACTAAGCATATCAAAGGTCTTCCGCTTAAAATTTCTCTGACCCTAGGCACTGAGGCACACTCCAGAAATTCTAGAACTGTTTGGTGTATATTTGGTTTTGTTCTTCAAAAGTTCCTTGTTCCTTATTCATAGGGATTGCTAATTCAGGGTTCGTGGAAAAAGCAATGTTAATGACTTCACACTGGCTGCTAAAGCTTGCTTACCTATAATCAGCGCTATATTGGCTGAAATCAAGATAAAGCACTATCCTCAGAATTGCTTTCTCAATATTGATGTCCCAACCGATGTTATCAATCACAAGGTAAATTTTATCCTAGCTAGTTTTTGTTGTTTATGACAGAATCATCTAGAGAAAGAAACTCTAATGTAAATGTAGATGTTGGGATTTACTCCTGTCTTCATCATCGACAAAAATATCATGTAAAAGTTGGTCTTCACTGATAACAAGGTGGATGCTATCATTCACCTTGATGTACTTTTCTTGTGTGTGATCTCTTTTTGGTCTTGTCAACAGTCAGATTTGTTTTACTTCATTCACTTACTATTGGAACATGTTGGGATTTACTCCTGTCTTCATCATCGACAAAAATATCATGTAAAAGTTGGTCTTCACTGATAACAAGGTGGATGCTATCATTCACCTTGATGTACTTTTCTTGTATGTGATCTCTTTTTGGTCTTGTCAGCAGTCAGATTTGTTTTACTTGATTCACTCACTATTGGACTCTTGTTTTATTTAGATTTCTATTAACAGCTGAAGTTTGGCTAGATGAGTCTTTTCAAGCTAACTGAAGCATGTCTTTGTATAGATAAAGTAGTTAAGGATGGACAAGGTAGTTTTGAACAAAATGCACCAAACGTCTCCTCTGTATAAACAAAGGGAATAGTATTCTCTTCATCTTTGTCTTTAAATGCTATAGAATACTATTAAACTGAACTCACATATAAATTGAGTAAAGCTTTCCTTAGATTGTGGTTTTCTTTGTTTGCTGTACAAGTTTTAAGACAATCTTTATCAAGCCATCATAATGTGCCTGGCTCGACTTACTTTTAATGCTTATCTATTTCAATTTGATCCCCTTGGTGAACGGTGGATCTTCAAACTTGTATTCTTTGTTTTACAAATTGTTATCAGTGAGTTTGTATCAGTTACATCCGATTGAACAAGTATTGTATTCTCCCCTTAACTATTTCATTACAAGGTTTATCTTGGTTTTCGTAGGGATACCGTCTGACTAGACAAGGAAAAAGTCTTAGGAAAATGGGATGGAGGCAAGTCACTTCTGAAACAGGAGGAGAGAAAATTTTGTCCACAATGACTATGGAGATGACGAATTCATCAGAAAGTACAGATGCTAGAGTTTTAAAAAATTCTGCACCAGATCATCTACTGTTTAAGAGACAAGTATGATCCCTTTCACTATAGGCTCTTGCTCAATTGCTGCTATGGTTATCTCCCAGATCTCCTCCCTCCACCCCCTCCCCTCCTTCCCCCTCATCACCCTACAACAAATAAGGGACTAGTGTTTATAAAGACCAGGCAACCTTTCGTTATCTGCAACGATAACATACCCAGTGTAATCCCACAAGTGGGGTCTGGAGAGGGTACAGTGTACCCAGACCTTTCCTTATCAAAAAAAAAAAAAAAAAAAGAAAACCAGCCAACCTCTGTAAATGGTAACTGTACTAAATTAGCCCTTTGAAAGATGCTATTATTTTAATTGTATGACACCAGATTTTGGTTTATTCCTGATTTCCTTGAGAGTTAAAAAAGAAAAACAGAAAAGTAATTTATACATGTTTTAATGTGAGTAATTTATTGATTTTTCTCTTCCCTTTCTAGGTTACTGGAATTCTAGTGGAGAATGGTGATACAGATTATTGTTCTCTCCAAGAAGGATACGTATGTACTATTGTTTTACATGGTGGTTAGTTATTCAATTAGAAAGACCTCTGATTGTTATTGTCTCTGTCATTCATTACAGATAACTGTCACACCCCTTGGCGGTTTGTCTCCAGCAGAGCTAGATGCTTTTTCATTCTTTCAGAATTGGCTGCCCAATGTTGCTGGTCATTACCCTTCCTCTGCTTTATAGTGCTGTAAGTTGGACACCCCCCCCCCCCCCCAAACACCAATTCTGATGTGACCCTAAGACTAGTTATATCATCTGTTTTTCGCTTACTAATAATCAATTGGCTACTGAAGCTGGTGTTTGTGTTTTCTGTTTTTGCGTTTGACAATGATTTTGCATTTTTGTTTCTGAAGTGCTTTACTTTTGTTTGGGTATAGAATGGTGTTGAACTATCTTTTGCCGTAAATTTTGACTAAGTGAGAAAAAGTTATATCATTTTGGATCATTTGGAGGGAAAGGAACTCGAGAGTATTTGGAAGCAGGAAGAAATCAGTAATTAGTATCAAGTATAGATGCACTTCTCTCTCTCTCTCCGTTTTTTTTTTTTTTTTTGGTACTCTATAGTCAAAAAAATATATAATAAATACCGCCCGTCGAGCGGTATCTCCCAAATAATCTCCATTTGGTTGTATAGATTCAATTCGACTATCAAGACATTTATTATATATTTTTTTGGGAGATATATATATTTTCTATTACACCTCGGAATTTCAGGTGCACTGAATCTAGTGTAACATGGCAATTGCAAATGACACAGTAGCCAAGATTGAACTTTGAGCTTGTTATATATTTTGTAATGTGGTTATTCCCGTGTATAAACTTGACTTGTCTGCAAATCCATAAAATGCGTTTTACCAATCAAGAAAGGTTATGATCATTTTATTATTAAGCTTACCTTCATATTCCTTAGAAGTAAAAAGAAACTGAATTTCATTGTTTTGATTATTCTTCTTGTCTTCATTTCTGATGATTATATTCTTCATTGCGCTTAGTCTGTGTCTGAGTTTGCTCTAATGCAACGTAGGTTATCATGATCAATTTGCCAGAAGAAAAGTTTGTAGAGATGAGATGAGATAAATGGACTCGAGTCTTAATGAGTCTACACAGAATGGAATAAGTTGTGCATTTGCATGCATGTGATTTCAGATTTGGGCGTCCTCTCCCTGGTTAGAATTCGGATGTATCTTTTTTCACTTTCTGCAAGATATCCTCTATGATTCTTCATAGACATTTACTAAGATCATATAATATAATTTAAATTATTACAGATTTGGTTTATGTCCAAGCTTAAAGTTTTCCTATAACCGTTTCTTCTGTTACTGTACTCCTAGCTATGCTTTAAACTGAATAAGTTTATTTCCATAAAAGGGGCATCCCAAGTTTACACACTGCTGTGTTCTATATGTGGATTGCAATATGGACCATCCAGAATCCCATAGATATATCATATATTTCACTATTGATGACATGCAGGAATTAAGGACAGTTAACAGTTTTACTTATCCACGTAAGGGAGAACTAAACGTTAGCTGCCCTGTTTTTAAGGGAGATATATAATCTCGAATCTTAACCACGTTTTCTTTATTTTATTCTTATATGATCAAAAAATAAATGGTGTCGTTTACCATGTGTTTATTCTTAAATGATAAAAGTGTTTGGTGGTTGCACACGTGTCCTTAGTCAATAGAGTGTAATTGTTACTTCAGAAGTATCGAGAAGTATGTCATAATGAAAATCACTCTCAATCTAACGTCCTTACTTTAAGCCCTTGGTCAACTTTATTCAATAATAAGTTTTTAAGACGTTGTCAATCGACTCATCAACTGTTGAAACCGACAAGGCGACAAAATGTGAGTTTACTTTATAATAACATTTCTATATACTCTTTATCAGACCTTATATACTTTCGACCCTCTTAAAGCTGTCATCAATTTACGAGCATTTAAGATTGCAATTGCAGTATGTATTAGTTCTTCTTCTTCCTTCTTATCAATCCAGTATTCACGAGCTCACCCCCATCAAAAATTACTTATGAATATTCACCACATTTTGAAGAATATACAACTCACAACAAGGGAAAGACATAAGTTTCAATAATTTAAGACTTTTGAGATGGACCTGACTCACAAAAGATTGAAAAACTTGAACAAAGAAATAGAAAGAAAAAAGAACCTATGTTGGGACAAAAGTGGTGTGACATATGTACATGTGAGTGTAAATCTCCCGTCTTTTTTGTGCTTATGTAAAGACCCTCATTTTGGTGGTGCCAAAGAATGTGGGTGAGACTCCACTAGTATGGACCAAAGCACCTGAACATCTTCACAAGGGCAAGACTTAACATCCTCGTAGAGTATATATATCCCTCTTCCTGAAAAAAATTCAAGAATAAGTAAGTTTAATACAAAGTTTAAGTTAGAGCTTTGCAAACGAAAACATAATATGTATGAAGTTACACATTTTTCTTGAGCAAGACAAGAGTTTTGTAAAAGAAAACATATTCAGAGTTATTTCAAGATAAAATAGGCATATGTGTCACTATGTATAAATTGAACTAAAATTCTTAATGTTCTAGTTCTTCCCTAACCACTATTCCAATTCAAGAACAATTTGAATTTTAGCTATCAAAATCGACCTTGAGCTTGATTCAAGAAGGAAATGTTGATCCCATAGATGTAAGTTTTTTCCATTGAAGGAGCAGTGACGGATCAAATGATGAGTTCGTCAATCCAACAAAACTCAATGAGTCTATATGCGCAAAAAATAAGTATAAATGGAGTTGACACATTTCAGAACTCACAACGTGTAAATTCTTGATCCCCCACTTCTAACAAGAGCTGGTTATCTAAGTGTATATACAAAATCTTTGACAAAGAAAACTTTACTACATAAAAGTGAAGACAATATAAGAAGTACTAATGGAGGACATACTCTTCTTGGGAGTAGAGTGAAGACGAACCCAAAGCTTCTTCAATGGAGAGAAGAGGGATTGAAGCCACCCCATGAGGAAAAGAGGGTGTAGATGAAGTTCATGGTAGGTAAAATGAATGGGGGTGAGAAATAAGAGAGACACACTAAGAGAAAGGGGTCTAGTACGTAGTTTGCTTAGACAAAGGGTGAAGTTTGGGTCACTATCCTTATAAACATTTGGATTTTCCTTGCAGACAAATCATGTATTCATTTCATTACAATACTTTCACAATTTTCACTTGGTGTTATGTCTCTATCATACCTCTCCCCTTGTAGTAGAAGTTGCCACTCTACCAATCACTTGTACTTTTCACACTTCCTATGATCCCTCTTCTTTAACTTCTCCTTTCTTTCCCTTCATTGACATCCCTTATTCTTCAAGCTAGTTATGTATTTATTTTTATACTATTCCCCTTTTATATTACTCATTAGAATGCGATTGATTTATATTGTTTAGCTACAAAAATTATATATCACTAATTCCTATTGTTTTGTGGTAATTTGAACCTTCATGTCACTAGTTCGAGTCCGGATTGATGCTGCCTAGTTGAATTTTCTCTCTTTTTATTAACTACGTTAAAAGGAAAAATGCAAATACTTGCAATCACATATAATCTTCGAATATAGATTTTATGAAGTAGCAAATACGCTATGACATACTTAATAATGACGGCTACCAAATTAGGTTTGAGTTTTAGTGTCACAAGTTCGAGTTTGGATCACTATTGTGGTTACAACGTATAGTAATGATGGTTAAGAAATTACATTTGAACCTTTACGTCACGAGTAACTATTGCGCAGTTGAATTATTTCTCTCGTTTGCCTATTAACTATGTTAAAGAATTAAAGAAGCAAATACTTGCAAGCACATATTGATATTAAAAAATAGTTTTTCTGAAGTAGCATATTTGTTACACTAGGACATATATAATAATGATGAATATAATATATTTGAAGTTGAGAGAAACTTTATTTTAGAGTAGTCCCTCAATTATATTGCAAGGAAATATTTATTTTCAAGAGTCTACTTCAAGTATTGAGTTTCGATTGGTCCACTAATCCACTTGCTCGATTAGAGTTTTGGCACAAGAAGAAGTTACTCCATTACTTCTGATGACTCGAAAGTTTTGTTTCATTATCTAATAGATTTCTCGATGGCTTAATCAAAGACTCATTAAAGGGGGACAAAAAGAGTTGATTAACAAAATATACTGTTTTGTTGTTTATATTTCCCATGGCAAACTGCGATGGTGCGTTTATATTACATAATTAATTAATGATAAAGAAACAAAAGTTTAGGCTGTGTTTACAAATTAAAAGGAAATGAAATGAAGGAAAAAAGGGCAAGTAAAATGCACCTTTCTTCCCCTTCTTTGGTTAGACAGGAAATAAAGAAAGGATAGGAAATGGAAAATTTTGCTCTTTCTAAGAACATATAAGTAGGACAAACAGTACAATTTTTTTCAATTTCTTTTCCGTCCGTCTGCAGATAAAAAATGTACAGGAGTCCTAATTTATCTAAAGTATCTATATATATATATAAAGCATGGCACTAGGCTCGCCTAGGTGGCACATCTAAAAAGCCAACATTAGTATTTATCTATTTTCTTAGAATTTTATCTTTTACCCTCTTATTATATTTAATTGCTCTATAAATAAAATAAAAAATCCAAAAGGCACGTCTACTTAATTCTCTTTCAGTTTGTATTTTGAATTGTCAGTTACACTTCTTGGTAATATTTAACCCTTCCCCTGTTTAACCTATATCATCACATATTACGCCTCTCTGTTGGAGGAAAAAAAATTTAGGCCTGGCTCTCCCTAAAAATAAAATGATCTACCTTGCTCTTCTTATCATCTTTTCCCTCCCACTCTCTATGGGATACTGGATGACAGGACTATGAATATGTAGATATTTGTCAAATTGCTTTTGATAATTGATATTATAACTGTTGAGATCGTTGGATTTTGGCCACTCTTCTTGAAGCTTTGGTTCAGACTACAAAAAACTTAAAGGACACGGCTATTACACAAACAAGCAATTAAAGAAACATTTCAGTTACAATTCCTAACTCCTCTTCAATTTTTCTTCCAATTAATGTTACTTACTGTAAGTCTTCGTTGTACGTTACAATGTTATAAATGAAGTATTTGAGTCGCTTAAGAGGATTACAAGCAACCACATGATTCATTTCCCTTATACCATGTCTCTGTTCTTTTGCCAAAAGGAAATTCGGTTGCCAAGGAAATGGTCAAATGGTCGCCCATATAAACTCTCTGTCTCTATCTAGAGTGAGTACAATTGGAAGTCCACTGCATGTTAATTGCAGAAGAGCCTTTCATAAATTTTTACGTATATCTCATGGTATTTTGTTTGTGCGCTAACATCTTAGCATAGAATTTCTTTTTTTCCTTTTCTCTTTGGACTTATTTGCTCAGACACATTTGAAGGATTGGATTTTAAAGCGCATGAAGGGAAAGAACTAGATAAAGTTCTTAGGGGACTCTTTGAGCCTTTAACCAATGCCAATCACTCACATCACCCAACGGTGCATGGCTGCTGCTGGTGATGGCGGAAAAGATGGCTAGACTTCTGCAGTTACCGTGGGGGTACCGCCACGCTTTCTATGTATTCTTATTTATTTTATTACTGCTCCTGAAGATGTCTTGATATTTCTCTATTTTCTCTTGTATAAGAATATATGCTTATTCACGTAATAATTAGATTTCCATGTTCTTGCTTTGTTGTTCCTTTATATAATTGAAGGCAATAGAGAAGTGAGGCGACCTCTCTTAGGCTAAAATTTGTATTTATTTTTTTGTCATTTCTTACCTTATATTTCTGATAAAATATTCACACATTAATTAATGAAAGAAATAGTGTCATAAATGGGTGTGTTATGGTACGTTCCAGCCGTTACTATATGTTATAGAGCATGCTGCAGGCATTAAAAAATGAAGATGACCATGTTTTGGGTAATTAATCTTTTGGAACATCAAAGCTGGCTCATGCTATCTTTTGTAACGTTTTAACATAAAATAACTGAAGCAGCCATTACATGATCATTTCATTACGTTTGTATTCATCCGTTTTAACCGTCCATTATTTCTATTACTGTTTAATGTTTTCCTTTGTTATCCAAGTCTGCGTGCTCGACTTTTGGCGCTTTCATTCTCATGCTCGTGTTTCATAATTTTGTTCTTCCGGGTTGACATTACTACTTATTATTTTGTTGATTGGAATTTTAAAAGTTTTAATTTTTCATTTGTTTCAACTTTTGATAGAAGGGTACGAGAGTCTGGTAAGTTTAAGTGATAACAAGTATTTATAACTGCCTGCATTTCTTTGTTAGTATTAAAATACTCACACATGCTAATCAATTTCAAATTTGTAATAGATTTTTCTGAGATCCGTATACAGAGTTTCTTGGTTACCTAAATATGAATTTAATTTTGATTTCATAAATATTTGCGGAGACATGATTTTAATAACATTCTGCAATTTATTTCATAAAACCACTTTAATTATCAAAAGTTTCTTGAGTGTTTTATGTTTTAAGAATAATTCACATTTCAAATGTTGTCTGGGCAGTTTAGTTGTAAAGTTTTCTTTGTACATGTTCATTACTTTTTTTTTCCAGTTTAATTCTCTATAGACCTAAGATCAAAGTCTATATTATTATGCATTTTGTGAATATGAAATATATTGCTGTCTTGGCAAGACATATGGTTTTTAAGGTAGTTGTGGGAGAAGAATGACTAATCTGGGTCAGAGATTACATCTAAATGTTTATTTCTTCCTTTCTTAGAGAAATATTTTCATAAATATCATTTTGTAAATTTTATAGCAAAAAGGATAATGCCAGGGATATATGTGCACCACATTTTAATAAGAGGTATATCTAGATGAATTTCCTTTTCTGCTGGTGCTTTTTCCTTATTATATTCCTAAAATTTTGAAAACACAAGTTTTTGTAGACATTAACTATAGAGATGATCTTAAAGAAAATATTTGAGATGGAAGGACTAAAATTAAGTGTTTACAACTATTCCCTTCTTAATTAGAAATGTGCAGAATTTGATGAAAAAGAAGTGGCCTAATAAATATTTTCACTTAACCATTTATTATCTAAAAAATGTGACTGCATCAATAGTGTTATTTTTAAATATTTTGGCTTTAGAAAAAGAATCATATTGTTAATCTCATCGCGCGAAGCGCGGTCAAATTTACTAGTTTCATAATATTTTTAAGAGATTATTTCAGATACTTGCCTCCTAATTTACTTTTGTACTACTTAATAGGTTATTTGAAAGTTAAAGTTGTATTCGGACAATTTTTTTTTTAAAAAAAAGTTGGGGATAAGAGTAGGGAAAATGAGGGAGGGGATTACAAGGTGGGCAATCGAGCTCTCACCAACGAGGTGAGAGTTCAGGTATTCAACCAACTGAGTTATTAAGATTCCGCTTCGAACATTCATTCAACTTGAAAAAGAAAAAATGTTTTGTCAGTAGAAAAATAATTCACTTGAAAAATTAGTCGAAATCACTTTTTCAAACTTGAAACTCATCTTCAATTTTTATTTCAAGAAATAAGTCCACTCTATAATCAAACGCTAATTTAAAGCAAAGCAAAAAAATAATAATATATATTCATGTCCTACTCGGTCCTTAGTTTGCTTGTAATTTACAATACTGCGTTCATATCTCTTATTTTGATTTTTGATTCCACAACCAAACTAATTTTAAATGACAAAGGTTCTCCCATCTCATTTGGACAATGATAGCCTAATTAATCTTTATGGTCATCTTGTGTTGGACTAAATAATTGGGCCTAATATTGCGTTCCACCCTCTCTATATACTAAGGTCCAAACACCTAGTCGCTTTGACTTTCATCTCTTTCCGATTTGCACTTTTATTATTTAAGTCAGCAATTGAAATTAAACATATGTAGTCAACTTACTAATATATAATGAATAGTCGAATGTAATGGCTCTCAAATAATTTTGCCTAGATTAATAATAATAATAAGGGATAATTGGGCTTTTGGTTCGTTGGCTAGCAAGCTTGAATAATGATTCTCATGATGTCTGCATTGACTTTCAAAAAATAAGTTGTGAAATTTGGGTTCCTCAACTAACAAATTTTGGGAAGTCTAATGAAAGTTTAATAATTAACAATACAAACACCATATTTTTTATGCTAATAGAAAAGAGTTTTGGCACTTGCACAATTTTTTTAGAGTTCATTATCATCTAAACTTGTGACAATTTATTGTCAAAAAAGCATACAAACTCAATTAATTGAAACTTCAAATGTAAATATCTAAGTATCATGAGTATCCAAGTTGAAGTTTACCAATAACTAAGGCACCAATATGGTAAATTTCTCTAACAACAAAATATCAATGATGATAATATGAGGCTATGCATAATAATGCTCGTTTCAACTGATGGTTTTCATGATAGGTGGAGAAAAAGATACTATTTTGATAAGAGATGGGTAGGAAAATCTTATGCTCATGAGCTAATTGAGCAATCCGGGGGAACACATTTTAATGGGGATAGCCAAATTCAGGTTATTTCAAAGATCAGAAAATGTAGAAGAGCCTTAGTTGAATGGAACAAAAAGGGTGAGTCGAACTCTAAAATAAAGATTAAGTCCTTAAAAAATCAGCTTAATCTGGTTAAAAATGATCCAACTGGTCTTGATCTTTCTCTTATTTTGAAGTTAAGGAAAGAACTGAGTATAGCTTATAAGAAAGAAGAGACTTATTGGAAGCAAAAATCAAGAATCCAGTGGTTAAATAAGGGCGATCAAAATACCTCCTTTTTCATATGTCTACTGTCCAAAGAAGGCGTAGGAACCTTATTAAAGATTTGGAAAATGAAAATGGGCAGTGGATTTATGATAAACCTGGTATAGTGAAGGAAATTGAGAGCTTTTATAGAGATCTATTTTCTACTTCCAATCCTTCTTCCTTACATGATGTGTTACAATATATACCCTCTTCTATTACGGATAACATGAATCAAGACCTACTTGCAGTAGTTTCTAATGATGAAATAAAAGATGTTGTTTTTTCAATGAACCGTACTAAGGCTCCTGGTGTGGACAGAATGACCCCTTTATTTTTTTCAACAATTTTGGCCATTAATCTCTAACGATGTCTGTCAAGCGGTTTGGTGTTTTATTGAGAAGGTCACCTTCTGCCTATCTGGAACAATACGTTAATTACACCAGTGCCTAAAATCAAGACACCTACCACTGTCCAGCAGTTTAGACTGATTAGTTTATTTTCTACTCTATGTAAGATAATAACTAAAATTATTGTGCGGCGAATGAAGCCATTGATGCCCTTGATTATCTCTTCAAATCAAGCAGCCTTTGTAGGAAAACGACAAATAATTGATAATGTTGTGTTGGCTCAAGAATTTATGGGGTTATTAAAGAATAAAAGGAAAGGGAAAGAAAAGATCATGGCAAAAGGAAAGGGAAAGAAAAGATCATGGCTTTAAAATTGGATATGTCTAAAGCCTATGATCGTGTCGAATGGCCATATATCCAACACATCATGCTTAAAATGGGATTTCACAATAAATTTGTTGATTGGGTTATGACTTGTGTAACAACTGCTTATTTTGCCTTTACCTGAATGGAGATAGTAAGGGGTTTGTTAAACCATCTAGGGGCTTACAACAAGGGGACCCTCTATCACCCTATTTGTTTCTTATTTGTGCGGAAGGACTATTAGCACTACTACACTCAGCTGAGCAACAAGGGACTTTAAAAGACTTGAAGTTAGGGAGATTGGACCTTTAGTTTCTCATTTATTTTTCGCAGATGACTCATTTATTTTTGGTAAAGCTGGTACAAATAGTATTTCCAAAATTAACTCTATCTTAGATACATATGCACGGTGCTCATGTCAAGTGATTAATTTTGAGAAGTTTGCAGCCTTTTTTTTTTTAGCAAAAACACTACAGAAGAGGAAAAATTAAGAATGCGTTCCTTACTAGGTAATATTAAATTGTGTATAAGGGGGACATATTTAGGATTGCCTGTTGTAGTAGGAAGACCAAATGTTGTCTTTCATAAAAGAGAAAATTTTGTCTAAAATAAAAAGTTGGAAAGGAAAGTTTTTGAGTCAGGCTGGGAAGGAGATGCTATTAAAATCTATTTTAGCCGTTATCCCTTCTTATACGTTATCCTATTTCCAAATGCTTGATGGATTATGCAAGGAAATCACTATTTTTTTTTTCCAAATTTTGGTGGGGTCAAAAAGATGACAAACGGAAAATGCATTTTGAAAGATGGAAAAAATTATGTGAACCAAAATTTATAGGTGGTTTAGGATTTCGAGATTTAAAAGCGTTTAATATGGCCCTTCTAGTCAAACTTGCTTGGAGAATTTTGACCGAGCCTGACTTTCTCGTTTCTCGAGTGCTAAAGAGTAAGTATTTTCCAAATGAGTCTCTGTTACATGTACAGTCTCAGAGGTATAGCTCCTTGGGTTGGAAAAGCATCTTGTGGGGGCGTGATATATTATTCAAAGGTGTTCGATGGAACATCTCCAATGGTGCATCAGTGAGAGTGTAGAAGGAGCCATGGTTGCCAAGAGAAAACTCTTTTTTCCCGTTTAGTATGATTAGTGGTGTGTCACAGAACTTAAAAGTTTCAGATCTGGTTGATGATAATACTAATTCTTGGAACACCCCAACTCTTGAATATGTTATTTAATGAGGATGATGTCAAAACTATTCTAGCTATTCCATTATCTCTTACGGGTAGCAATGACAGGCTTATTTGGCATTTTACAAACTCTGGTAACTACGAAGTGAAGTTCGGCTATCATCTTGCAAAACTAGTCTTATCAAAAGATAGAAATTTGACTAGCCGACCTAAAAGTAGTTCGCATAGTTTTCCTAAGTCATTCTGGAATCATCTTTGGTCTTTGAAGATAAAAAACAAGTTGAAACACTTTTTACAAAAATGTATCTTATATACTTTATTGGTTAGAAACATTATTGCAAAGAGAATCCGGACCATAGATTTCGCGTGTCCTATTTGTGGTATGGAACCTGAAACTTTAGAGCACATGCTTTTTAGATTTTCAAGATCCGTTATGGTATGGAAAAGCAGTCCTATCCTTTGTCCTGACTTGCACCTTATCTTAGATTCTTTAGCATGGTGGTATAAATTATATTTAGATACTAAAAAGTTTCGGGATACTAATATTTTGTTGCAATTATCAGTATCTATTTTCTGGATGATTTGGAAAGTTAAAAATGATGTCCTCATTGTGGTGTGATGCTGAAATCTTATCAAAAGTGTTATCTGACTTTCATGAGTTTACAGGTGAAACAACAAGTGCAAGCACTACCAGACAAGAACGACATGTTACTAACCCAACTTCACTAACCTTTCCTTTAGAAAGTGTGTTACTTTATGTTGATGCTGGTGTAACCCAAACTACTCGACAAACAAGTATCGCAACGGTAGCTTTGAAGGCTAATGGTCAGGTGCTTCATGCCTATGGTAATCCAATTCATTTTGTTGGAAAAGCTGCTATAGATGAAGCGTTAGCAATTCAGAAAGCAATCAAAATTGCGGTGGAGCAAGGATGGAGGAACATACGAATATTGTCAGACTCATCAACAATGACTCAAATGCTCAATAGAAGAATAACTCCTACTTGGGATGTGATTACTATTTGTGAAGATATTTGGCACCTTAGTCAGTACTTGGATGATGTAGCCTTTATATATATAAGTGGGCGTGTTAATACATGTAGGCATAGATTAGCTAAGGTAGCTTTATCACTACTCCATAAAGTCTCTTGGCGTGAAAACTTTCCGGTTTGGATTGTCAATGAGGCTTCCTACTGCTTTGTACAACTGAATAGTGTTTGATTAATGCAATATTAGTTTGTTGAAAAAAAATTGTAGTCTAAACGGCTTCTAAATTTGAAATGACATTTTTACACTACACAACAACCCAACGTCCACAATAAACAATAACCTTAGTCTTTATTTTTATTTTTTTAAATAATTTTTGGCCGATATGTCATGTATAATTTATGTATATACCAAACAATACTTATATATTTATTATATACTTGGTGTACATTGAGTAATGAGTATATACCGAGACGGCTATAGACTAGAGGAGTAATTTTATTTTAGCCAACTAGCTAAAAATGTTAAGATCCCTTTTAAATATGGGAAAAGGACACTATCTAGCCATTAGGAATTTATTTGGCCCATGTTTGGACTTAATACCGCGATTTGGCCTTTCGGCCCAAACTATTTCCAGGTGCTAGCCCATTCACTACAAAAAAAAAAAATTAGACTTTTTGTGGCGACTTTTAGATCAAAAAGTCACCACTAAAGGTTCATTACAAAAGGATCAGACTTTTTTGTGGCGACTAATGTTGCCATTTAAATACAATTTTTTGTGCAGATTGACCTTCAAAGGCACTGGTCTTTAATTTTTGCCCTTCGCTTAAAAAGGTGGCCTAAAATGCCCCGAGGTTCTGAGTTCGAACCGCCGCTCCGTCAGAAAAATAATAAGTTCACAAGGCAAGGCTTTGCAAAAAGTTTGCCTTATGCGGCAGAGTTTGCCTTAAGGCATAACTAAAGTCTGTCTTATGCGACAGATGTTTCCTTAAGGCATAACTAAAAATCTGCCTCATAAGGCAAAGTCTGCCGTTTGCCGTATAAGGTAGAATTTAGTTATGCCTTAAGGAAAACTCCGCTGCATAAGGCAGACTTTTCCTTAAGGCATAACTAAAAGTCTGCTTTATAAGGCAAAGTCTGTCGTATCCGACAGACTTTTAGTTATGCCTTAAGGCAAAGTCTGCCGCATAAGGAAAATTTTTCGCGAAACCTTGCCTTGCGAATTTTTATTTTTTATTTTTCTGACCGAGCGAGAGTTCGAACCCAGAACCTCGGGGTTTTTTAGGTGAAGGACAAAAATTAAAGACCACCCCCAAAGAAGGACAATCGTGCAAATTGCTCATTTAAATATGGAAAAATTACTTGGTGTAACTTGTTCTAAGAGGTAATTATTGTTAATAACTACCTTTTGCAACAATTACATTTAGTAGCTACATTTTCATTTCGTAGCTACATGATACATCAAGTGGCCGTGGCTGGAGTGGTTATTAGGTACGGCTCGCCTCGCCCGCGCGTTGAGTTCGAACCAGTGACCACATTTTTTTTCTTACATATTTTTCACCGCTTCTTATCCTTGTGTTTGAGGGTATCTGAGTGAATGTCTGATGGTAGCTACGAATTGTAAATATGAAAAAGTTAGTAATGGATGGTTAATTGCTCCTAAAAGGTAATTATTTATGTAAGTTGTCCTTTAAATATTGTCTAATATTAGATCATAAGGCCCTATTAACCCATGGATCTTGCATATGGTTATTTTTAGGCCCAATTAGCCCGAATGGCCCAAATCCATTTTTCACTTTATAATTTTCGCATCCACTTAGCAAAGTGATAAGTAGATATATTCAAGAAAGCAGAGCACTACTGTTAAATTCTTTTTCTTTTGTACTGCGATATTAACTCTTGTTATACCTCCATAGTCCACCCCATTTAAATTTACCAAGTCAGTAGCTTCTAATATTTTTTTTTTAATCACAAATGTTTCCAGTATTTAATATTACAAGATGATTGCATTTGATATATTTCATTATTGTATCAATTAACTTTGTAATAGTTATTAATATGAAATACACGTATATTAGGGAACTTTTGAAATCTAATGTTAGTGTATCCAATCTTCACATGATGTACACTATGATTATAAGACGACACAACAAAATTCACGTGTCAGAAACTGTCGAATTCTTCAATTAAATCATTGGACCGTGCATAATGTGGTGTCTAATCGCACTAAAAGCCTCTCTCATTACCTTTGTTTTGTTAAAAGGGGACAAGGGATTCTTAATTAGCTAGACTAATAAGTACTAAGATTTAACATCAGGACCTTTGTTTTGTTTGGAACTTAACAATTAATTGCTTACTTTCCTTAAATTGTCTATAGCTTTATGAGCAAATCTTTGTCACTTTTGTTTCTTTAATTATTCGAGACAACTAATTAGGATTGTCTCTTTTAACTTTCCTTTCATGGCAACGGCAAAATTTCTCTTGTAAGATTGTCTACTTTAACAAAATTAATCTAATAATATTAGGGAACTTTTCAAAATATAATACTAGTGGTAATTATGTCGTACAGAAAGAAAAAATGAAAATAATTTAAAAAGAAGTTACTAAGTAACAGGACCCGGCACTTTTGTAATCCAAAAAAAAAAAATTTGGAACCAAACTATCCCATTAAAAAAAAAAAAAAAAAGAGAACCAAAGTAGGCTTCACGCATGCATTACGCGCGTGAAACCCCCCTCCCCCCCCCCCTCCTCCCACCCCAACTTTTATTATTTGGAAATCAAACTCAAAATAAAGGTTTTTTTTGTACTTTATTCGAAGATTAGTCACGTTTCAAAACACCGGAATATAAATATTTTATATTTTTTTTAGTGTACAATAATATCGGCTCATTACATCAAGTATACATATACATTTGGATCGTCATTTTAGGGGTTGTAAAGTGCTCCGAAGTACGTTTGAAAACTTATTATATTTAGGTTTAAGTGTCATATTTTGTAGGGTTTTGATTAATCTCTTTTGTTTTACTCCCAAAGCTATGAAAGTACTTTTTTGGTTCAAGAAAGATAGAAAAGAAAAAATTACTCTGCTTTGTATTAGGTTTTTTTTTCTTTTATGTCTTTTTTATTTTGTTATTGTATTGTGTAATCCGCACCTTTTGAATGTGCAAAAATAAATATAATATTTAAAAATAATTCATCCAATACGAGAGGTTCATAATAATTGAAAAATATTTCATTTCATTAGCAACGAAATACATCATTAAATTACAATAGACTTAAAAACAAATATCAAGCTCTAGACACTCTTCTACTTCCAGATGTGCTGCCACCACGGGAGTTTTGCCCACATGAACGCTTATCATGCCCAAATTGCTTACATGTCGAGCACTTGCGAGAGTAAGTGTTTTCGCTAACATCCATTTGATTGTGATAACGGGTTAGCTTGTTTTTTTCCCAATTTACGGATATGCTTCTTGTTCGCAATCATAGAAAACGGCGCGGCTGGCCAATAAGCTTGATCACCAAGGGGATGGAAGCGGCCGGAATATGCTCTAAGGTATTTTACGACCTTATATTCCTCCGCCACATAATCGATTACATTTCGGCCATTCTCTCAAAGCACTTGATCGTACGTGAGAACATGGCATGTGGTATATTTGCCACTTACCACAAGTGCATGATTTTGTACGCTCAGTAACGATATGTTTGTTTCCTCCTTTGCCGTCGCAATGACCTGTTCTAACTTCATACACTCGTTGAGCGACGTCATACTCGGTCATTTGGTGACCCTTTGCCTTTCTTCTATGGTGCTCCATCTTTTTGTAGGGCTTTGGCGTCCATGTTCCGTCCTCGGCTAATACGGCTCTGGCCTGCCTTGTCCTATCCGCAAATTGCTCCACGACCTGCCTGAGAGTAGTCTTACCATTGCGGTGACAGGTAGTCCTCGAGTAGATTTGAGGAGTCCATTGAAAGACTCGAGTCGTTCGTTGTGAGCATGCCCCATCTCCTTCCTCCATCAAAGACATAAAAACGTCCATTTTTCAACTTCTAATTTCATCAACCAAACATATGCCTCTTCACTCACTTCCTTCGCCGACTCTATTTTTGCGACCCATTTTCTTTGTTGATGCTGCATCGCAAGCCCCCCACATCAATTTGTTTACAGTGTCATTTCCAAACTTTGTTTGCAAATTAGCTTTTAAGTGCCTTAAAAAATATCGATGGTAAGCATGTGGATTTCGCCATCCTTCCAGTACGCATATTGTGCAATATGCCTTTATGACGATCCGATAGGACACATATGCCCCGACGACCCTTAATAACATGAGTTTTTAGATGAGTCGAGAACATCCCCATGTCTCGTTGCTCTCGTTGGCGCAATTCAAAAGCAAGAGGGAATATTGACCCATTGGCATCCATACCTACTTGCAATTCGGAGCTTAACGTCATATCGGCCATATACGTACGTCCCGTATCTATCGATATCACATTCCGGCAATGAGCAAAACCATCAATACTTGGTTTGAATGCCCAAAGACGAAGTCAAAATTACGCCCTCTTCTAAGGCATCCTTTGTACAACGATGCCGGGATTAGCATATTAAGCCGCCATATACCCGTGACGCTGAAAAGAGGATTTCCAAGTTTCAAAGATCATCTCAAAAGCACGTCTACGCCCGAGAAATCCCTTTCTCTTGCTTATGATTTTATCATAGTTGGAGTGGACCGTGCTAATACAAGTTTTGATGGGCATCTTGCATAAGTTTAAACAAACAACATTTAGCAATGATATTTTAATTGCTATAACATATATAATGTAAACGGTCAGATAAGTTACCTTGGAGTTTCCTCAATGTGTTTAGGTAACACATGAGCAATCATGTTTATATCTAAATTAAAATGATCAGCTCGACTTTGTCCCATATCACAAGTGTGCTTTGGGTGGAATTTTGTGATTTCCCATAGACCATCAAGCTTAACAATTCCCCAAAGCAACCACCGACAGCCTCATATGTCGCTTACAAATCATCCTCCATACCGATTTGTTTGAATCATCAACCTTAAACTCCCTCATATCCTTTATACAATACATTCTGACAGCCCGTTGCAATATCTTTTTTGATGTGAACTGCATTCCCTTGCATTCATCAGTCATGGGATTATTTGGTTCAATCCATGTTTTTTGGCGACTTTGATCATCATCTCTTGTGAAGACAAATGCATCCTCACGACCTTGTAGACTATCAAGATATGGAATATAGTTAGAATGCCCTTTGCGTTAATTTGGGGGTGGGCTTTCCGCCATCGGAGGTGGTATGTGGGGGTGAGTTGGTTCTGGTTGGTTCTTGGGACTAAAATGTGTATCTTCTTCATCCCCTTCACTATCTTCATCATCGGTTACCTCTACATTATTAGCTGGTTCATCGCCATCACTCTCCATATATTTAGCATCAAGGTGATGAACTTACACATATTGAGAATGAGCATGGTGTGGAGAATGATCAACTCCACCAATGCGAGAGAATTTGCCTTTCATCCACAGTTGGTACCAGCTGGCGAGTTTTGATAATAATCGGCTCATTTGACCGAGAATTATTATAATAATCGGCCTTGAAGCGAGAGTTTTGATAATAATGAAATTTGCTCCACTAAATCGAGATGATTGCCCAATATTACTCGTATCGGTCTATAACCCCTACAAAGATTTAAAAATGGTTATTTACCAATACGAGGACAATAAACACGTGCTACTTCACAAAATAATAATATAAGAATGCATATTTACCAAGTTTGATTTAATTGTTGGGTAAGATTTTCCAGCGGCACCTAGCCACTCAAAATGCCCCTGTAAGAATTAAAATCTTCATACGTGTTAACTTGACTGGGCTATTCTTGCGGGACCTCTCGGGGTATCTTTTCAACATACATCTCAAGAACATTAAGGGTGACTAAATGTTTTAATTCTTCTGGCACATTCAGATAATCCCTCAAAGAATCATCATCATTGATATAATGCCTACCATAAAGCATTATACCATGGGAAGCCCGATTGTGGATATGCACTGTTATAGAGATTTCATACTCATCCGGACTAACCTTCATTTTTTCATATATGTAAGTGACTAGTGATTCATAAGACATTTCAAGTGGACATTTAACATGAACGTTTAATATTTTATTGTAACGAACTGTATTGTTGTCATCAAGGATAATACCATCCCAATGTATTGAAACCTTAACTGGTGGAATATCTTGAGTCATTTTTTGTAGGAAGTTTGATTTTTTTTTTTTGAATGACTTAAGAGACTTAAACTTATGAAATGGATAAGTTTTATCTCGTCCAACATTCTTCTTAAATAGATTCATATTGGCCCCTATTGCGCATTGAAAGCGTAATATGAATTAAATTCAAATAAACGGTCAAAAAATGCAGCATTGTATTGTCAAATCGGTCCTTTACGTATCATAAAAAAGTTGAAATTGGCATGCATGATGTATTGTCAAATCATGTTCTATTGCGCATTAAAACGTTGCGTAATATGAATTAAATTCAAATAAACGGTCAAACAATGCAGCATTGTATTGTCAAATTAGTCCTTTATGTGTCATAAAAAAGCTGAAATTGGCATGCATGATGTGTTATCAAATCATGTTCTATTATACATTGAAACGTTGCATAATACGAATTAAATTCAAATAAACGGTCAAAAAATGCAGAATTGAATTGTCAAATCGGTCCTTTACGTGTCATAAAAAAACTGAAATTGGCATGCACGATGTGTTGTCAAATCATGTTCTATTGCGCATTGAAATGTTGCGTAATACGAATTAAATTCAAATAAACGGTCAAAAAATGCAGTACTATATATAACATGATTGACAAACAACTAGTATTCACTTTAGAACGAGTTATCATGACATTCTACACCCAATTTGGTAATCTTGATTCTATTACATGTTTTACCCCAACAAACATATTTGAAGCAATGGGCAGGACATGGAAACTAGATGATGATGATTTTCATTACTCAAATAACCCTAACAAAAGATTCAGTCGAGAATACAATAAAACAATGAGATAGGAGTGGAATTGGCGTGTTAGGGAGGCTGAAGCACTAGAGCAAAAGTTAGCTTCAGTAGGGCTTAAACGCCTAAAAAAAACGTGCTATGTCAATGCCTCGTGGAACTCCACAAGAGTTTAATTTTGCTCTTAATCATTTTCGCGAAGAGAACAATCGGATGCAAATACGTTACCATAGGGTAGAATATGGTATACATGGTAGCACAAGATTTAGATCCAAGTGGGATTCGGACTGTGAAATGTCCGATGAAGATTAATATTTTTCTTATAATAAGGTAAGTACATAGGGTCATAAAGATCCCCCCCCCCAAGAGGGTACTTGGGGGTTTGCAACTATATAAGTAGCCCTTTTTTTTGTTATTAGACTACAACGTATTGATGTCGAGTAGTAGAAACTCGAACTTGGTCTTTACTCCTTCCAAAAGAACCAAATAGCAGTGATGATGAGAATTCAAATCATAGCAGTTTTTTGAGTGATACCAGTGATTTCAAACTAGACGAGCTAAATCCCACCTTCTTATAGAGCGTAATGATGATTTCGGTGTAAAATATTCGGTCTGCGAGAATATTATTTGCGATTTATGCGAGAATGGTCACATCGGATTGCCGAATCAGAACGTCTTGTTTGTGACTAGGAAAATCTCAACGCTCTAATCCCAACAAGGTACTCAATAACCATGCCTCGAGTAGGTCCAGCAACTTGCGAGCTTGCCATACAAAGGATTAGAAAAGAAAACAACAGAATGCTGGCAAGACGTTGTAGATTTTACATGCTAAAGTTGGCCGAAGAACAAGTATCATCAATAGGTAGAGAACTAACATCTCACGAAAAAGATGTGTGTTAAGAGACGCCAATATCGTTACGAGGACGATATTGAGGACTTCTATCGATGACAATTAGGTTCTATTTAGGCTCAATTGTCTTAGATTATGGGTCATTTAAGTTTCGACTAAAATTTGTTAATTTGTATTTTTATTTTATGATGAAGTCATAAATTTGAATTAGTTTGGCATGTTTTTAATTCTTCAAAGTTTATTGTTAAAGTCTATTATTAATTGACAATTTAACAAAGAAACACAAATAAATTAGTACATGAAGGGTGCGGATTACATTATAGGGGAAAATGTACAACTAGTAAAAAAACATAATCCATAGAAATATTAAACTTAACAAACAAAATACATATAAATAATGAACAACAACAAAATAGCACAAATAATCTTCCACAATTTAAGTTTTTCTTTCAAAGCTATTTTCTCGTGTTGAGCATCTCTAAGTTTAGCCTTCAGCAAAATTCATTTTTTTCCGGAACCGGTGAGCAAGACCTCCAAAAGTTCAATTTTTTCTTCAGCTTCCACAAACTTAAATTGCGAGTCCAACTTAGCGGCATCTCTAGAGCTACGTGAAGTCGCGGTATCTCTATCAAAAAGTGAATTTTTAAACTTCGTCGCCACCATTTTATCCACGTGAATGCTATCTTCCCACCGAAAGTGTTTGCAACCGCCCATATCCTATAAACATTACAAGAAAATTCGTTTTTTAAAGTAAAATATATGGATAACGTGAAAAAAAAAAAACACTAAAAATGTAAAAACACTTATTTCGGGCACTTTACAACACCAAAAACGGCGACCCGTATTATCTTAGGTCTTTGATGTTTTTAGTCTACAGTAATAACTGCAGTCACAAATATCGGGTTGTATAGCAAACTTTGAAGTTTCAAAACTTTGAGACATGTTTTTGGGAGTGCAAAAGTGTGTTGAAAGGGTGAAAATGGAGGAAATTAAAGAGAAGAGTATGTTGGAAATGGGAGGGGTTTTTGTTTGGCCCTTTCACGCAGTTACATGCGTGCGTGAGCTCTTTTGGTTTTTTTTTTTTTTTTTTAATGGGTTAGTTTGGTTCCAATATTTTTTTTTTTTTTTTTTTTTGGGATACAAAAGTGCCGGGCTCTAAGTAACATGGTGTCAGGAAACAAAGAATTCATTCGTTTCCATTTTATATTGCTTTGTTATTGTTTAGAGAGTTAAATATTGTTTCCTTGATAATAATCTTTTAAGTATAAAAAATATCTGCTATTAAAGTTTGAATGTATACTGCTTTCTTTTATGTAGTTGCGAAATATTTGAATTCCATCTGGCTAGCCAGCAGGTAAATACATAATATTTGATGGAGATAAGATTAAACGGCGTACCATGATTAATAAGAATTTACATAATCTTCGATCCCAACTGAATTGGGATTAAGGTGTAGTTATTTTCAGTGTCATTCTATCATATTAGGTTAATACACATTCTTTTTAAAATTGTATGTTTGAACTAGTTTGCCTGCAACTTGACTAATATTCGGGAGGTACCTGCTACCAATAGATACTTGCACCCGATATTACACCAAACCATGTAAATTTACTACTAAATGATTTATTGAGATGAAAATGTATGTTAATTAACAATGATTCTGTGCTAAAAGTCTATGTGCAAACACATGTCATGTATTTATTGACTTGATATTAATATCGAGTGCGGGGAATTTTTTTCCACATATTACCTCCTACCAGCACTAGTCACTAGATCGTTACATATTCTAAAGGGATAAAATGAAATTGGATTAAGATTTGAATTCTATCAAGTCTTAAAAGAAAGGCTGAATACATATGTTGCCTTTTAAACTTGTTCCATTTTTTCATTTAGACACATGAACTTAACCCTGCTCCTATTAAACACATGAACTTAGTGAAAAATGTGCCAATTAGACACAAGCTGCTGACATATGCAAGGAGTGTGCTTCACAAAAAAAAAAAATTCTCTCTCTCCTTTCACCATCTCCACCATTTTTAAACACAAACAGGTCATCGTCCGCCAACAATTGATCCACCGCTCATCTCCACCATTACTATTTTTTATTTGGCATGTATCAGAAATATAACAATAGAAACATAAGTGAATAGATAAAAGCTCTGAAATTAAGTCGCAAATATGTAATTTCAACTGGAGAAGCCGCATGGGTCTAAGTTGAACATAATTTCAAACTCCAACCAAATTAAACTTGAAAAGAATCAAAGTTAAATATACTAAAAATTCAACTTTATAGGAAGATCAACAACTCAATTGGAGAATCGGAAAAAAATAAATTATTTTGATAATTGGGATCTCATAATCGATTCTTCTTCAAGGTTGATCTATATATCCTCTAGCAACTTGATAAATGCAACTTCGGTAAATACAAAAGATACCCATCTCACTAATACAAAAGATACCCATCTCACTACAACATTAGGCATAGCTATGAATTTGAAAATCGTGGCTAATACCTATCAATAGCCACGAAAATTAAAATTTCATGGCTATTTACAATTTCGTAAAATTTCTTAGCTACAAAACTCACATGGCAAAGCTAATTCCTCATTTTTGCTATAGTTGCCAACTATCGTGGCAATAATAACCCAAGTAGCTACGAATTTATTGCTACAATAAAATGTCGTAGCTAAATCGCATATTTTTTGCCACGCGTTTGAAGTTACTGTAGCAATAGTAATCTTATAGCCACAAAAAATAACTTGAAACAAAATATTATAGCTAAATAGATATTTTTGCTTAAAGTTATAAAAATCCGTAGCAATAATTACCTAAATAGCTACAAATATATTACTGCAATAAAACGTCGTAGCTAAATCGTATGTTTTTGCCACGCGTTTGAAGTTATTGTAGCAATAGTAATCTTATAGCCAAAAAAATTACTTGAAAAAAAAATTATAGCTAAAGAGATATATTTTTGCTTCAAGATTAAAAATATGTGGCAATAGCTATCCTAATAGCTACAAACTTAATGCTACAATAAAATTTCATAGAAAATTGTAATATGTTTTTGCCACATATTTGAAGTTACTATAGCAACATTGATCTTTTTAGCTGCAAAAATTTACTTGAAATAAAATAATGCAGTTAAATCGATATTTTTGCTTCAAATTGTAAAAAGAAGTGGAATAATTAGCTTAATAGCTACAAACTTGTTGATAAAATTTTATAACTAAATATAAATTTTGTTACGCATTTCAAGTTACAGCTAAATATTTACATCATGTTATAAAAAAATAGCAATAGTTGAAAAACAGATACAATTATTTTATGACAAAATGATATATTCGCAAAACCAGAAAGACAATAAATTTTCATGGCAAGTTATAACTTTTCTTCATGCACTTGAAGATGCTATCATATCGTATTATATTATTTTAATCAGAATAAATTAATTGAATAAATATTTTTCTTTGGTTACAAAAATCATGACAATAATTTATACAAAAAAAAAATAGAGAAATTATTTAGAGTTTTCTTATATCTAAATGCTTATTTTTATGAAAGTACTCATATTATGAAAACTTTAATAGTAATTTGTAGAGAGATTTTTGTATGTGTGGTCCTTAGTTACTTTAAATAAGTACTTAGTGTAATTTAATATATCTAAACACTTATATTTAAATAAATACACACAGAAGAATTTTGTGGTAATTTTAGTGCATTTAGTTTTGACAAATGACCACAAACTCAGAATACTTAGAGGAACACGCTAACACTACAAAAATAAAAATAAATAGACTTACTGACATATGACATTTTGTATATCTAGATAAAATTCTAATTTTGCCACTAATAGAAAAAAAAAAGTATATATATACATATACATATAAAATAGTTATGAATTTTCGACAAAAAATGAAATTTATTGCCAATTTTGGCGCTAACATTTAACATGAAATTCCTTTCTAACAATATAATAATATTTCAAATTATTTTTTAAAAACTATGTTTTTCTAATTATGTAGAATATAAGAATATATATTTGCTTATATCTAGTTGCACTAAGAACTAAGAATTTAATACGGTTAATATTTAAGTCCATAACAAAAAAACCCACTATGTTGTAATTTTTATTAAGTTACCTATGAGTTAAGACCACAATTAGAAAACAATTGAATTACGTCTAATTAATGTGTAAATAACTAATTATATAAAATTTAAACACCTATAAGCTTGTGTTTGATTACATTGTATAAGTAGTTTTATTTATTTAATATCGACAAATAAAAAAAATTACCATGGTTTGGTCCTTTTCAAATTTAATAATTTGTACATTATCATAAAACTCATTGCCCATCTATTAGATCATAACTATTACATCATAATTTATATAAAATTGAGTATTACTTGTAAGATTCTACATAATTAAGTAAGTATTTAATTATATTTAATTAAATTTAAATATCTTATTATATCACATTTAAAAATTATGTGCTTGTATCTTATTATATTCAATTTAAATAAGCAAAACAAATTATTGATGTTAATTATAATTTTAATAAACAACAACAACATATCCAGTGTAGTTCTAGAAGTGGGGCTTGGAGAGGGTAAAGTGTATGCAGACCTTACCCCTACCTTGGTTAGTACAGAGCTTGTTTCCGATAGACTCTCTGCTCAAAGAAAACATATCAATTTCAATAATTTGATAATTATGATAAATGTAAGAAAATATTAAAAATAATAAATATAGGAGTATATGACCCAACAAACAATATCACAATTCAGTATAAAAAACATTACATGAATATTAATTAATTTAAATACTACAGTTATACTCCCAATGAGCTATATACGAAACTAAATATTTGAATACAATTATTAAAAATTAAATTAAATTTACAATAAGAAGTATTTATCTATTTATTTTTAAGAAATTTAACGGAGAAGATAAGCCGTTTTTTAATAGCTTCAAGCATTGGATTAAAATAGAGAATACACATATATGTTCTGGAACACATATCTTTCAAAACTTATAAATAAGAAAAGGACAAAGATTACTTAATAAGATATTTCGACTAATCGTAATAATTTTCCTACAATTTAACCATTTAGTTTAATCATAATATTTTATCATATAAGAATTTCTCATTTTTATTTTAGTTTAATATTTATTCTTCCACTTTAAAATATCTTAAAATTAAATTAAAAAAAAACTTTTGATTTATAATTTTAATTAAACTTTGAATAATTATATTTTATTATACTTAGTTTTGGATAAATCTCGTGAGAGTGTAAGCGTAGAATTTCTGTGATATAGAGAGTTTAAGTGTTTTATTTTAAAATACAGGAGGGATATTATATTACATTAGCGTTTAGTGTAATTAACACTTACTTCTTTTTTATAGGCAATTTTTTTGACTATTGTTGTTACTACATTTATTTTCGTTTATGGTATTTGCATATAAAAAGTTTTAAAAAAAAATAGTATAAAACAAGAATAGGATGCGTCCAATATCCCTAAAATCTAAGCCCTTCAGGTTCTTTCATCCCCAGCCACCGCCACACCTCTCACCCGCTTCCCCTTTTGCTTCGTCAATCAAAATCAAGTTTGCAATATTTCACAAGTATTTTTTTTTTTTTTTAATTTTCTTTCCTCTCCACTTGTTGTTCACAAGAATTTTTACATTCTCCTTTAAGTGGACTATAATCGTAGACATTGAAGCAATTTGTCTTATTTATTTATTTATTTATTTATTTATGTAGATTGTTTCTCATCGATTTACGGCGAGCAATGGTGATTTCATTTATATTGAGAGTGAAGTTATGTGAAGTTGACGACAAGGTAAGTTAGGCTTTTGCTTTTTGGATGTTGTGACAAAGTTGATCTTTTTTGTTATACATATCACTAATAGAGGCTAAGTTAGTCTATGGTTGTGTCGTATAAATATTTATGTTTCAGAAATTGTTCAATAGTCATAATGTAGTTAAATCAAATGCTTATTATTATTATTATTATTATTGTAAATGATAATATTGGTTCAATAGATTTTCTTGTTATGGATCTATAATTCTTCCATGAAGGATAATGAAGTGTTGCAGATATGCTTGTTCCTTGATTAAAACACGCTTAGAAAAAGCTTTTAGTGCAAAAGATTGAATTGCTTGGAACTTAGCTTGCGATCCATTTTAAGATTATTGAGTTTCATTATCTTACAAAAATTGTTCATATAAGAATGTTAAGGAGATTTTAGTAAAGATAATGCTTTTCTATAAAATATATGATCATACGTACCTGTTAAAGTTATATACATGATACAATTATTTTTGCTTTTTGGTATTAATTTACTTTGTTGAAATTGGCAGGCAAATTTGTGGAATTATTGGAGCAACGAGATTTTATTAAAGATAATGCTTTTCTATAAAATATATGATCATATGTACCTGTTAAAGTTATATACATGATACAATTATTTCTTCTTTTTGGTATTAATTTACTTTGTTGAAATTGACAGGCAAATTTGTGGAATTATTGGAGCAACAATTCAAACTATGGTACAATTGGAGATAATGGCGGAAGAAAAAGGAGAAGACTATCAGGCTTTGTATCTTAAGCAAGACACTGCTATTGTAATTGTTGTCATAGAAAAATTATGTGTGAATATTTTGAAATTTAACTATGTAAGTATGTGTATGTTGAAACCTATTTTGGAATCTAAAATTTTGATTTTTCGCTACGCTATAGAAATTCTTGAGTTAACGATGCTTATGGCGTATTCTTCAAGTTGTAGGAATGGAATTTCAGTAATCATGAATAAACCTATGTATAATTGGCAAAAATATGGTTATACATTTTTACCTTTCATAGCAAAGTTAAAAAATTATTAACCATAATTTTACGTATTTTGTGGCAAAAAGAATGAATTTTTAGCTACGTACAAAAATATTCATGGCAAATACTTTAATTCATAGCTATGGATTTCGAACTCGGGGCTAAATATAAATATTATTGCCACCAGACTAGAATATAAAATAGCCACAAAGTTTGAATTTTCATAGCAAACAAATCAAGTCTTTTGCCACAAAATAATATATTGTGGCTACAATATAAAATTGCTACAGATTTTTTTTCGTCATGGCAAAAGAGAAATTATTTTGCTACAAGTATATATTTCGTGGCAAGAATTTTTTACTATAACAGCTACAACACAAAAAAGATTCGTAGCAATAAATATTAGGTCTTAGCCACGGACCATGTAAAGTTTGTAGCTAACTTCTAGCTACGAACGCTACGGAAAAAAAATTGTAGCTAAAGTGTTTAGTCACGAAAATTTTCATATTTAGCTACAGTGTATTTCGTAGCTATATGTACTCTGTGTTGTAGTGTCTTTTGTATTTATCGAGCAAAGGATCGAGCAGGGGTGGTGGACGCTGGAGGCAGAGTTGTTGGGTTTGCATCTCCCGGAGAAAAAGAGCCACTTTTTTTCTTTCTTTGTTTTTATTAATTTTTGCCGACATGCCTTTTTTCAATTGGTCTTTTTTCATGTCACTGTGTGTGTATACTTCACGCGTTAGATTTTAGGGTTCACTATTTTCAAAGGGTTCAATAGGTACAATTTCTAACAAGATAAAATGTTCAATAAGAACAAAGTTAAGTTCAGGCATCTAAATTAAAAAATGAGACAATTTTAAGGGGCTCCATATGCATTCAGCCCAAAAGAAAGCAAACTTTCATCGAGTATTAAGAGACAGTAGCACGGTACAAAAGACATGAATGACATCATAACATAGCATAAAATTGGTGGCAGAAAAATTGTAAGACTTTTATCCTTCTGAAGAAAATGGGCCCATTATAGGTGGAACAAATAGTTGACACAGATTTTGGGTCCTATACGACATGTGAACTATGAAAGCCCAAAAGAGAGGCTATTTTTGTAGTACTAGGGTCAACACCATCACACAGTACATATGTAGGGACATACAAGTAGAAATTACTTTATGCATAAAACATAGTACTACATATTACATCATAAGCCATTAGGCACAGCCTAATGGATATTTATTCAAAAAAAAAAAAAACATATTACATCATAACTTAAGATAATGTTATTTTCAACATGATAATGTTATAAAGATATTACTATAACATACTCCCTCCTTTTCTAACTAAATGGTGTTTTAGGCTTTTTCATTTTATTTCAAAATAAGTGGTATTTTAAGATTTCAAGAAGAAGTTGATTGTATTCTTCCAAAATTGTTCCTATTTACATAATCAAGAATCAATAAATACAATGATTTTTCTTTTTCTAGGTATTTAATTAGAGGTAAATTAGTAAAAACACTCTCAAGTTCTAGGAATGAACACTTTCTTAAGGGGTGTGCTAAGTTAAAAAACAACTTATTATGAAACGGAGTATATACTATCTAATATGGAAGGCATATTTATACTATGGAGTAATCGAAGATTGTAGAGCACAAATTGAGCTTCCCCTTTTGACCAATTTTATTTTGCTGCATGCATCATTACAAAGAAAATTGCATGTTAATATACTATGCTTATCAAATAGGGTTTAAGTTAAATAGGGTTTAAGTTAAATGCGGGGTAAGAAACTTACACACACACACACACACACACACATATATATATATATATATATATATATATATATATATATATATATATATATATATATATATATATATATATATATATCATGCCATCTGAAAGATATTTATAGATAAGTCTCCTTGAAATATGAAACTTATAATCTTGAAATTAAGATAAGCTATTTGCAATAATAGATAAGAGTGACTTGATGGTGTAAACATTCTTTATAGTAGTAATTATATATATATATATATATATATATATATATATATATATATATATATATATATATATATATATAATGACCGATGAACATATAAGATTTATTTAGTACTCCATATTTTTCATTTTTATATGACATTTAGTACATTCCAAAAGCAAAGACACCTTTGTAAATTTGAAAACAATTTAAATTAGACCTTTTATTTTACCATTAGTGACAAGTTTTTATAGCCATGCAAATTGATATGATACGTTTAAGAAAGTTTCGAAAAACAATTTAAATTAGACTTTTTATTTTACCGTTAATGACAAATTTTTATAGCTATGTAACTTGATATGATACGTTTAAGAAAGTTTCGAAAATGTTGCAGTCACACAAATATTATGACATATTTAAGATTCTAAGTATCAATTTTTTTTTTTTTTTTTAACTCCATGTTCATTCAAACGAACGCCTTATAAATTGAAACAAAGGACATATTAAATATAGATGTAAAAATAAATCTATCTATCAACATGCTCTAAAGTTTGCATGCGTTTAAACTTTAATTCCTTTTTTCTTTTATTTGTTCTTTTTTCCAACGGTTGCCTTCTTCAACTTCAAACATAAAAGTTGTGTTTCTCAGTTTTGTCACAAAAAGTCTAATCCAAAATAATTGACAGTGGTTCTTCGACACGTTGATGTTGCTTTATGCAACGTTAGCAGATCATGTCACTTCACCTAATAATGCATGACAGTCAACCATATCCTAACTAAAATCAACTCAGATTCAAAATAACTGCGGAATTATTGAACTATTTGACTTTGAGGATACACTAATTCATAAATATCAAAGCATAATGTATTTCAAGATTGAAAAATATTTTTTAATAAAACCGATTTTTTTTTTCAAGTTAAGGTGTACATAGTTTTGATTTCGTTTATCAAACTTCTTTGAATAAATATTTTTTGAATCTCGAAACATTAGTAATATAGTACCAATGGACAACATTATTACTATGACTCACGTAAGAATTTAAATAGTAATTTCGACTAGTCGAAATTTGAACAATCACACATGGAAACTTGTTTTACTACTAATAACTTATGCGCTTGAATAATCTTTAACATAAATAAAACAAAATGTGTTGCTGAATTATTCTAGTTCTATTAACATCAAGTCAATTTTGTATCGTTATAAGAAAAAATGGAAAGAATGGATAAAGACCAATTCTTTTTAGTACTATAGAAGAGGGTTCAAATTTCGAAAATGCAAATCGATCGTTACAATCTAATTAGGAGGATTAAACTACTAATGCAATACGATTTACCAAGAAGAAAACTTTTTTCAGATACAACTCACGGAATTTGTTGGACCACTTTATCATAAGATTAAAAAAAAAAGAAAATTCATCTTCTTATAGATTCCTCGATCGTTTGAAAAAGCTATATTCCAGAAACAAACTTCAAGCTAAGCTTATTTTTGCTAATATATTCAACCAAGAATTGTTGCTTTTAGATATAATGATTAAGTCTTACTTTTTTGCTTTTAAAAAGAGAGGTGCAAATCGAATTAAGCAGAATACTTTTGATTATTTTTACTCTCTACTTCGCAATTGCTACCAAAAAGATAGTGGACTGGAATTTTATTTTAACTTTTCTCTTTTACTTCCAATATTTTATGCTACTGGATTATCTTTACCCACTAATAAAGTTACAAAATATTAAACTAAAGCATATAAAGTTTCGTTTACTGATCATAGGAATTCACAGAAATAAAAATGGGTTTACTATATGCACCACAGAAAAAGACTTGAATTCACTAAAATTATTATCTTTATAGTATTGTTTAACTCAAAAAGTACGTACTGAATTCAGTTGAATAACACTTACTTCTGAATTTGAACTTTTAATACTGTGATTCAAATTGTGATTTCTTGATTGTTAAACTATATCTGCAGCGACCACCACAAAGATGATGACAGTAAATATTTACCTTCATTGTCTTTTTCCCTTCATATTAGTTTTTTTTCTTTTTTCGCATTTGATCATCTACACTAATGTCGTGTTTCTCACGATCCAAGTCCATATCACGTATTGTCATTTTTGGTCCAACATGTCTCATAGATTTGTCCATTGAGCTACGCCATCATCGAGCCCAAAATCGCACGTGCCGTATGAAATTGTGTCATGTCTTATAAAGCTCATCACTTTTAATTTCTATCTCATTCCGATGTGAGATTTGCCTAAGTTATGCCAGCCTAGAAGCTTGTTAGTCCTTTTTATGACCCGCCTTCCCTTATGGGCGTCACAATATTAGTTTCCCTTTTGTTTATATAGTATATTTTTTCGAAAGCTAAGATTCTGCAAGGACATTGGGGCATTCTATTTGTGCATGCATGAGTGAACGAGAGACATATTAAGTACAGTATGTTTTGTAGGAGAAAAACAGTGGTTCTAAGGATTTTAAAACAGTATCACAGTATCACTGTGTATACAGTGTATTGTAAGATGTAAAGTGAGTGTTTTGGATTATTCAGTACTGCACTTATTAATCTGTATATCTTTTGTTGGATTCATCAAATTGAACCTTAAAATAGACAACCAACCTTACTTACTATTTTGTCTATTTTCCTCCTTAATCTTCTTGTCTTTCCAATTGTTTTTCATTGAGGAGGCTAGCTAGTTTTTTTTTGGGGGGTGGGGGGAGGGTGTGTTTGTTGTTAAAAATATTATTTTGTAGAATGATAGTAGTATGTCATACTGAGTCATGCATAATCTAAGATGGGAATGTTCAAACAATAATATAACGTCAAAAGAACAAAGCACTAATAAAAGAGAGTTTTTGTCTGAGACAACAGAAATTAGTGTATCCTAGTGGAATATCTAGTAATTAACTTGCTAAGTGCAAGGTTTAATAAGCTCTAAATTTTTTTCTGCCGTTGTTCCATAAATAGTAGTATGAAAATGACGTTAATCAATTGAATCCACACTTGAGAAATTAAGGCTGATTGATATTCTAATGATACCGACATATCGATAAGCAGATACAATACAGTAGTAATATTGATAGCCCATGTAAATCCAATGGATTCAGTGACACTAATTAGCAATCTGCATTTGCTGATTTAAAATCTTGATCCGCTGCTAGATTAATTTTATATATGCACATAATTTTCATGCTGTGTCTATAATCGTTCAACTTAGACATTTTTAACCAGATGGTCAAAAATATTTATTCGCTTAATCGTAATAGTGCGAACAAAGTACCACATTGGTAGCTGAAAAGAAAAAGGCGCTACTTATAATGTGTTGGATACTCTTAATGATGTGTGGCCTTTTGGAAAAAACCCGTGCGGGCTTGGCCCAAAAAGGACAATATCACATCATGTTAAGAGTATCTTTGAGCCGTTTTAGGCCAACAACAGTTTGTAGCCGTAAGTTGCAAGTGTATACTGAATGTATCATATATGTATATAATTAGTATATAGTCATTAGTCAGTATGCACACTTATTTACATTGATTATATAATTAATTCATACTAACTAAAATTAGTAAAAATAAAAAGATTAGAGTTATTTTTTGCTGCGGCTTTGTTTGCCGATTGTATACGTAAAAATCCCTTAATAGTATTCAAAGCAGCACACCAAGATAAGCATTAGTTAGTTTTACTTTTTAAATTTAAAAATGCAATGATTCAAATCATGATAGAATTTGAAGAGAGTTGGTGGGTTGTGGGGTGAGAGGAGATTTCTTAAGAGTTGTTGGTTATAATGGTGGGATAAATTGAGCAACAGCAATTATATTGAAGCTTCAAGGGGGAGGTGGTGATGTTCAAATTTTGAAACTAATGTTTGTGTAATTTAGGGTAGGTGAAAAAAACAGGATAAACCAAAACTTTAGTACACTTCGGCACGTGAAAAAGAGATTCATGTGAACAAGAATGAATCTAAGACATTTGTAAATCATGAAATTTCTTCCACTGCTATTATTCCCATTCCCCACACATGCATAGTGGAAATTCAATCTTTCTTTTTTGGTCGAACAATCTATTTATCCTTCAAAAACCATTACTCCCCTTGTTTTCATTTTTAATTAATTTTCATCCCAATTTTTTTTCTTTTTAGTCAGTATATAAAAGAATAACATATTTCCATATTTAGTAATAATTTAACTTTAAAATAGTCATTCTATCCTTAATGAGATACTCGAAGCCACAAAAATATTTATGGCTTCTTTTAGACACAAGTATAAAAAGTCTTTATTTACTCTGTGCCCAGTCAAACATCATCAAACAAATTGACAGAGGGTGTATGTTACAAAAAGAATATCATATTTTTATGTTTAGAAATAGCTTAACTTTAAAATTTATTTACACTTAATTAGATAATTTATAGTCACAAGTGTCTAAAACTTATTTAGATCACAAGTTTCAAAAGTCTTCATTTCTTTCTTAAACTTCGAGCCAGTCAAATAGTGCCACATAAATTGAAACATAGAAAAATTTATTTAGGGATTTAAGTAATTTTTCTTACCTTAAATTTTAAAATATATTTTTCTGAATACTTTTAACTATATAAGATTGCGATTTATACTACTCTATTCTTACTTCTAAGAAACGTGAATTTTATTTTAAAGAGATCAGGCAGTATGTAAAAATGGAAACAAATATTAGGTGATTTGACTCCCGTACATCAAATGTCATTAATACATTTTGTAATACAACACATATAAAATCGGTAATAGGGTGTAATAATATCCAGCAATTTCAAATAATGTTTAAAGTGTTGTCAATATAGTTCTATTTATGTAAATACTATTTTTTAAAATAAGACAATAACGGTTAGAGATGAGACATAAAAATAAGATTCTTGACCCTGATACTGTGAACTTTATTATCCTTCTTAGGATGAAAGAATAGGAAATTGGAAAAAGCTAGTATACAATAATACATACATAAGAAGAAATTTCAATGAACGGAAAAATAAGAGAATCTATTACATATTTGAATAAGGACAAACGAAAGAAATTTTCACTAACAACTGCTTAAATAATATTATTTTAATTAACACGATAAAGCTAACATAATTTCCGTCTTTGGAAGTCTAACTAAGCAACTTTTACTGATCCTTCACTTTATTCCCACTTGATCTTTTTTCTCATGCGACGATTTTTTTACTTTTAATTAAAAATTACCGAATATTCCTTTTTTTCCTCTGCAAGAGGTAAAAAAAAAAAATATAGTTTATGAGATAAATTTTGACTTTGGCATTTCGAACTCGGGCGAGTGGCTCTTTATTTCAAGATGAAAAGCGCTATCTTCCACGACCATTGTAATTATTAATTCACCCAAGTGATAATTAGTATAACTTTGGGGCTGTAAATATAAAAAGAAAAACATTAAAAAAAAATATAGAACGACAAAATGTTATAAAAAGTTACACGTGTGAGAATGTTGGACGACTCTGCATGCCAATTTTGTAAAAAAAATATTGGTCTTCGCCGTAACGAGGACGGAGTTTGACTAGTTTTTTAGTATATGGGATTCACATTCATTTATCAAAGCTTTTGACTTATGGCCTTATGGATTTATGTGACCGTATTGATTTTTCTTGATATTTACGTGGTTTCTTAGTTTATCTTTTTCTTTACATTATTAACCGACAAAAAAGAAAAACTCAATTTCGAACTTGTAATATAGTATTGCTCTGATTTGAATTGTAGTGCATTAGCGATTACAGAATTAAATTCGCAGGGTGCTATATCATTTTGAAAAATATATTTTCTATTGAGGAGGTTTGATTTTGCACTTACTCGCTTTCTTGTTTTTAGGAATTAATATTTTATGCTCCTTCTATGTTATTCAGAAAAGTCAAATACAATTCAAAAAATTAGCTAGCTCTTGAACTCTGCAACGTGTTAAGCCACCACTTATAGGTTTATGTTCTGTTCGAGCCCAGTCAATCAATTTCATAACTTTGCTTAATTTGCAACGATCACCTATAAGGTCCGATGAGTACTGATTCATCACATCGTTGTATTTTTACTCACTTGATCTTTACACATCATTCTCTTGGAGATTTTAGAAGAATGTCATGAAGGACATGGTAAATATTTAGTCTGATGGCAATTTGAGTCGATAAGTCTGAATCACGTCGATACAATGAACAAGAAATTACTGATTAATGTATTTTTTTTTTATATATTTTACTTCGTAACTCTTTCCCGATCGGCTTGGATAGAATAACGGAGCAAGTATTAGTTTAAACGACTCATGTTTGTCATCCAATAATGAATTAATTAAAAGTATTGATTCACTACAAATGAAAGGTTAATCTTATTAAAGGTAATAAGTTTGGAACAAACACGAAATCAAAAATACTAATCCAAACAAAGGAATAATCAAGAAAAACAGGAATTATTCTAATTTGATCAGTAGATGTGGTACATTGACCATTATTGCTATTTAAAATAAGAAAGAAAGACATACGAGCAAAGGGTTCCGTAATAATAGGTGATAATATAGTCATCTATAGCTAAAACGAATTATTCTCATTTATGCCAATAAAAACATGATACTTTCATAAGGCAAAATGAGTATATCACAAAATTGGTAAAAAAATAAAAGTTCTTTGCAGAGAAATACAAAGAAGGGGGGAACAAATTTTCCAGAACAACATTAATATGCTTTGCACTTTATAAATCCCAAAATATCCATTCACGGGTTATTCCATATTGTTTGCATTTTGGTCCCATTGCTATTATACTAAATTGGGCACCACAAAGGGAACAAACTACATTATTACTGTTCAAGAATAAAGTTATACAGTAGACATATTGTCGCAGTCAGAATGCGTGCTATTACTTTTTTTTTTTCCTATCATTATTAAATGCTCAAATCAATATTCGGTTGATGAGGTCCATATAACAATCTACTTTTGACTTTTCAATAGGGATTGTCCTCTTTTACTATTGTTTTAGCTTGTTTTAACTGTTAATATTTTGATGTTAAATTTGGGCCCGTTTGGCCGTAAGAATTATTCACTTTTTTAAAAAAAAAAAATTCACTTTTTTTTTTGAATCAACGTTTGGCCATAAGAATTCTAAATACAACTTGAAGTTGTATTTCGGAATTCCAAAAATAAGAAAAACTTATTTTTCAAAATTTTCACTTTTTTCACAATCAAAACAATTACTTTCAACCAAAAACTACAATTTCAAAAATTATGGCCAAACACAACTCCAACTTCAAAATTCCAAAAAAAGTGATTTTTTTTTAAATTTCTATGGCCAAACGCCTAGTTAAAATCAGTGATTATATAAACCACAAGTGAATCACTTTTGTGCCTGTTGAAGGTCGCTTGCTGTCAGAAAGTAAATTAAATCCAAAGAGTTGCATAAAGATTCTTGCTAAGATTATTGGGTGAGAGTGTGACATCTAGGTCAAGTACAAGGAATTGTACACACAACTGTTCAAGATGGTTAAGAAAGAGTCAATAAATTGAACAGGGCAAAGGAGTAAATATACCATTTAACTTTTTGATTTAGAACAAATATACCTTCGTTATAAAAATGGTGTATATATACCTCTGCCGTTATAACATGATGCAAATATACCGTTGCCGTTACAAAATGGTGCAAATATCCCTTGAATTCTACAAAATGGTGCAAATATCTCTTTCCAGAATTCTACAAAATGGTGCAAATATACCCCTTTCTTTGTCAATGTTTTTTAAAAATCATTTAGGTTATTTTTTAATTAAAAAAATGCCACATGAATTTAAAAAATAAGTTTACCAATTTTTTTAAACGAATCAGACCCGACCCACAAAAAAAAATTATTATGTGGATTTAGAAAAGTATGTCTACTCAAAAAAATGGGTAGACTTTTTTTAAAGTCATGTGGTATTTTTTTAATTAAAAAATAACCTAAATAAATTTTTTTTAAAAAATTCTGTCAACGAAAAGGGTATATTTGCACCATTTTGTAACAACAGGAGCATATTTGCACCATTTTGTAACAGCAGAGGTATATATACACCACTTTTGTAATGAGAGGGTATATCTGCTCCAAATCGCAAAGTTGAGGGATATAATTGCACCTTTAAAACAACAAAAATTTAAAATATAAAAATTATTCTAATCTTTATCTTTTTTAAAAAAAAATACAAATTTTAGTAAGTTAGGCAGTGTATATAATCCATATATAATCTTGTATACTTGTATATAATCAGTGGGTAAACTAATTAAACACTAATTATCACTTGTTATACATTAAGCATACTCCGGCTTACTATACAAACTATTATGCTCAGGCAGATGATTTTTTTTATTTTTTTTATTTTTACGCTAGCCAGCTAAAATTATTAAGATCCCATAATAATGTGTAGACTGTAGTAGTAGACGCTAATGCTTTCCAAAAATAGTAATAAACCTGGAGTGCTTTTTGTCCATACTCATTATTTGACTCTTTTAAAAGAATCTAAAGAAAACTCTAATTGATTATAAGGTGGAGCAATTAGATTAACAACCAGCTTTCACATGTTATATATACATATAAACAAGAATTCCGGAAAATGTCATATGATCCAAAATGTTACTATTATAAGTCCTGGTGAATAATATAATTTAATATAAATCCCTTGCGATTTGGTGCATGCAATTATAATATAGTACCTCCTATGTCCTAAATGGTTGATCGATCGAGGTCCCCAAAATTTATAAATCCACAAAAATGTCAAATTGCGGGCGTCAAATGGAGTACAAAAATTACGACATTTTATGGACATGATATGAAAGCTAAATTTGGAAAATGAAAAAGAATGTTCATGAAAACTACTCCAAACCCAAATTAAATGCACTTCCCTTATTATTAGGCCGTCATAATCCATATCCACAATAAAGAATCTCTTCGCCAACGATTCTGGGTATTTAATGTTGCCTAGTTATTCAATTAAAATCAGTTGCCAAAATTGGTACTTTTGCAATAAATAAAAACCCGACGCTCATTAAAAGTAGCATATTCACTGACCACAAATTCCTAAGCAATTGCAATACTTGTTGCAAGTTCACCAGAGAATGAAGCACGATATTCCCTCCGATTCAAAATAATTGAGGTTTTAGACTTGACACGTAGATTAAGCTTACTCCTAAAAATTAAGAAGTATATTGACTAAAATATCCTTAATTAAGAGGGGTTTGAAACTATAACAAGCATTAAATTTGTTCATTGAATTAAGAATGTGTCAAAGGTAAATTTGAAAAAAAGAATAAAATACCTTCTTGATATGCTAAAACTTCAATTATTTTGGACCAACTTTTAGAGGCTAAATCCGCAATTATTTTGGACCGGAGGGAATAGTACTAAGTAGTAGTAATAATAATAATTTTTTCTAGAACAATCGTAATTCCTCCAATTTTGTGTTGCAGCATTGTCATACTTGTAATAACCATAGCACCTAGGCCATTGTGTATTTTTGTTACTTCCGTCCAGTTCATTTATTAATTCATTTCATTTTAATTCGTTCAATTTCAGCCCATTAAATAGTCGGTTTGATTTTAGGATAAATTTATAGCTAGTCGATTTACTACTAAAAAATCTCACTGTCACAATATTGCTTGAGTTGTTGTCCATTCACCAAGAACTTGCATTCTCATCCAGCGTTTGCACTTCCACAACACTATGGGGTGTGACTTAAGTTACTTGGAACGGTCCTGACTATCTGAATCTCAGCTTACCAGGAAATAATCGCAGCCTGGAGTTGAATAATATCTTTATTACATTGACATAATTAAAGAAGCACAAAATAATTCATTAATTATAATAGATAATAATTAATAAATTGACATATTACTAACTTAATTAAGTATATTATGAATTTTAGTTCTAATGTAATAATAATTAAAGGGTTGGGTTGCTTCCCAACAAGCGCATTAGTTTAGGCCGTGGCATAACATCTTTTTGTATTTTTCTCATTGTTTTTTTGTGTTTTTCTATTACAAACCTCTGGTTGCCTCCTGAGCAACGCTTGATTTATCATCGCGACACTACGCATTCCTCAATTTAACCATCCTCGAGGTACACCTTGACCTTTTCATTGTCAATCTCACCGTCTCAATATCGCTTGAGTTGCTATCCATTCTCCAAGAACTTGAATTCTCCATCCAGCGTTTGTACTTCCACAGCACAAAGGCGCATGACTCAAGTTACTTGGAACAGTCTTGACCATCTGGATCTCAGCTTACCAGGAAATAGGCTTATCCTGGAGTTGAATACAATTTTTTTTACATCGAGTTAATTAATGAAGCACAAAATAAGTCATGATGATGAATCAAGACCTGTTGCGGTAATTTTCACTTTTATTTAATTGTTCTTTAATTCTGAGTCAAATTTAATCTTTTTTTTTTTTTTTTTGGTTAAATATGGAAATTTTATTCAACCAAGTGTGTCTGTACATATATCCGCCTTCTTTTGGACTCGAACCTCAAGTAATTAGTTCTAAATCGCATCTCATACGAGTAGACTAATTTCTAAACAGAAAATTGTTAAGTTTTTGCAACATAAGTTGCCACTTTCTTTGGTAGTTGCCATGATGAATTGTAGAGCAATCTCCTTTACCCGTTGAGCTTTCTTGTGATACCCCTTGTAATTTTCGATCCAGACGTTATATATAGTCGACAAGAAACAAAAACTTCAATATCTCTGTTCGGTTGTGTTTCATCTGTTGTGCCAACCAGTTGACTTCATCTTCCCACTTTGTAAGTTGTCTGTTAACACCCATCCACCTCAATAAGGAATGCCATATATGGCATGAATACGCACAATCAAATGAGTGATCAAGTGTCTCATCTCTGCCTGATGTACATAGTACACATTTTTTATCCACTTTAATGCCCCATTTCCCCATTTGACGTGTCGTCGTTGCCGTGCCGTTGAAACAAGCCAAGCAATAAATTTGTGTCTTGGCAGCTTTTGCTCCCATTGTAATACCTTTTTCCACCTTCGGCCATTGAGGTAGAAAAGATTTATATGCTTTTTTGATACTAAACTTACCTTTGTGACAATGGCTGTGTAGAGCAGCTAAGGTGTTAGTCGTATTCAACCACTTCCTTGCATCAAGTATTTTCTTAGCTTGTGGTGGGGTTAACGCATCTCATCCGTCTCTTCTTGATGTAGAAACTATGGATCAAATACAATAGTGTATCTTTTTTTGCAGCCAAAGCCCGCAGTAATTTGCGGATCTTCTATTCCATTGATACATCTATGATATTAAGGCCCCCTAAGTAAACATAATCTCTCCCCTTTTTGCTCTCCTCGATGTATCAGCATTCCCAGTCCATAGAAAAGTTCTACATACACTAGCGATCAGCTTAGTGACTTTCTTTGGTAACAAGAATACCTGTGCCCAGTATGTTTGCATCTCGAAGAGGACACTCTTTATAAGTTGTAGTCGACCACTATAAGAAAGAAATTTTGTGGTCCAGCATTTAATTCTTGCCACCATCTTCTCAACTAATGGCATACATTGTTGGATATTTAACTTCTTTGATGAAAGTGGTACCCCGAGATATTTGAATGGAAGCTCACCCACAGTGAAGTGCATCTCATTCACAATTTGATCCTTCACTTCCTGAGTTACCCCTGCCAGATAGATAGAACTTTTCTCCATGTTGGCCTGAAGGCCGGAGACCTCGGAGAAGTTGACTAAAAGCTTCCATCATCGACACGATAGACCGTTGATCGCTCTACAACACATCAACAAATCATCGGCAAAGCAAATATGAGTCGGTTGCATTTTCTCTCACACAGGGTGGTAATTGGGGTATATGTTTGAGTCATTGAGTGATCTATCGAGATACTCCATAAGACAAATAAATAAGGTTCGGGTCACCTTGTCGAAGCCCTTTTGGCTTGAAACCGTGGAGTTAAGCCCCCATTTATGATCGGGAGTATCTTATTGTTGTAACACATACCATGATGAAAGTGTACAAACTTCATAGGAAAGCCAAACTCAACCAACAACATCTTTAGGAAACACCACTCCACTGAGTCGTAGGCCTTTCTAATATCTATCTTCACCATACACCTAGGAGAAACACCTTTATGAGAATAACCTTTGATAAGTTCATGAGCTACAATCACATTGTCAAGAATACTCCTTCCTTCAATAAAGGCTGACTGGGAGGATCCCACTAAGTAATCCACCACCTTTTTTAATCTGGTAGTGATAACTTTTGAGATCAATTTATAAATTTAGCTATTGGTCTAAATTCTTTGACATATGTGGGATTTGGAACTTTTGGAACTAGTGTGATAGTAGTATAATTTATCTCTTGCAACATCTCCCCATTACAGAAGAAGTCTAGGACAGCCTCTCTTACATCATCTCCTATTAAGCTCCATTGATCTTTAAAAAATTCGGCGAGGAACCCATCCCTCCGGAGCTTTGTCTAAAGTGTGTCCGCCGAGAGCCACTAGAATTTTCTCTCTTGTAACCTCCTGAACAAGTTCCCTTCTGTGCTCATGTGTGAGGCAAGGACCATCCCTTGCTATGTCCACATTGATACTAGGAAGTTCTGCTTTTCTTGTTCCGAAAGGTTAGTGAAAAAATTCAGAAATTCACTCTGTATTTGTGTTGCGGCAGTAAATGTTTCCCCTTAATCATTGCTGATTGCTGCAACTTTATTTCTAGCTAGTCTTGCTTTGAGGGATGCATGGAAAAACTTTGTATTGGAGTCCCCATATGCTATCCATGTTGCCCTCGATCTTTGTCTAAGTACCCTTTCATGGATATTAGACCATTTTTCTAGCCGTACTATGGCCTCCCGAGCCGAGTGCAGTACGTTTTGCCGAGTTTTGTATATGCTCTAACTGGCTTCGCATCTCCTCTAGTCTTGTATCCAGCCCATTCATTTCTCTATTCATATGCCTTGCCCTCTGTGCTATTAGTTTGACTTTGCCATATACATACATTGCATACCCCGGTATATGTTGTGCCATGTGGTTTTCACAATCCTTCGCTTGAATTCTTCGATTTTGCAAAAGCACATTGTACAGCCTGAAGGGCCTCTTTAAGTTCTGCCTACTAACCTCAGTGTTTACCAAAATTAGGGAATGGTCCGAACACTCTGGTGTATGATATAAGGCAGTGAGGTCACTGTATTGCATGAACTATTGGGAATTGCCAAAGATCCAGTCAATTAAGCTATAAATCCTACATTCGGGATCCCTCTTGTTACACCATGAGTAGTGACAACCCCTTCTAGTTAGTTGTCCCACTCCAATATCTTTACGATCTTCCGAAAATCGATTAGTTCAAGGATGTCTCGGTGCTCCATTTATTCTATCCCCCACAGATAGCAATGTGTTGAAGTCTCCAAGGATCACCTAAGGGTCATTTATACTAGCATTTAGACTCCTTAGCTGGTGCCATAGTGCCTTCCTCTCGACCTCAGTGTTAAACCCATATACAAATGTCATGGTGCATTTGAAGTAGGAGTCTCTGTCCTCTACAGTACAGTGTACTAGCTGGGAATCAGAGTGTAGAACTCTAACTCTAATTTTTTGGTGCTTCCAACAAACCCATATTCTGCCATTTGGGACTGCTGGATAGTCTGTGAATATCTCCCATTCCATGCCCATTTGCTTCTTAATCTTAGTTGCATTTCTCTCCTGAACTTTTGTTTCCAAACACCCTATTAAATCTACTTTATTTTTAAGCAGGAAGGTTTTCAATTCCTTCTGCTTGAAGGGCTTGTTCAGCCCTCGAATATTCCATGAGCAAAAAATCATGGGGGGTTGTGTACGACCACCCTTCCCTGCCCCTTGTCACCCTCACCACCTTCAGCGATTTTTAGACCAGCATTCTGATTTTGGCGAAGGAATTGCTCTAATTCAGCAGCAGCCGTATTCTTTGCCTTGAATGGGGAAGTATGGACCTCCTTTGTTTTCCCTTTAAGTTGCATTCTCTGAATATTTTCTTCAGTCTTATCAGCGTGTGAATTATTGGCATCAGGAACACCACTGCTTTGAGGAGCTCTGCTACCACTGCGGGCGGTGTCATCATGTCTTGATTTCCATTCCTGCCTGAACATCTGTCGCTTCTTCTTCCTTTGCTCCACTGCTGGTTTTTCTAGATTCACAGGATTTACCTTACATGTAGCAGTATGATGATCTATTTGCAAACATTCTTGACAATATTTTGGCAACCAAATCATAGTCAAGTTTCGGTCTCTAAGTTGGAGTTTCAATTAATATAGAGTCGAGGAAATGGGAGGTGTCCATTTCGATAAGCATTCTAGCATATGACACTCTTTCCCCTCGAGCCGTTAGTTTATCCGTGCATAAGGGTTTCCCAAACAACTAGCAATTCTTCCAGGTTCTCAACATTAAGGTATTGTATGGGTAGGCTGGGAAAGTTACCCGTATAAGGAGCAACTTAGATGACTCCTGGAGTCCTCCTTTTACAATCAGGGGTCGACTATTGAATGTATACGGTCCTGCTTCCAACACAGCTTCCTTGTCCTCTTCACTTTCGAATCGATAGATAAAGTAGCCATCTGTATGTAGAAAACGGGGTGTAGCTAATAACGAATTTAATCTCCTTAAACGTAGGGTTCCCCCCCACTACAAACCCCACCAGTGCATCTTGCCATTTTTCCTTTTGTTCCTCAATTCCAGTTGGATTAAGCTTCACTACTTTAATTCCATCCTTAATAGTAGGCGGAAAGTAGTCAAGTCTTACCTTGGTGCAACGAGCGGTTCCCTTTCACAATCTAAGAGACGCGGGGTTTTATCTCTCTCCCGTTCTTCATCCATATTCTTAATCGCACTTGAATCGCCGAAAATGTCAATTTTATTTCTTCTTTTTGCTCTGGGGCATGAGGCACTTTTGGATCTGGTTGAGTCTCCACTCTGACAGGACTGCTCAGTGGGGTGCCTTGTGGCTGTCCTATCGTCGTTGATTTTGGTCTTTGTAGCACGGTACGCCTCGCCCACCATCCGTTGCCGAAGTGAATGGGGGCTAGGGCTTGAGGAACTCCCGATTCAGGCGTAACAGTACGGTCGCTCTTATCTCTCATTGGTGTGGGTGTGGGATCTCTCGTCGGAGTGGGTTCCGGCGGTGGTGGTGGTGGTGGATTCTTTTTTCTTCCTCTTGCCATTGAAGCTTTCAGCGTACGTTAGCTGTCCTGCTTAACGTGCACCGAGAGCTCCGAGTTTTCCACCCTCACTATTTAGCGCCTTTGCACTTTTGTTGCTTCTACTCCTTCATTAAGGCCAAGATAATTGTTCCTTTTTTTTTTTTTTGTTAACCAAATTATAGATTTTTCGGATCAAGGAATATTACCAGAAATTTCACTCACAGATCTCATTTGTCGTCGCAAAACGACAAATACAATAAGAAGCGTAGAGTGATCTTCTTATTACAATCCACTAAGATTTTTCCTTTTGAAGTTCTGATTAAGAATTTTTAAATTAAGTATACCTTAATTTTATCTATCGCAAAAGACAAGTATAATAAGTGTTAGAGTGATCTTGCTGTTACAATCTACTGAGATTTTACCATTTGAAATTTTGACTCAGCACTTTTAAATAAAAGTATACCATAATCTTATCTGTCGCAAAACGACAAGTATAATAAGTGGTAGCGTGATCTTACGGTTACAGTCCACTAAGATTTTATCGTGTGAAGTTATGAGTAATTATTTTTGAATAAAAGTATACCTTAATCTCATTTGTCGCGAAACGACAAGTATAGTAAGTGGTAGAGTGGTCTTACGGTTACAATCCACAAAGATTACTGCTATAAGTTATGATTAAATATTTTTTAATAAAAGTATACTTAATCTTATTTTTCATAAGTGTTGGGATAGCATCCACACCGCGTTGCCTTTCGCGTCAGACTTTGATGCGATGGGACTCACATCGCATGGCTTGTGCTTCCAGTTCCTTAGTTTTATTTTGCCCCATGTTCATTCGTTTCCGCTCCTACTTCCCTCTTGACACCGTTATTGCACTGTACCTGCACATCATACCTTCAGCATAACCCGTTAGCATGAATAAAAAGAAAAACTACTGAAAGTAATTAAAGGGTTGGGTTGCCTCTCAACAAGCGCCTTAGTTTAGGTCGTTACACGGCATCTTTTTATTTATTTTTTATGTGTGTTTCTTATTACAAACCTCGGGTTGCCTTCCGAGCAATGCTTGATTTAACGTGGCGGCATGACGCGGGTCCTCAATTTAAACATCTTCGAGGTACGCCTTGACCTTCTCATTGTCAATCTCACTGCCCCAATATCGCTTGAGTTGGCTGTCCATTCATCGAGAACTTGCATTCCTCATCCAGCGTTTGCACTTTCACAACACCATGGGCGTGACTCAGGTTACTTGGAACGGTACTGATTCTTTGGATCTCAGCTTACCAAGAAATAGTCTCAGCCTGGAGTTGAATAAATTTTTTATTACATCGAGTTAATTAAAGAAGCAAATTATAATTCATTAATAATAATAATTATTAAATTGACATTTTACTAACTTAATTAAGTTTAATGGATGGATTTTTGTTCCACTATAATCATTGTATAATTAAAGCGAACCAATCTAATAAGCCGAATTTTGACCGAGATTTTAAAAAGTCAAGCTGTCCCCACCGGTTTGTTGCCGTAATAACACTTGTCAATTATTTGCAATCAGTTAACCAAAACAGCCTCTTTAATCCTCATCGAATATTCGAACGATTCTTTAGTATTCCATTTCAAGAAGTTAGTTTTCAACTAATTAAGCTTAATGGATGGATTTTAATTCTAAAAGTAATCATTATATAATTAAAGCGAATCAATCTAGCTAACTGAGTTTTGAATGAGTTTTAAACAAGTCGAGTTGTCCTTAACAGTTTGTTCTTAGGATTTGAATAATACTTCTCAATTATTTACAACTAGTTAATCCAAACTGTCGCTTTAATCCTCATCAAAATATTTATAAGCCGTTGCTAGTGTTCCATGTCAAGAAGGTAATTCTCAACTTTCTCAAGTAGGCGTTTGGCCATAGATTCGATTTTTTTTTTTTTTTTTTTTTACTTTATTTGAAATTTATGGAGTTATAGTTGAATAAGAATTGTATTTGATAATTTCATTTTTGTAGAACCCATAAAAGTAGTCTTATGTAACGGTGTGTATAAAAGTTTAATTACAATAAAGAAGTACAAAATTATTAAATTATTATTATCAAATCGACACATTTCTAATTTAAATAAGCTTAATAGATAAATTGTAATCATTTTATAATTATGGCAAGCCAATCTAACTAAACCGAATTTTGACCGAGCAAGCTATCCCCATCAATTTGAATGGACAATAATGTGTCCCAACGTGGTGCCAGGCACTGAATAGTATATACTTATTTACAATTACTTAATCCAAACTTCCTCTTTAATTCTCATCAAAATATTCATAATTTGTTGCTAATATTCCATTTCATGAAGCTAGTTCTCAACTTTTTCAATATTCTTAGCTGGCGTTTGGCCATAGATTCCCAATTTGGGTGAAATTTTTCAAATTTTTAAAATGTGCTTGGCCACAGTTTTTCAAAAACATATTTCATTGTTTTTGGAAAAACCTGAAATATGACTTATACCCATAAGTTTTAAAAACTATCAGCCATACCAAACACAAATTTGCTAATCTCCATTTATTAAGAACCTTCATTGATGACATTCATTGTCATTATTATAAACCATAATCCTATATCTGAGATAAGTTTGGCATAAAATCAAATTTCTTATAATGAACTAAATAATACATCATACCATAATCATAACACGATATTTTACTAATAACTACTAATAACACAAGTAATAGCTACTACAATTAGTCAAATTACAATTATTTACAAGATCCATTAGTGCAACGAAAAAGACAACGGTAGTAACTAGATTGGGGGTGGGGGGGGGGGGGGGGTTCTTTTATAAAATAAAAAAGTTTCGAGCAACTTTTAAATTTTTTTTATTTATCCAACGGTTATATCTTGGGCCAAAAATAGGTCAGGAGCAGATTTTGGATTTGAAGATTTGGTTTTTAAAATCTCCCAAAATTCTATGACCAAACAGATATTTAAAAATATATTTTGAAAAATTGCTTTCAAAATCTATGACAAAACGGGACCTTAGTTTTATTTTCATTTAAAAATGCTTTTTCCATGAATAATAGCGAATTAAAGTAAATGAACTGGGCCGACGTTTTCCGTTAGGCCTCGCTTTCAAGCCGTCATTGGCACTGTAATCATTAATGGATGAATTTTAATTCTAAAAGTAATCATTATATAATTAAAGCGAACCAATCTAACTAAGCTGACTTTTGACCGAGTTTTAAACAAGTCAAGTTTTCCACAACGACTTGTTGCACAGATTTATCGCAATAAAAGTAGAGTGATCTTGTTGTAAACAATATTTTAATGTAAGTAGACTTTAATCTTATCTGTCGCGAAAGTACAAGTATAATAAGTAGAGTAGAGTGATCTTGTTGTTACAATCCATTAAGATTTTACCGTTTGAAGTTATGATAAATTACGTTTGAATTATGTGTACCTTAATATTGTCTATCGCAAAACGACAAGTATAATAAGTGTTAGAGTAATCTTGCTGTGACAATCCATGGAGATTTTATTATTTGAAATTTTGACTCAGTATTTTTAAATGAAAGTATACCTTAATCTTATCTGTCGCAAAACGATAAGTATAATAGGTGATAGACTGATCTTGCAGTTACAGACCACTAAGATTTTACCATTTGAAGTTATGATTTAGTATTTTTGATTAAAAGTACACCTTAATCTTATATGTCGTAAAACGATAAGTATAATAAGTGGTAAAGTGGCCTTGCACTTACAATCCACTAAGATTTTACCGTTTGAAGTTATAAGTAAGTATTTTTGAATAAAAGTGTATCTTCATTTTATTTGTCGCATTGCGACAAGTACAATAAGTGTTCGCATGGCCTCCACGCCGTGTTGCCTATCGTGCGAAACATTGATGTGATGGGACTTGCATTTCGTGGCCTGTGCTTTTAGTTCCTTGGTTTTATGTCGCCCCATTTTCGTTCGTTTCCGCTCCTACTTCCCATGACTCTATTATTGCACAGTACCTGCACATCAGACGCTCCTACTTAATGGATGAATTTTAATTCTAAAGTAATCATTATATAATTAAAGCGGATCAATGTACCTAACCCGAGTTTTCACCAAGTTTTAAACAAGTCAAGTTGTCCTTAACGACGAGTTGCCCAGGCCCGAATAATATATACTTCTCAATTATTTACAACTAGTTAATCCAAACTGCCTCTTTGATCCTCATCAAACTATTCATAAGTTGTTGCTAGTATTCTATTTCATGAAGCTAGTTCTCAACTTTCTTAATATTCTTAGCTAGTGTTTGGCCATAGATTCCTAAATGTTTTTTTTTTATTTTTATAAAACCTGATGTGGGTGAAGTTTTTCAAATTTTGAAAATGAGTTTGGTCATAGATTTTCAAAAACATATTTCATTTTTTTTGTTTTTTGAAAAACCTGTAACATGACTTATACTCATAACTTTTAAAAACTATCAACCATAAAAAACAAACATACTTGCTAATATGAAATTATGCAGAACCTTCATTAATGACGTTCATTGTAATAATTATAAACCATAATCTTATAAACAAATAAGTTTGACACAAAATTAAATTGATTAAAATGAACTAGATAATACATTATCTTAAAATCATAAACACGACATTTTACTAACAACTGCTCATAACACAATTAATAGCTACTACAATTAGTCAAATTACAATTATTTACAAGACACAAGAAAAAAAGACAACGGTAGTAACTAATATGGAGGGGGGGGGGCTCTTTTACAAAATATAAAAGTTTTGGGAAACTTTTTTTTTTTTTTTTTTAATTTTAAAAGCCAACAGTTATATCTTGGGTCAAAAATAGGTTCGGAGCGGATTCTGGGATTTGAAGAGTTAGTTTTCAAAATCTCCCTAAATTTTATGACTAAACAATTATTTAAAAAAATATTTTGAAAAATTGCTCACAAAATCTATTGCCAAACGGGAGCTTAGTTTTATTTTCATTTAAACACGCTTGTTCCATGAATAAAACTATTACTAATGGGCTGGAACAATAATAGGGAATTAAAGTAAATGAAGTGGCTGATGTTTTTCGTTAGGCCTCGCTTTCAATCCGTCATTGGCATTGTTGACCTTTGTTAAGACTTCATTTAATAACACCTATATATACGGGCTCTCTTTCTCTTTAATATTTCATTTCACTCTACTTTTTTAAACAATTATATTTCACTCTCTTTCTCTATTTATACACTAGAAAATTTCTAGCTTCTCCATTTTATCACACACACTGTTTCTTTTCTTTTCAACTGGTTGCGTAAAGAAGAAGAGTGGTATCTCTGTCTCAAATATTCTCTTTAAGATTTTACCGTTTGAAGTTATGATTAAGTATTTTTGAATAAAAGAATACCTTAATCTCGTTTATCACGAAACGACAAGTATAATAAGTGTTAGAGTGGTCTTATGGTTACAACTTACAAAGATTACCGTTATAACTTATGATTAAGTATTTTTTTAATAAAAGCATACCTTAATCTTATCTGTCGCATTGCGACAAGTATAATAAGTGTTGGGATTGCATCCACCCCGCTTTGCCTCTCGCGTCAGACTTTGATGCGATGGGACTCGCATAGCGTGGCCTGTGCTTCCAGTTCCTTGGTTTTATTTTGCCCCATTTTCGTTCGTTTCCTCTCCTACTTCCCTCGTGACACCGTTGTTGCACTGTACCTGCACAGTATACCCTTAGCGCAATTCGTTAGCATGAACAAAAAGAAAAACTAGTAAAAGCAATTAAAGCAATTAGTTTAGGTCGTTACATGACATCCTTTGTATTTTTATTTTTTTTATTTTGTGTTTTCCTATTACAAATCTCGGGTTGCCTCCCGAGCAGCGCTTGATTTAACGTCGCGGCACGACGCAGGTCCTCAATTTAAGCATCTTTCAGGTACGCCTTGATCTTCTCATTGTCAATCTCCTTTGTCCATTCCTCAAGAACTTGCGTTCCTCATCCAACATTTGCATTGTCACAACACCATGGGCGTGACTCAGGTTACTTGGAACGGTACTGACTCTTTGGATCTGTGCTTACCAAGAAACAGTCTCAGCCTGTATTTGAATAAATTTTTTTATTACACCGAGTTAATTAAAAAATCAAATTATAATTCATTGATAATAATTATTAAATTGACATATTACTAACTTAATTAAGATTAATGGATGAATTTTTGTTCTAATGTAATCATTGTATAATTAAAGCAAACCAATCTAGACAAGCCGAGTTTTGACCGAGATTTTAAAAAGTCGAGCTCTCCCTATCGGTTTGTTGCCCAGAATAACACTTGTCAATTATTTGCAATCAGTTAACCAAAACAGCCTCTTTAATTCTCATCAGAATATTCACAAGCAGTTGCTAGTATTCCATTTCAAGAAGTTAGTTCTCAACTAATTAAGATTAATGGATGAATTTTAATTCTAAAAGTAATCGTTATATAATTAAAACGAATCAATCTAGCTAACTGAGTTTTGACCGAGTTTTAAACAAGTCGAGCTATCCTTGACAGCTTGTTGTCGGATTTGAATAATACTTCTCAATTATTTACAACTAGTTAATCCAAACTATCTCTTTAGTCCTCATCAAAATATTTATAAGCCGTTGCTAGTGTCCCATTTCAAGAAGGTAATTCTCAACTTTCTTAAGTAGGCGTTTGGCCATAGATTCGAAATATTTTTTACTTTATTTGAAATTTATGGAGTTGGAGTTGAATAAGAATTGTATTTCATAATTTCATTTTTGTAGAGCCCATAAAAGTAGTCTTATACTCTTATTTAACGATGTGTATAAAAGTTTAATTACAATAAAGAAGCGCATAATTGTTAAATTATTATAATTAATTATTATTATCAAATCGACATATTTCTAACTTAAATAAGCTTAATAGATAAATTGTAATCATTTTACAATTAATGCAACCCAATCTAATTAAACCGAATTTTGATCGAGCGAGCTATTCCCAACGGCTAGTACGTTGTCCAGACTTGAATAATTTGTCCCCAATGGCTACATTGCCTAGACCTGAATAATATATACTTCTCAATTATTTACAATCAGGTAATCCAAACTTCCTATTTAATCCTCATCAAAGTATTCATAAGTTGTTGCTAGTATTCCATTTCAAGAAGCTAGTTCTCAACTTTCTTAATATTCTTAATTTTGTTTTCATTTGAACATGCTTGTTCCATGAATAAAACTATTACAAAGGGTTACAATAATAATAGTGGATTAAAGTAAATGAAGTGGGCCGACATTTTCCGTTAGGCCTCGCTTTCAAGCAGTCATTTGGCACTGTTGACCTTAGTTGGCCTTTTTTTTTTTTTTTTTTTAAACCTTTGTTAGCCTATATATACGGGCTCTCTCTCTCATTTCTCTTTTATATTTTCACTCCACTTATTTAAACACTTTTGCTGGCTTCCCATCTTATCACACACACACACTTATATTTTCAAATGGTTGCGTAAAGAAGAAGGGTGGTATCTCTGTCTCAAATATTCTCTTTTTTCTTGATAGATTCATCTTTTTTTCTCTGTTCAACTTGACCAACCAATAGTTACAAAAAACAGTAACAAGAACTAATCTCTGTCTTATATTGAGAAATGGGGAGAAAAGATCAGATCAAGAACGACCACAAAGACAAAGAAAGAGTTCAAGCTGTTCTTCAACTTCTCAAAAAACATGCTCCTCTCACTGTTAAGCAGGTATATAAGACACCGGTTTCTTCTTCGTAAAAAAATACGTAGGAATTATAACTGAAGATGTTTTTTTTTTTTTTTTTGGTTTCTTTGTGTTGTTGAACAGGAGAAGTTGTGTAACAGTGCTTGTGTAGAGAGGTTTTTGAAAGTGAAAGGTGAAAATGTCAAGAAAGCTGCTAAGCACTTGAGGAACTGCCTGAACTGGAGAGACTCTTTAGGCGTTGGTAATTTTTTTTTGTGTTCTTTTAATTTCTTTAATTACGATATTTGAAATTTTAATTCAATGAGCGGAGGATCTATCGAAAATAACCTCTCTACCCCTTAAAGTTAGGGGCAAGGTCTGCATACCGCACCCTTCCCAGACCTCACTTATGAGATTATACTAAATATTTTATTATTGTTGTTGAAATTTTAATTAAAGAAAGAAGATGAAATTAAGTTTGTCTTATCTTTTTGTTTGTTCTAAAGAAGAAAAGAATCAAAGAATCTCTCTTGTTTTCATGTTTTTCTTTTTCTAAAGCTTTAAATGAGGTGAGTTCCTTAAAGTACGCAAAATCTAAGTTATGATTAAAGTAAATTCATCATAAAAAGAGTGAAAAAGCTTGATCTCACTTTATTTTATTTATTTATTTATTTGAATGTTGCAGATCATCTAATTGCTGATGAATTTTCTGCTGAGTTAGCAGAAGGGGTAGCTTATGTTTCTGGTCATGATGATGAATCTAGACCTGTTGTGGTAATTTTTACCTTTTTTTATACTGTTCTTTAGTTCATTTCTCAAATTTGACCCTATGAACACATTGAGTAAATAATTGTTCCTTTTCTTTTTTGACCAATTATAGATTTTCCGGATCAAGCAAGATTACCAGAAATTTCACTCAATGAAACTGTAAGTACCTTCTTATCTGTCGCCGCAAAACGACAAGTATAATAAGTTGTAGAGTGATCTTGCCGTTGCCGTTACAATTCACTGATATTTTAGCTTTTGAAGTTTTGACTCAGTATTTTTGAATAAAAGTATACCTTGATCTTATCTATTGCAAAACGACAAGTATAATAAGTGTTAGAGTGATCTTGCCATTATAATCCATTGATATTTTACCGTTTGAAGTTTTGACTCAATATTTTGAATAAAAGCATACCTTAATCTTATACGATGTAAAAAAAAGACATGCATAATAAGTGGTAGAGTGATCTTTGCTGTTACAATCCACTGAGATTTTATCATTTGAAGATATGACTCATTATTTTTCAAAAATATTGAAGTATGATCTTTTTAAAGTCTTTAGAGAAATGGAACTGAAATTTTTGTGATTAAAAAAATGCAGGTTTACTCGGTTGCTGGTGTTTACATTGGAGGTGGCTATTCAAACCATGGCCAAGAGTGTTGAACAATTTGTTATTCTATTTGATGCCAGTAAGTATTTTTTCCTGTAATGACGATATTACCCTTGTTTAGCTCATCATGAAATTCGAAAAGGAAGGTAGATTGGTATTTTGACTAGTTTTTACTTACATAGCAAATCAGAACTCAGCTTTCTCTCAGTTATAGGGGAACTATAATTAATTAATGTACATTCTATTCCTCAGGCATTTCCAAGAACTATCAGTCAGAAAATACTTCTTAAAGACCCCTTTTTATAAAATTTATAATAGCCCATTTCAGATCTTTTTAATTTCCAATGTCACGCCTAATAACTTAATTAAAGAGCCATTAATTAACTAATCAATTTTTGCCTGCTAGCCTCTACATTAGGCAGGCAAGATTCTGTATAAATTTCATGCCTTGCCTGGAGTGCCCTTGAGGTGTTGCTTTCAGGTTTGAGAGTATAGGGGTATAAAACTATAAATTGTCATTCTCTTTTATCTTTACTTAAAAAAAACTCAATAATGTCATGCAAAAGTGCCCATAATTCTACTTTTTATTACCGTGTCAGAATCCAGAACTCAAAGCACAAAGAAAGAAAAAAGGAAAAAATTGAACATGGCCTGCAGTTGAATTTGAATTTGTGTTTTGCTTTTTTTTCACTTTATTGTTGTGGGTAATGACAATTTATTATTGGGGGATGTTTGACTAAATCAAATCATTGGGGACTGCTGTGCAAAAATGCAGGCTTTTTCAGGTCAGCATCAGCTTTTATGAACATCTTGTTGGCTTCACTGAAAATTATTGCGGATTATTATCCAGGACGACTTCACAAAGCTTTTGTCATTGATCCTCCTTCACTTTTCTCTTATCTTTGGAAGGTACTAGGAGTACTTATTTTCTCATGTAATTCTATCCTTTTTTTGCTAAAAATACACTGCTATTGTGTTACATGTAGCTAAAATCTTGAATAAACTTTTACAACTTATTTATAATTAAATCTCGAAAATAGATGTACATTATACTGGATCTGCCGATATGAAAACATCCCCATACAAGCTAGATTGATGAATCGAGTTAGTAAATTTAAGTTATACACACAGACCACATCTGGTGTAGTTTAACATGATAATATTGCAGTTGGACTACTTCTTTTATCAGGTAATCATTATCTATGTTAGTAGGCTAGTTACTATTTTTGTCAGGCAACTTATTACTAATACTTATCCTAGTAATTTACTCGTAATTAGTTTGTAAGTCACCTAATAATTGTATATTGTTTATACGGAAAAGGGCCCAAATTACACATGACTTTGAAAATAGTTTATCCATATATCGCCGTTATCTTTAGAGTAAATACCTTCGATTATCTTGTAAGGTCGATTATCGCTTTATGTCTAATAGCGACATCACGTCGTCATCCCAACCCTTCAAAATTGTTCACTCAAATAATTTTTCTACATTAAAATAACTCCAACCCACCCGATTTTTTTTTTTAAACCAAACTAATACGGACCCACCCATTACCCCTTAAAACTGGTCTGAATCAATTATGTCATCTATTATTCCACTCTTTTCTTCTATTATTTTGTCATCTCTACCTTCTATATCAATTAAGAAACTTGTTGATGGTTTTACCTTATCAAAAGAAAAAGAAACTTGCTGATGGCAGCATATATATTTGGTGCTGCAGTCGCTGTGTAATGGGTTGGGTCCGTATTAGTTTGGCTAGGAAAAAAAAAATTGGGTGGGGTTGAGTTATTTTAGTGGGTAAAAAATTATTTGAGGGGAAAGTAATTTTCAAGGGTCGGGATGATGCCGCGTAAATTATTGATATAAGGGTATAATTGATCCCATAAGATATAACTGAAAGAGTATAATTAGCGCTTAAAGATAGCGAAAATGCATTTTGAACTATTTCCAAAAGTCGTGGGTAATTTTAGCCTTTTCCGTTGTTTATACAAGCAGTATATAGAAGTTAAAATCATGTTTATCAAAAATAATTATATGTAATTGCCTTATAATTGACTTTATTATGTAAATATATACTACGTCGTCAGTATTTATAACTTAAAACTCTTTTGATTTTTGCAGGGCGTCAAGACATTTGTTGATCTAGCACCATTAACAATGGTGGTATCATCACTTGATTTTGAAGAGTCATTAGAGTTCAATGACTTCACTGCTTATCCAAGAGCTGCATCTCTTAGATTCAACCCTTCATCCATACCCTCAAGTGGCAAAATTGGTTCATGCTCCTCATCAAGATTCTCCTTCACTGTTTCACATCATTTTGACTCTGTTAAGCCATGGTACTTGTCCTTAACTGACACCTCATCAGCTAAAGTGGGCCCCACAAATACTCCAGTACTGGGCCCTGCCATCTCACCACTCAATGCTAGGTCCTACTCATTTGCATCACCCATTGACAGGACTCCACGTGGCAGCATGGGTTCCATCAAGAAAGGGTTTTTCCCGTCTACACCTTTGCCACAAAAGACTCAAGAAATGGACGATTCAGAAAGTCGTCATCCTAGGTCTATGAGGCCATCATTTTTTCAATCTCCTGCCATGTTCTTCAAGAAAGATAGTGGTAATTTCCATATTAGTCGGGCCGATAAGTGTCGTGAATCTTTTCAACCGTTCTTGAAGTTCTATCGAAGGCCGTATGATGAGATGATTTATAGGTCAAAGATGCGACCACCTCTAGGTGGACTTATCTCTATCGTCTCACCTCACATCAGGCGCAGACACATGTCCGTCTCTCAAAGATTTTGATTGATACAAGAAGTAAGAAGGGAAGAAAGGGGCGTAAGCACATCAGATGTCGTACAATTGAGTGACAATGGAAGTGAGACTTTAGTTTTTTTCTCTTCTAATCAGGGCTGTTCTGATTTATCTATAAGTACATAAATATATTTTGTTACTATGATCATTGACTAGGGAGTTTGCTTGCTCCTCAAAAAATAATTGATAAATTGTTCAATTATCAAGTCTCCCAATGTTTCTCAGTTCATTACTGTTTGTGGCTCTAGTTATGACATTAGTCATACTACATTAATTTTGTTTTGGCAAAAGTGAGATTCTTAATTGTTTCTCTATGGTAAGAAAAGAAAAAATAGACAACGTCCAAGGTGGGATGTGAAATATCGTGCAAAAATGTCTCATTTGGTGCTATGTGGTCTTTACTATAATTACTACCTTTGGGTAATGTAAAAACAATGTGTGGAAACAAGACAGCGTGGTCGAAACGATGAACATCACATTGTAAAAACATTTATGAGCTAATCAAACTTCCAAGAAGACCAACTAAGGTCATTTCCAAAAATAATCATTGTTTAAATATTGTAGCAAGGACTTCATTTTTAAAGTCTTTTTTGGAAGTTGGGGTACGGGTGATGTAGAAAATCTAAGACACTTAGTGTTTCAACTATCTGACGATGCTTGATGATACATGTAATAAAATAAAGGACCAAAGTTTGAAAATCCTAATCTTGTAAGTTAGTCTTTGTATTAGTTAGTCTGTCAATTTCTTTTTTTTTATTCTACTTTTGAAATATTATATTGGTATCTTCATGTTAGTAGAGCTCTGAGAGTAGGAATATGTGTCGTGGTGCTGTTGTAGCCAAAAGTCAAATGGGAGCTTTAATATAGCTGACCATACTCTTAATTCTTAATAAACAAATAATTAGAAGTACTTCTTAGTCCTTGTGGCATTGTATGGGAAACTGAAACAAATATAGCACGAATACATATACGCATCTAAGTGAAAATAATAATCGTTATATAGTGTAAACTATACATGATTTACGTATATTTTGTCTTGTATTTATTTGTCAAGAAGTAATCAAGGTTCTCCCAACTGAGGTTCCTTTTTTTTTTTTTTTTTTTAATTTAATAACTTTGTTATTTTGGGGGTGTGGAGGGATGACGTTTCTGATGCTGTATCGTTTGTTTGATTCACTGAATCAAAATTTTGGCTTGGACTTTTGTTATTGTGATTTATGAAATGTACAAAAAGGTGTATTTGTATCGTACCGGCCATTGGTTTATTGCTTGGATGTTCTTGCTTTGTCACGTCGTATTTTAGCGTTTATAATATTATCTCTCACTTACTTTTTATGATTTTCTAGAGCTCTGAAAGAGTTAGCACACATCAAAGAAGAATTGAGAAAGAAAGTGATGGATGAATCAGTAGTTGTCATATATAGTTACATATACACTAAGAAACAGAGCCAAATAATTGAAGGCCAATATTTCCTTATCGACTAAAATAATAAACAGGGATGGTGACGCGAAATTTTTGGTTCCTTTCGTTCAATTGGTTAGGACGTTATTTTTTCATGTCGAATGCACTAATCTAATTCGTGTAATAATACACGTTCCATGTCATTTCATAACGTTCATTGCGGAGTTCCTCAAGGCATAATTTAGCAACGGTATGTAATTAGCCTAACTAATTACACGGCGAAAGTATTTACTACTATTTTTTAAGTTGGTTTAATACATACACAATCCCTTAAATTTGTTATTAAATTTCAGTTAGACACTTGAACTATGGCTTGATCCAATTGTGCACCTGGACACATGATAAAGTATTCTATAATTAGACACTTTCTATTCAAATATTGATAAAAACTTTTGCGTATTTTCAAGTGTCTATTAGATAGTTAAGTTAACCACAATAAATATGACATTTCCTTTAATTATACACATCAACCACATGGAACAAACCTTTAGTTTTATGGCTTACTGAGGTTAATGCGTATAATTGATGAAGTTGACATATTCTAAGTGATTTTTATTTACATAACGTGCACTTGAAAACACACACAAGAATTTTTCAAAGTTTAAACCGAAAGTATCTAATAAGAACACTTTACCACGTGTTTAGGTGTAATTGAAACAGGTTATATTTCGAATGTCTAAATAAAATTTATGATAAGTTGAAGGGTTATCTATGTTAAGCCTTTTAAATTTTATCCACTTGTGTACGTAGGGGTTGATTTCGCTTAACTTCTTGTGGGGTGTTAGATAGATGAGTCACGTATATGAAAATTCATTGACTTATGGAAAAAAAAAAAAAAAGTAGAAAAGTTTTACTTATCCTCTATGCTCAGTAAACTCAACAAACTATATGGTAGATGAATTTTTTAAAAATGGATATTGTCTCAATCTTTTCTTGAATAATTCCAGCAATAGTTACATCAATAATGGGGGGAGTAAATAGAGACGGATTCATGATTTAAATTTGATGAATTTGTCTTTTAAAATTTTTAATACTAAATTCATTGTACCGTTAAAATTATGGGTTCAGATTAATATTTGTTGAATTTTGATGAATTTTCACACACGCATTACGCTTCGCATCGAAAAAACTGGGTTCAAATGAATTTATCCGAAGAATTGCATCTGTAAGGTAAAAGATTTCTGATACATTTAAAAAAATCAACATCAAAATAAAAACTAGAAAATGCTATCAAACATTATCAGGTGAGGAGTGATTCTTAAGCACAAAATTTGTAACGGACTATTTTCAAACTTGCTTAGACTTTGCAAGTATACTATTTTGGCACTTTATTGGCCAATCTGGAAAATAATGTAAAAAAGGTTCAACTACTGGAGAAAAACACCATGTCCTTAGTCATCGTTTCCTGTGACCCTTTTCACATTATCTCCTATGGAGTATGGACAGACTGGTTAAATATGAAATGCCCTGTACTCTTTATTCCTTGCGTCCCAATTCAAGTGTCTTACTTTTCTTTTTTGTCTGTCTCAAAAAGAGAGTTTTCTTCTATATTTAGTAAGTGGAAAATTCAAACATCCTACTCCTTCCGTCCCATACTGTGGACATTACTAAAAATATCTGTCCCAAAATATTTGTCCATTTACAAAACTAAGATAAAATTAGTTAAATCCTATTTTGACCTTAACATTAAATGCTTTTTAAAGTAACCAATGTTGATTAGAGCACAATTTATTAGAGAGAGATAAGAGTAATGTTGTAAAAGTACACTTTTATTTGTAATTTCTTAAAGGGCGTGTTAAGGGGAAAATGGACAAGTAATATGGGATGGAGGGAGTACATGACAAGTTTATAATTAAAAAATATTTTATTATATCATACATATCTTTAATTTAAGACTGCAAGATTGAAAAATCTCTCTTTACTTCTTATACACCTACGCTAGTGAAAGATTTTTTGAGGTTAATTTAATTGATATATAGTAGAATGGTGGAGCGAGATTTAAATAATTAAATAAGGTAATCGGTAAGCAATGTTCGATAAAGTAAGACTAGCTAAAAAGCACTTACTTGACTCTTCTAGTGAATGAAAAAATAAAATATAATTCTAACAAGACTCTTTTAACGATCTATTTTGGATGAATTGTTTTATTGTTTACTAAGAAAACATATCCGAAAGGTATCCAAAATGTGTGTTTAAAAGCCTGTTTGGATTGGCTTAATTTAGGTGCTTTTAAGTCAAAATGGCTTTAAGCACTTATGTAGTATTTGGATAAAGATTAAAAAAAAAAAATACTTTTAAGCACTTGTTTTTAAGTCAAAATAACAAAAGTAAACCAAAAGTCATAAGTTAAGATTTCTAACTTATCGTTTTTGGCTTATAAGTCATAAGTTATAAGTCCATCCAAATAGGCTCTAAATGTAATAATCCGACCCTCCGTTTTAAGTGCTTGCGTTTCAAAATGTGTTCTGAACATGTATATAAAATGCTTTTACTAATTATGACTTATTGGTATAATGCCAGGACTAAGACCTCAGGATTCGACGTTATTCTGTACAAATTGAAACCATAAAAATAATTGCATAAGGTAATATGCTGCTAAATGTTGCATCAATGATCATAATCACCAAATCCACGATCGCGGATGAATGCGAGGAGGATTCCGCGATCGCGATATGGTTCGACCCAACTCATGTCTACGAAAGCAACCTCTTGTCCCGGTGGTGTCATTTGATGGATATTGGCAATTCCATAATTTTTCCAGGGTTGATTTTTTTGTTGAATTTGACTTTGGATTGACCTAAAAATATGAGATTTAGTCTAACAAACATAATTGACTTGGATAATGCTTATTTTGTATAGATTTGGAGTATTTAGACAGGGAATAACAAGGAAAGTGAAGAAAAGAGTTTAGGTTAAGGATTGTCGTGAGGTGACACTCTCATCACGTGCTTGCTTTAACAAAAACATGATATGAAATTTACATAAACACGCTTATACTACCTAGCTATATTGTGGGAAGAACGTGTACGGGGACAAAAATATTGATTGTGCTTATATGTTATGCATTGAGATGTTTTTCACCTACGAGACAATATTATACGCCTTTATGGCTATACCATATTTTTTTAGATTTTAAAGCATTGTTCTACGTCTAATTTGGTAAATGAAGCATGACATACTAGTTTGCATTAATAGAAAACATGTTAGTATATATATGTGTGTGTCAATTGATGATGTAATTTGGTTTGTACTATATGTCATGTTTTATGTGTTTGTGATTTATGAAATGGGTTCTTACATATCATGAATTCATGTTGTTTGGATTTTGCTATATGTATTATGTGTATTGATATGATGCTAGTATCTTATTGGTTCTATTATAAGGTTCAAGATGTGGTTGTAATTTATGCTTATTCTGCTTGATGGCTTATGTCTTCTACCTGTTATGATTGATTGAAATATGTGTTATGCGTTGTTCATGTATGCATATTATTTTGAAGTCTTTCTTCAAAAGGTATGACATGAAGGTGGATAGCTGATCTTGTAGGATCATTGTGGCTAGCCATTTACTACTCGGTGCAGATCCTTCTACTAATACTGGTGCAGGTCCCATCTGGCCTTGTTCTTGTTATTTTAAAAATCCAGTTAGGGTGAGTCAACCACATATGTCGTGGCATTTCAGCCTATTCCCTTATATATGTTTTCTTTGTTTTCAAGTTGTGTTTCTAACATTTTTCTCAGATTTATGTTAGATGTTCCCTGGCGATATACTGTGGATCTGTGAAAATTAGTTCGGTATCACTTTGTTTGGTATTTTATGCTTTCCGCTGCTATGAAATAGTCCACTCTCATTTAAGTTGTCATTACCGGGGGTGGCTCAAGGGTGAGGCTAATAAAGCCTTTGCTCTTAGACCACTAAATTTTTGAGGCCCCAAAAAAAGTTTTAAGGATGAATTTTATGATTTTATTTTTCTCTTGCACAATATTGAAGATTTTAAAAAGAAGCACAAATTTTATAATAATACAAGAAAGAAAGAAAAAGTATCTACTTTTTAAGAAAAATATTTTAGAATTTTAAATTAAACTACTCAAACCTTCATATTATTAAATAAAGTTTTCACAACAACATCCAAGGTAATGTATTTAAAACACATGGCTAACATCTCATTAACATGAATTAGTCATCACTATTGTAAATATTAGTGTTACTATTGTAGACACATGATTTTTGACTCTCCCCGGAGTGTTTCACCTTCTAGCGTGTAAATATTTCTTTTAATTTTAGTTTGAATGTGTCGATTATTTTATTTTTATTTAGTAGGTTTATTTACGGAAATGAAAATCAAGGAAAAGGGGTCAAAAAATATTTACTATTTTTAAGGCACAAGTTTTGTATTTTAAAGGAAGAAAAATTACAAAAATAGATTGCTTTTAATCTAGCTTTTAGTTAATTACTTTTGAATTATTTCTTAATCTAGATATTTGATTTTTCTTAGTTTTGGGTTAAAGTAGTTGATTAAATAATTAGCTTGGTAATTATTTAACTTTTAATGAAAAAAAAATTGAATTAATGATCTTTTGCCACATGCCCAGGATTCCCTCTTATCTATTGTAACTAATTTCACCTGCACCAATTCTCTACGAACAGTGCACGATACACTCGCCCTATTTCTTTACTTGCTCACCACTTCACTATTCTAGACTGCATATATACACACATCACATACACATAGTAAAAAAAGGAGAACAATACAGAGAAGAAACCAATAAGGGAAACCACCACAACTCCACTGACCACCCCTGTTACACCCACAACACCTTTTACCGCCCTTCATCGTGAACCACTAATTCCACCACCCCTAAACCATTAAAACCGACTATCTCCACCCCACACCGCCGTCCACCCTAACCCGCCGTCCACCTCACACCTACCGGAGGTAGGATTCAGAGAGGAATAAGATTCTTTGAGGGTAGCTGATTTTGCAATTGTGGATGATCGAACATCTATATCCACCCAAACTTCTTGGTCCTATCGACACTTGCCTACGTGATAGGGTTGCGTGTATCGAGCATAGAATGCAATTCAATAAGTTTGAATTACCTATAGGTGTCGAGGCTTGGGTCAAATACTTGGGAGAAGTAACTGAGGAGAGCATATTATGGGCATATTTATGGCTTAAACTGGATGTGGTACTAGTGAGATCTCGTATTGAGCCGTTGTTTGTATTGATTGGACTTCGATGTGTTAGGCCATACACACCAGCTAGAGTGATGCGACAAGTGGGTAGAAGGAAAGATATTCCATTGGTCCCCGACATTCGAGGGTATGTCATAGATTTTGATGGGAAGGTTCTTAGTATGGCTAAGTTCTGCATGTACTGGGACCATGCAGAGAAAATGGGAAAAGATACCTTGATGAAAACGCGACACTTGCCAGGATGCACTCATGAGTACTATTTATGGTTACAGTCAGCTGACCGGGGCATTCCTAGACCTTTACCCCCACGTACAAAGGGCGAGTTCGACAAAGAAGTTGTCGCTCAAATATTACTCCAGCAGGCCACGAACCAGGCCGGCCAGGCAGAAGAAACCCATGCAGTTGAGAAGTCCCTTTTTAGAGCGACAATAACATCTGTGAAGTCGCAACTGGTAGGATTAGTTGAAAATGTAGGACATAGCATTGAGGTTTCTTTATGAGTATCATTCAGGGTTTGGAGTGGATGAGCAGGATAGGATTTTCACAGCCAGAGACCGCGCCGTTGGACCCGTCACAGCTAGGACCGTCGCACCAGGGAGCTGCCTGTGGAGACATTTTTGTTTGCTTTGAGTCTATTTTATTTTTGTTTTAATTATTATTTAGGGTTCAGTTAAGGTTTAGAGTCAGTTGTCTAAGTCTAGTTAGAGTCTGTCAAGTCTTTATTTAATGTATTTTGCTACCTTGAGTCTATTTTATTTTTGTTTTTGTCAGGGTCCAGTTAAGTCTTTAAAGTTTAGGGTCTGTTGTCTTAGTTAGAGTCAGTCAAGTCTTTATTTAATGTATTTTTCCATTACGTAAGAAAAAAAAAAGGATTTATAAAAGAAAGCTTTCCAAAATTTTATTGTTTTTCGTTAGCTCTTTTATCTTTCTGTCTTGGCGAACTACATACGCAAAGATCTGATTCATGTTTAACATGATACGTAGGCAATCCTCATCGGGTTCGACCTATGCTTTATTTTTGAAAGAAAGGGAATTTTTTATTAAAACAAGGGGTAGTGAAGAAAGAGAAAAAAAAAAGAGAAGAAAATGAGAGGGAAATAAAATAGCAAAAATTGGAATGATGCCAAAATGACCCTACTACCCTCAATGTCATGTAGAAATGAAAATAGAACTAGGTGCATTGACACGTAATGTGATGGACGTATCTTTTGGTGCCCTCACCCTAACATGTTTTGTCTTTGATTAATGATACGTACCTCAGGAAGTGATTGGTTTATGGCACTCTAGCTAGTCACTCATATTATACCAGATCGAAAGTAAAAACCGTAATGGCCAACAAGGTTACAGTGATTACTATCATTGATCCTGCAAAGAATTTCGAGGAACAAGTTGTTGAACCTAATGAAGAGGTCTTGAAGTTGAAACGACAGTTGGCTGAATGTTACCGGGCCTGGGCACGTGGACTGCCTCCTCCCCCATTTTCCACCAATGACCTTGACAATCTCCCACCACTATTACTGGCTCCATTCTCCACTATTATTGACACTTCTCTACAATACCCACCGGATTACACCCCATACCCTTACTATGCTAGCACCTCCACTATACAAGTCCTCGCTTCACAACAAAAAACCAATTCATTTCCCGCACCACCCACTGTCCCTGCCTTTGTAACTCCTCCTCCACCTGAAACCAATGCCTACACAGTTCTTCCATCCACTGTACTTCCCTAGTCCACTAGTGAATCCGCATTCAACACTCAAGATGTCCAATACTATCCTCTTGAGTCGATATTTAAGGTGATTGATCCCTATGGTTACACCCATCAACCCGAAATACCTTTTGAAGTCAAAAATCATGCCAAAACAGAGGAGCAAGAGGAAGTGGCTAGGAAAATGAAGAGCCTAGAACAAGCTATGAAGAACTTACAGGGAGTGGGAGGTGACAAGAGTATTTCGTACAAGGAACTTTGTATGTTCCCAACTATCCACCTACCGCCTGGTTTCAAAATGCCAAAATTTGACAAGTATGATGGGCGTGGTGACCCTGTGGCCCACTTGAGGTGATACTACAATCAATTGAGAAAAGCTGGGGGTGAACAAGAGTTGCTTATGGCCTATTACGGTGAGAGTCTGACAGGTGTGGCTTGTAATGGTTTATTGATCAGGACATTGGCAAGTGGCACACTTGGGATGACATGGATAATGAGTTTGTGTAACAATTTCAATACAATATCGACTTGGTCCCTGACAAAAAGTCTTTAATCAACCTGAAGAAGAAAAGTACAGAAACTTTTAAGAAGTTTGCTACACTACAAGAAAAAGGGTTATTAAAGACCAAAATTTAGAGACGGGTTTAAAATATGGTCCCTAATGGCATACATTCAGGGATGAGATTATTTTCTGGCCCCTATTCGTATTTTTGTTCTCCAAGATAAATTAAAAAAATAAATAGCCGGTCCTAATTATAAGAAAAATTCAGCAACTGAGGCGCGAATAGACAAAAATTTCAGCTGACTTTTGCTAAAAAAAACCCCTTCTCTCTCTAGACAAATCCCTAAAGACCTAAACCTTGGAGGCTGCTCAAATTGCAATCTCGACGCAATTGTTGGAGACGCACGCTAGTTTTCTTGCTTCAGCTTCTGCAGGTAATGCATTATCGCTCAAAGCAAGAAGTTTCCATCACTCATTGCATCTGCTTCTCATTATCTGGTAAATTAAATAGCTGGGTTTCATGTTTTTAACTTTCTTCGATGAAAACAAAAGTTCGTTCCTTTCTTTCTGATGTTATTGAGTTTCTTTCATGTTGTGTGTGGGAGGCTAAAAGTGGGGCTTGGAGGGAAACGAGGAGAGGTATTCGATGGTTTCATCTCTTGGGTTTGCATTACACAAGTCTTCGGGAGACTTGGTTGAAGGGCTAAGAAAAAGTTGCCGGTTTAATCTATTGTGGGGTTTTATCTCTAAATTTCTTATGAATTAGTTGAACTTTTTTGCCCATTAGGTGCTTTAATTAGTTTCTTTACTCTAGATTGTTATGGGTTCTTTAATTATATAGCCAACTTATTGAATTTGGTAAATCTAATCTGTAACTTTAAAAAAAAAAAAAAAAAAAAAAAAACTCTTAATGAGGAAGAACAGTGATGTGAATTGGCTTTGTAAATGTATTTTTCAATCACACTTAATATTATATATATATATATGTAATGTATGTTTTCAATCGCATTTTGAACTTAACAAATTGTCCATTTTGGCTCCTAAAACTTCAATCCAGTAATTCTGATTTCCCGAATTCAGTGTTGCGAGTATATATATGGTGGCACTCCTTTTGTTTGGCTTGAATGAAAGCAGTAGATGTTGGCTAATGTTGACTGGAAAATTGCGGATCAGTTTAAACATTTAATATTCCCTACAAATGACTTTAAAGTTTTTGGGATGAATGAATAGTCTAATGTTAGTTGTAGAGAAGTAAATAGGTTATCTTTCAATTCTATTCCTCTTTTTGCCACTTGGGATGAATGAGTAGTCTAGTCATTACTATGACTGCTGTTTTTCAGATTATTGATGCCTCAGAAAAGAATTGACTCTCGCCCTAAAAAATTTATCTCTCAGCCTCAAATCTCTTTGTTCAAGCTGCAAACTCTTAGGTTTTGGTCTTTCTCATACTATAATCACCTTACTTTTCTTTAGTAATAAATCATCAAGTTTGTCATATTTATTTTGTGAAATTCTCTGTTTCGCGGCTACAGATCTGTGTAAAGTATTTTTAGTTTGATTCGAAACAGGTTTTTAGTTATCTAGCATCTTTTGCTTCAAATATTGGGTCGACGAATAGAAGCGACTTTTTTTTTGCTTTTCTAGGTCAGGTAAAATGGAAAAGATAATCTCACTTGTGGACTGTTGAAATATACTATGTTCGGGTTCTACTTCTTTTAGAAAGAAGATTCAAAATATTTAGTAGCACCATTTAGATGATGCTGAACTCATAAAGAAAGTTAGTAAAAATAATTTATATGTTCCATGTAATTGTTATTTATATTCTTGAGGAGAATATGATTTCTCAAAATCTTATGAGACATGGCTGATTTTCTGAAAATTGCAGTTGCAAGTAACTATATTTGAATCTCCGCAGGCTTAATTTTTCATATTTCTATTCATAAAGTCATGGTTTGTAAATCCATAGGTTTGTGGTGCATAAGTTCCCTAATAAAATGGTCTCTTATCTCAATATTCGACATCTTTTATAGTATTCATGAAGCATTCAACCTAGGTCTTTCAGAATTCGATTTTTGTCTCTTTACAAGACATGTGGAATTTCAAGAAGACTGTCCCTACTTTAAAAGGCAGTGCAGCTTCTCTGTCGTTCTGAAATAAGTGAAAGATGTTTTTAATAACTGATTTTTCGATGGATTTCGATACGGTTGTTTTGTCTTTCTGTCGTCGCCTTATTATTATTATTATCCTTAATCTTATTCTCCCTCATCCAGATTATTTTTCTGTTGGTTATAGGTCATTAAGCTACAAATTCAAGAGTAAGTATTTTCTTTAGCTATAATGTTTTTGCATAATTGTTTCAAGTAAAGGATTTAATGGTCTCAATGGGTTCTTCCATTTAATAGACACATTGACCTTATCTGTTAAGCTAAATGTTACTGGTACACCTTTAAGTTTTTGACTTTGATAAGTTCTTTGTGTTTTGGACTTGAATTTGTTTACGTTCAGAACTCCAAAATATACCATCTACTGTAATAACGTGCTTAAGCCATTTACATTCTTTTTCTTACAATCCTTCGTAGGATACTTCTCTTTTGAGTTGAGGGTCTATCAGAGACAGCCTCTCTACCCGCAGAGGTAGGTGTAAGATCTGTGTATATTGATTCTTCCTCAAGTGTTAATTCTGTTTTCCCTTTTTTTCTTCATTTTTAGTTTGGGTAATAGCTTTCTTGATTCTTTTCTTGTTTTAGGTAGTATTGTGCAATGATATGGACATTACTGATCTTATCATCTTGCAGAAGTTTAGGAGAGCCTCTGTCAGAATGTTGATTGATCGCTTCATCAACCCATGTAAGTGGCTCTGACAACTCTGTTTGGTTTCAATTAGGAATTAGCTATATAAACAGACTAGCAAAGACCTCATAAGTCACCCTCAGTAATTCTGTTGCGTATTGTTTGGTGGCTTAACTGCCAAGTGAAAATAAGGATGTTAAGGTTGATAATGACAATTGGTTATTTTCTACTGATATAGTGTTTGAACTCATGCCTTAAGTACATGCATACTAAAACCAGGAAACCTAGATGCTTTCTAAAATATCATTTCCTGTAACTAAATACTTTTCTTCTATTCTCTATCAACCAGAGTTCAAAAAATGCTTCTACGCTGCCTTTAAATTATGTAAAAAAAAAAAACACACGGCATTGTAATTCTAATACTGTTTGATGGCTTAACTGTCGAGCGAAAAAATGCTTATTGCTATTTAATATCTATAAGATGGTGCGTTGTGATTTGATATTTGCGGTTTTGTATGTTCTGTCAATATTTAGACGGTAAAGTAAAAAATTAAGATGTTAAATACTAGTGATTTAAATGTGTGAGTTGATTTTATTTGACGTTAATGAAGTTTTATAAACCTGAAATACCCAAAATTAGATTGTTGATTCATTATCTTGGGTTCCATTGCGCTGACTGGAAAAATATGGTTGTCTATTTCTAATACTTGAGTTGTTAATGGAGGGGATACAAGTATTACTTTCCAGTATTTGTTCATTTCTAGCATTTGATTGGTTTGTGTTTGGATTCATCAAAATGTACTTTCTCTAATCAGTATAGATTGTTATACAATTATTTTTGTATGACCAATGTCTTGCTGAGCAATAAAGCTGAAGTCTCTTTAGAAATTATTTTAATTGAGTGTAATCTTTTTTTAACTTTTTGTAATCAAATTCAAGCTTTCCTGGATAACATTGAAAGCTTTCTACCATATACCACCAGAAAGAATGTCGAAAGAAATGTCATAATTTATCTCTACCAATGTCCTTTTAAACTTTAACTTTGTTCCTCAGGTGAAGTGTCACTTGAATATTTTATATGTTTGCTGTAAAGGGTTGTTTTATGTGTTTTTGAACTTCTAAATTAAGAATAATGTATAGAGTTTTCTGTCTTGTAGTCTTTAAGTTTTAAAAACTCTCAGCTTCTTATAGCTGACCACTCTCAATTTGTTGCGGCTCAACACACAGCTCCTTGCGGCAGCCCTCATATTTCAGGTATATAGTTTTTTATAAAAGCAAGTTATATGACTATTTATGCTATTGGCATATGATATCTCATATATGTGGACATCAGTTACGATGTCAATTTATCGAGGAACTTAATTAGAAGCTTTTTTTTTTTTAATAAATTGCTTCACATAATAAGTGTATTAGCTATTGGAGTAATGATTAATTTACAATGTCACTGTAAAGTTAGGCATGCACTAATTGTGGATAGATTTCAATGTCCCGTGTTGCATCTCATTCTTAATTATGTTGATTTTCAACTGTCTGCCGTTCTACTAATTATATTATTATTGTAGCATTTGATCTCGATGTGTTCTGTGAGGAGAGATTTGCACTGCAACTTGATTGATTGAAAAAAACTGTGTTAGCTTTCTGTGGATCTGAGGTTAAATTATACGATGAAGGAGAATGACTTAGTGTAAACATATTTTTCTCTCATGTATGTAAGACGGCTTAAGTGTATCCTAATATCCTATAAAGAAACAAAAACTACTATAGAAGTAGATGACTCACTTATATTTAAAAAAACAACTGAAGAGAGAGTTGCAGCAACAAAATCAGGTGGAAAGATATAATGGACACTAGTAAAGTCTTTCTAATTTTCTGGAACAGTAAAATGTAAATAGTATATCTTTTTTTCTTGGTTGACAAAAAGTATTATGACTAGCTTGAAGGCTCTATTGATTAGTGTTTATCATTCTCTCGGAACTGTAAAACATAACTAGCATAAACTATCTTTTGTTTATGCTAAGTTCTGTCTAAGGCAATTCCTTCACACACACACACACACACACACACACCCACTTTCTCTAATTCATTATTGTTTGTATTCTTGCAACCTTTTTTATATTGACGTTTGACTTTTGAAGTGTGTAATTACAACTTAAAGAATTTGGACTTCTATGTTCAGGTGAGTGGTTATATCATTGTTAGACTTAAATTGACAGAAAAATTACTTAACCAAGTTTTGGCCGATCTTCATTTTCTCTTAAGGTAATGTATATTATACTTTTTACAGGTTTTAAAGATATAGGTTTTGAAGACTTCGTACGAGCTACCAAGTTGATTATCATCTTGCTATGCATTTTTGACAAAACATTACAATAAATTCTAAGGATGTTAGGTTTGAGGTTGTGTAAACAATGCTATGACTTTTGTGTCACGGCTAATACCACAAATGGGATGTAAATACATTTGTTTGTAGTATATACGAAAATTATATTCAAATTTTTTATATTCATCTCATTCTATATATTATTTGTCAAAAATTAGACAAAAAAAGATATGTATTTAGTTAGGGACCATAATTTATGGTCCATAAAACACATTATTGTATTATATCTTTTAGGACCAGCAACTGGTCGCTAAAAGTCTATATGGACCAGAACAGCTTACTAGCAATCCTTAATTAGGGACTAGCAAACTAGTCGCCAAAAGAGTTCTAGGACTAGATATTCCTCGGTCACTATATATTTTTAGGGACCAGTACAAGAATCTCGTCACTGTTACCCTTTAGCGTCGGAGCCTATAAGGACGGGAAAATCTGGTCGCTAATGACTTTTAAGGACCAAAAATAGACTTTTAGGGACCAGATTTCTCGTCCTTAATAGCCATTTTTCTTGTAGTGCTATTTGTTGGCATGAAAAAACTGCTAGGTTAAAACCATCGATGAAAGAAGGCGAAATGGTAGAAACTTTCCTGATGTGATGAGGCGCATTATCAACACATGCTCCCCGTACTGGCAAACCGTTCATTGAGGCAATTAAAATAGAAGAGATGATAGAAGAGGGAATCAAGACGGGACGAAATGTTAGTTTTGCGGCATTAAAGTAGTTTTGCGGCATTAAAGGCAACAACCTAAGCTTTTCAGAGTGGTTCCGGGAGTTTTGGAGGAAAGAAGAAAAAGGGAGATGTGGCTATGGCAATGTCTGGCCCACGTCGAAACCTGAGGGGTCCACCTCGCCAATACATCCACTCTCAACCCTAAACCTACACTCAAGATCCATATAGTCACCCACAACACTACTACCCTCCCCAAAACCCACAACACTCCATTCCCCCTCCTCAGTATCCCATATACAGCGTACAACCATATACCCAACCCCCTCCTTACCCGCAATAGCGTGCATCAACCCCTCAAAACTACCCTCTACCCCCACAGACTTATCGAGGCCCCTCCAGGTCCAACTTTCGGCCCAGGCCAGAATATAAGAAGGGGAACGTAGCCCAAGGCAACTTCACCCCTATTGGAGAATCATATGCCAGCTTGTTTGTAAACTGAGGGCGTTGAACGTTCTAAGCCCAATTGAGGGAAGGGTCCCAAACCCGGCCCCAAGAAATCTTGATTATTCTCAGAAATGTGCATATTTCTCTGCCACCCTGGGGCATAATATAGAGAAATGTTGTTATTTAAAGAAGGCGGTTCAATATCTTATCGATACAAAGCAAATTATGGTGTAAACCCGAACACACCAAACATTAATCAAAACCCGTTACCAAGGCTTAATGAAACGAATATGTTAGAGTTAATCTACGGTAATGGAGAGTCTGTTGTTCCATATAAGCCTATCATTAAGATCGATACCATTGTGGATAAGTCAATAAATGTTGCGGATTCCACGAAAATTGCTCTTTTGGGAGCAAATGAGGTAATAGAAAAGCCAAGCAAGCCCACGATGAAACCCATGTTGATTGTAAAAGGAGTCTCAGGGAGTGTCGGGGCAAGTAAGCCTATTTTGACTGTGAGAGGGCCGCTCGCCACCCCTATTGTTATTAAGTTAGTGACACAACTTCCAGTGGTTGATACCAAGACGGTCCCTTGAAATTATAAGCAGATTGTGGTGCCATACAAAGGGAAGAAAGTCGTTGAAGAGGTAGATGAAATAAGGGGTCTGACTCGTTCTATGAAATGCTTTACCCTAGAAGAATTAAAGAGAATGAAACAAGTAAAGGATGGGCAAACACCAGTTAAGAAACTAGTAACTGAGGAGGAGGCCGAAGAGTTCTTGAAAAAGATGAAGTTGTCCAACTATTCCATTCTGGAGCAATTAAGAAAAACCCCTGCACAAATCTCTTTACTGTCTTGTTAATACACTCAGATGAACATCGCAAAGCTCTGTTGAAAATCCTGAATGAAGCTCACGTTCCTAGAGAGATTGTTGTGAATCAATTGGAGAAAATTGCTGAGAGAATCTTTGAGGTAAACAGGATCACATTCTCAGATAATGAGTTGCCTGTGGAGGGTACTGGACATAATCGTAGCCTTCACATTACTTTGAAATGTGAGCATTTTTACGTCACTCGAGTGTTGATCGATGGGGGATCTGGAGCGAACATTTGTCCTCTGTCAACTTTGTAGAAACTAAATGTTAGCACTTAAAGAATCCGATCCAACAATGTATGTGTTAGAGCTTTTGACGGAGCGAAAACGGTTGCCATCGGCGAGATAGATCTTGTGCTGACAACAGGGCTTGTTGACTTTACCATAGATTTTCAAGTGTTGAACATCAATGCCTCTTACAATATGTTGCTGGAAAGACCATGGGTACATATGGCTGGGGAAGTCCCTTCCACGTTGCATCAGATAATCAAGTTTGAACGTGATAGGCAAGAAGTGATTGTTCACGGTAAAGGGGATTTTTCCACTTACAAAGACTTTGTTGTGCCATTCATTGAGGTTGTTAATACTGATGAAGCATTGGTTTATCAAGCTTCTGAGGGAGTGGTTGCTGAGCAGATCCATGAGGGGAATCCCATTCCTATACCACAATTGCCTTTAACATCAGTTATGGTGGTAAATGAAATGCTGAAGCACAATTTTGAACCAGGAAAAGGCTTGGGGGCTTCCTTACAAGGTATGATTTATTCGGTGTTTCCACATGAGAATCCTGGTCCATTTGGTTTAGGGTTCAGGCCAAAGGCTGAAGACAGAAAGAGGGCTAAAAGGCAGGAAAAAAAAGCATGGTCACTTACCAAACCCATGCCGCCGATTTGACAATCTTTTATCAACGTTAGTGCCCTCAAGTTTCCCATACCAGTGTTAGATATGGAGTTAGAATTGAGTGGATGTTTCCAGAACCTGTTTGTTGAAGCTGATATGGTTGAAATTAGAGAAGGTCCAGTAACGCAGATGTGTAGTTCATTGGCCCTGATGTCCAACTCAGCAATTGGGAAGCCACTTCTCTCCCCACAAAGAAGGAGTTTTGGTAGTTTGTTTTGTTTTCCTTTATGTTATTAAAGTTATTCCAGGGTTGTAACTCGGATTTTATTTCGCTTGTTTTAATGTTCAAAACCTTCTACCGTTCCTTTCGGTGAAATGTAATTTCCCTTTTCCTTAATTCTAATGTGTTTGTTTATTTTCTTCTATACAGTTCTGTTTATGCCGGTTCTAGTGATATAACATGCATGCGAAATTTTCAGCCAGATCTTCAAATCCAATCTAATCATGAAACAGTGAACCAAAAGGTTGAATATGATGAAGAAGAGGTATTTCAGGAAATAAGCAGGGATTTGACCTACTTTGAAGATAAAACAAACCCTAATTTGAATGAAACCGAAGTAGTCAATCTCGGAGATCAAGATAATGTCAGGGAAACTGAGCTAAGTACGCATATGCAACCACAACACAGGATCTGTTTAAATACAAGGATGCCTTTGCATGGTCTTATGATGATATGCCAAGTCTAAGCACTGAATTGGTAGTCACAGGTTGCCAACTGACCCTGCATTCCCTCCCGTGAAGCAGAAATTTAGGAAGTTAAAATAGGACATGAGTGTGAAAGTTAAAGAAGAGATTGAAAAGCAGCTTGAGGCCAAAGTCATTCAAGTCGCTCGATACCCTACTTGGTTATCCAATGTCGTCCCGGTTCCAAAGAAGGATGGCAAGGTTCGGGTGTGTGTAGACTATCGTGATCTAAACAAAGCAAACCCGAAGGACGATTTTCCATTGCCCGACATCCATATTTTGTTAGACAATTGTGCTAAGCATGATATTGTGTCACGACCCAATTTAGCTAAGTCGCGCGGGCACCTACCTTTTTCACCTTGGTAGGCGGACCCTTATCCCAACAATCTCAAGTACATGAAATAATAAATAAATAAATACGTGGAAGAGATAGAAATATGTAAGTCTGACATAATAATAAATATAATAGTGCAGAAATACATCAACCACCCCAGAAATCTGTCTAATCATAGAAGAGCAACTAACTAATATCTACGAGTATGGAAATATCAAAAATACATCAAAAGTCTCAATATAATGTCTCGAAATATCAAGTAAGACATAAAATAAGGGAAGAATCTCCAAGGTGGCGGACGTCCCCGTGCTCACCCTGTAAGACTCTCAGCAGCAACTCTCGCACAATCAGCCACGAGACGCAGACGTCGTCCCTACCTGGAACTCTGCATTCATAAAAAAATGCAGCAAGTGCAGGTCAGTACAAACAACAAGTACAGGTAGGTATCATAGACCGACTAAGTTTAACTAACACATATCAAGTCAATAAAGTAAGATGAACAGGTAATCAATCAAGGTATAAATCAAACACAAGCCAGAAATTAAGTACACGTCATCACCTGGGCTATAGCATCTAAACCTAATTGTGTCAGGTTTCAAATACTCAGTCCGAATCCGTATATCACAAGAATATCACCACAGATTCCAAGTATAATGCAATGCAATAATGTATGAAATATATATGCAATGCAATATTGTGTACACATGTACTCCGGACGAAAATATCGATGTCTCGGTAGCACAACCTATGGGGAACCTGCTAAGTCCATGTACCTTATGGCTCCGGCACAAACCTCGACAACCGCTACCTTATGATTCCGATAAAAACCTCGATAATCGCTACGCACAACCTCAATTTCGGGACAACCATCGAATATCGGTTCTCACGTCACTCTCATCCAACTGAGCGTGTACCATCACATTGTTTCCTCAAGTATCATCAGTGTGTCAACAGTATATCATGAAGGATGAGCATGCGAGCAATGTATGAGTTCAATATCAATAATCAGATCAATATCACAAATACTAAGCATGGGTACGCCAACAATATCATGAAAAGGCTACATAAGTCATATAGAATACTATCCTCGTATCGAACATCAACAAATAAGATACTACAATATCATGAATAGGCTACACAAGCCTTATATAACACTATCCTCCTATCAAACATCAATAAGTAAGATACCACAATATAATGAACAAGATATATCAATAGTCTCCAATATCTACTATCTCCATGTGGCATCAAGCCAACAATAATAGAACAAGATAAGGCACAACACAACGGGGTGGTTAAACCCAATCACACAACAGGGACCAACCTAAGACAATATCCAACCCAACTTCATACTCGAAGGTTTACATGGTTTCTCCGACAATATCGTCTAAATATATGTTTCGCCAAACGAAGTCTCACCATAGGGCAAACCGTAACCTACCCAGAAGGCCAAACAACAATATCACCAACCATCACACCTTAGCCTTTCCTCTCATTTGAGCCTCGAGATAAAGAAAGTCTAAGCATATTCGAATCATGGAATTAGAATCAAGAAGAACATCAAACAAACCCTACTTCTATTCAAGACCCAAATCCCCAACCTATGGAATATGATTTATGAACTAGAAGGGTGAAATTAGGAATTTAAAGGTCCCAACATGAAATTAATCCTCTAGGTGATCAATTCCCATCAATAGCAAGCTAGAATAATCAGCAATTCACTCAATTTCAGATTCTAGGCAAAACTCCCAAAATTGGGTATAAACCCTAACTTCCAATTCCATAAATTAGCCACTAATTAGGAAGAAGTTATGAAATAAAGAATTCTAAACATCAATTCAACGCTTAAAGAAGCTAACTCAACCAACAAATCATGATTTAAAAGCCTAGAAAGAATATTCATTAAACTCCATCTTAATTTTCAATTACTTAATGAACTATCAAGATAAAGGAATTCTAAGATGATTAGGGATAATGGAATAGCAAAGAGACTAGAAGGATTTACCACTAAGAATCTTCTCCAAGAATACCCTGGATTTACTCCCAATAGCTCAAATTTCAGAATAGTAATAAAAGAAAGACTAAGGGCTTATAATACACAATTAATGAAATAACAGGCCCGGTACCAATTCGGCGGCAACGGGACAGTTGTGGCGGTCCTGCCCTGACGACCTCTCAGATCGCTGAGACGATCGGGTTACAAATACACTTGGCTGCCCCAGCTGCCTATCCCACCGCTATGGCGGTACCGCTGGGACGGTAAGGGTGCCGCCATGGAGGACACTAGCACCAGAATATCCCGAAATAAACACAATCTCAATCTGAAATCCCGACTAATACCCAAGGCTATCTGCTCACAAACCACATACATAGACACACATAAAAACAAGCTACGAACGCACTTGTGGCCTTGAAATTCCCAACGGAGGTCTCGTTGACCGAGTCAACCCCCGATACCTCAATTCTAACTTCCCAACCTAAGTTCCAAAATGCACCCGAGTGCATTGAGAACCGAACCAATATGCACATAAGTTCTAAATGACCATCCGGACCTCTCGGAATCTACGGATTTTTGAAAAAAAGGCTTGTTTATCCAAAATTTAACTTTGAGTCAACTCTTTTTCGCTTAAAGCCAATTTTTCTAAAAAAGTCATCCGAATCAAATCTACACCACGTATTGTTATCGAGTCATGTCATTTGGGTTAAAGAATGCTGGAGGAATATATATGAGAGTAATGACCACTATTTTTCAAGATATGATACATAAAGAGATTGAAGTCTATGTGGACGATGTGATTATTAAATCAAGAAAGCTGTCGGACCATATCAAAGATCTAACGAAATTCTTCGAAAGACTCCGCAGGTATAATCTCAAGCTCAATCCGGTGAAATGTATATTTGGAGTCCCGTCAGGGAAACTTTTGGGGTTTGTAGTCAGTCGGCGTGGTATTGAATTGGATCCTGCAAAGATCAAAGCTATTCAGGAGTTACCACCGCCAAAGAACAAAACCGAGGTAATGAGCCTACTTGGGAGGTTGAATTACATTAGTCGATTTATTGCTCAACTCACAACAACTTGCGAGCCCATTTTCAAGTTGTTAAAGAAGAATGTTGCGATTGAATGGACTGACGAATGCCAAGAAGCGTTTGACAAAATCAAGAGGTATCTGTCGAATCCACCTGTGTTGGTTCCTCCCGAGCCTGGGAGACCTTTAATATTGTACCTATCGGTTCTGGACAATTCCTTTGGTTGCGTATTGGGTCAACATGATGTTACAGGCAAGAAGGAACAGGCAATCTATTATCTCAGCAAGAAGTTTACCACTTATGAGGCTAAGTACACTCATCTAGAAAGGACGTGTTGCGCTTTGACTTGGGTTGCACAAAGGTTGAAGCATTATCTTTCGTCCTACACTACTTATCTTATTTCCCGCTTGGATCCTTTGAAGTATATATTTCAGAAACCCATGCCCACGGGCAGGCTTGCAAAATGGCAGATATTACTCACGGAGTTTGATATTTCTTATGTGACTCGGACCGCGATGAAGGCCCAAGCCTTGGCAGACCATTTGGCGGAGAACCCAGTGGATGAAGAATATGAGCCATTGAAAACGTACTTTCCTGATGAAGAAGTGTCATGCATCGAGGAGGTAATTTCGGATAACGATCCGGGTTGGAAGTTGTTCTTTGATGGGGCCGCTAACATGAAGGGAGTTGGGGTAGGGGCCGTTCTTATCTCGGAATCAGGACAACATTACCCTGTAACAGCCCAGCTTCGATTTTATTGTACCAACAACATGGCGGAGTATGAAGCTTGCATTTTGGGTTTAAGGTTAGCTATCGACATGGGAATTCAAGAATTATTGGTATTGGGGGATTCAGACTTGCTAGTCCACCAAGTTCAAGGAGAGTGGGAAACCCGTGATTTGAAGCTTATACCATATCGACAGTGTTTGCAAGATCTTTGCAGACGGTTCATAACAGTGAAGTTTAAGCACATTCCTAGGATTCATAATGAGATTGCTGATGCTTTGGCCACCTTGTCTTCAATGCTCCAACACCCAGACAAGGCTCACATTGACCCTTTACACATACAAACTCGCAATCAACATGCTTATTGCAATACAGTCGAAGAGGAACTTGATGGTGAGCCTTGGTTCCATGATATTAAAGAATACATCGAGTCGGGGGGATATCCAGCACATGCCACCAGTGACCAGAAGAGAACTATTCGACGACTGGCAAGCGGATTTTTCTTAAGTGGAGGAATTTTGTATAAAAAGACTCCAGATTTAGGACTTTTGAGGTGTGTAGATGCTAAAGAGGCTTCAACTATCATGACTGAGATACATTCAGGAGTTTGTGGACCGCACATGAACGGGTATGTTTTGGCAAAGAAAATACTTCGAGCAGGCTATTATTGGCTCACCATGGAGCGGGATTCCATCCGTTTCGTTCGTAGGTGTCATCAGTGCCAGGTACATGGTGACTTGATACATTCTCCTCCTTCAGAATTACACACAATGTCTGCTCCATGGCCTTTTGCAGCTTGGGGGATGGATGTGATCGGGCCAATTGAGCCGAAAGCGTCCAATGGGCATAGGTTCATTTTGGTGGCCATCGATTACTTTACAAAGTGGGTGGAAGCAGTAACTCTCAAGTCGGTGACTAAAAAAGCCGTGGTGGATTTTGTTCATTCCAACATCATTTGCAGGTTCGGAATCCCGAGGACAATGATTACAGATAATGCGGCGAATCTCAACAGTCATTTGATGCATGAGGTATGTCAGCAGTTTAAGATTACACATCGGAATTCAACTCCATATCGTCCGAAGGCAAATGGGGCTGTGGAAGCTGCTAATAAGAATATTAAAAAGATACTCCGCAAAATGGTGCAAGGTTCGAGACAATGGCATGAAAAGTTGCCTTTTGCTTTATTGGGTTATCGCACAACTGTTCGCACTTCAGTAGGTGCAACTCCTTATTTGTTGGTATACGGGACCGAAGCGGTTATACCTGCAGAAGTTGAAATCCCGTCCCTTCGAATCATTGAGGAAGCTAGAATTGATGATGATGAGTGGGTCAAAACCCGTTTAGAGCAATTGAGTCTGATTGACGAAAAGAGATTAACATCGGTATGTCATGGTCAACTGTATCAAAGGAGGATAGCACGAGCACACAACAAAAAGGTGCGTCCCAGACATTTCGAAGTGGGTCAATTAGTGTTAAAGCGGATTCTTCCACATCAGGCCGAGGCCAAAGGCAAGTTCGCCCCAAATTGGCAAGGGCCATTCGTGGTGAAGAAGGTTTTGCCCAATGGTGCTTTGTATCTGACAGACATAGAAGGCAAAATGTCTGAAACAGCCATCAATGCAGATGCAGTGAAAAGATATTATGTATGATTTTCATCTCCCTACCTTTGGATTACTTGTTTGGTGCTTGATATTTTTAAAGGTTGATATGACGAAGGCATTCTATTCTGCTACCTATACATTATGTCATCCCTTGCTACCCCTTTTGAGCCATAGTTTATTTTTTCTTTCGTAACCCTCGTTTGGAATCAAGTTTTTCATAAATAATTTAAAAAAAAAAAAAAAAAAAAGCAACAACAACAAAATCAAAACAAATTGCCGGAACTACGTCTGACCTGATTCTTGTCTCGACAAGATACGTAGGCAACCCTATTCTGGGGTTCGGTCCAACCAAAGAAAATTCAAAATTCCCTGTTTCAAAGAAACCGGGACAGAAATTATTGTTTTCTTTTTGAGTCGATTCCAAACGTTGTAAGTCTCATTCCTTGTTATTTTGGTATTATTTTTGCATTGTCTTCGAACCTCCATGCCATCCTTTCTTCCCAACCATATCCAAAAGCCACGTTACAACCAAATAAAAGACCTTCAGATCAATCATTAAGAGTGTCAAGGCCGAGCAAGCTATGAGTATAAGGCATTTGCATCATTGGCATCACCTATGGCATCAACATAAGGAAAATGGAAGAGAAAATAAAAATGAGAGAGTCTTATTGGTGAAAACCCTCACAGGCACCATAAGGCGATGGTGAGTGAGAGAATTGAAAATGAGAGAGTCTTATTGGTGAAAACCCTCAAGGGCACCGTAAGGCGATGGTGAGATGAAAAAATAAAAATGAGAGAGTCTTATTGGTGAAAACCCTCACAGGCACCGTAAGGCGATGGTGAGTTGGGAGAAGTGAAAATGAGACAGACTTGTTGGTGAAAACCCTTCGGGCGCCACTAGTTGAATGAAGGCCTTGATTTTGACGCAGTTGTTGGGTGCAGACATTCGGTTTCAAAGTCAAAGGGTTAGTAAGAGTTTATGAATAGTTAGGATGGACAAATCGGACTGATCAAGCCAAAATGCATGTCATAATCATTGGAGCTGGCTACGACATTCAGATAAGTTTTCCCCTTTCTTTTTCTTTCTCAAAGGGGACATCCTTTTGTTAACCTCTTTTCATCTTTATCTTTTATTTTTCTTTCGTCATTTGGATTTCATGTTTTTTTTTCCAAAATGCATCAGATCAGTTTCTTTCTTTTTTCTTTTCGAAGGGGACATCTTTTGTTAACCTCTTAACATAATTTATCTTTTATTTTTCTTTCGTCATTTGGATTTCAATTTTTTTTGAGTTGAAATACAAGGTTCAAGACAAGTGAGAAAGGACTACAAAACTTGCTATGGTGCTTTTCCTTAACCTTTGAGAAGCAAAACATCTTGGTTAGCACGTGAAGGTAACATAATTCAGGTGGCGCAAGGTACTCAGTCAGCTGTTGACCGTTAATAGGTTCTGGATTCATTGAAATACAAGGTTCAATAAAGTTTGAGTTAACGGGCATTACAAAACAAGAGAGTATGGTCTGGTGTTGAAGTTACCTTTGAGACATTTTTGGCAGCCATGTTGATAGCCATGTTCGGGATGTGAAAAATGGGAGTCAAAAGCGAACAATAGGATCCTGAAAATGGAACAAACGGAGACCTTGGAAAACGAGTGAAAAAATTTATTCCTTCACGGGACAAGCCACAAACCAACCACAAAGTTTTAAAACTCACAAAATTTTCTTTGTTTGAAACTGGGCAAAAATTTTGTTTTAGCGTAGGTACATTCTGAAAAATGCAAGGCGCAAGTATTGCAAATCAAAATCGGGACCCTCCGGAAAATGGGATTTAATATCGGGACCCTCATAAAATGGGATTTAGTTTATCAGGACCCTCCTGAAAAATGGGATTTAGTTTATCAGGACCCTCCTGGAAAATGGGATTTAGTTTATCAGGACCCTCCTGGAAAATGGGATTTAGTTTATCAGGACCCTCCTAGAAAATGGGATTTAGTTTATCAGGACCCCCCTGGAAAATGGGATTTAGTTTATCAGGACCCTCCTGGAAAATGGGATTTAATTTATCAGGACCCTCCTGGAAAATGGGATTTAATTTATCAGGACCCTCCTGGAAAATGGGATTTAATTTATCAGGACCCTCCTGGAAAATGGGATTTAGTTTATCAGGACCCTCCTGGAAAATGGGATTTAGTTTATCAGGACCCTCCTGGAAAATGAGATTTAATTTATCAGGACCCTCCTGGAAAATGGGATTTATTTATCAGGACCCTCATGGAAAATGGGATTTAGTTTATCAGGACCCTCCTGGATAATGAGATTTAATTTATCGGGACCCTCCTAGACAATAGGATTTATTTTATCAGGACCCTTTTGGATAATGAGATTTAATTTATGAGAACCCACTTAGACAATAGGATTTTAATTTGTCAAGACCCCCTGGAAAATGGGATTTAATTTATCAGGACCCTTCTGGAAAATGGGATTTAAGTTATCAGGACCCTCCTAGAAAATGGGATTAATTTACGATTTTGCTAACATTCACAAAAATTTCCTGGTGCAAACTGGGGCAGAAAATTTTATTCGTGTTGTTTGTCTTTGATAATTTATAGGACCCACCCGAAGAATGTGAAGAAATTCAGGACCCTCCTAAAGAATAGGAATTTAATTTATCGGGGACCTTCGGAAGAATGGAAGAAATCGGGACCCCCCGAAGAATGGGAAGAAATTTATCGGGACCCTTCCCGAAGAATGAGATTTATTATCGGAACCCCACGGAGAAAGGGCCACCTTTATTTCTAGATCGGGAACCGTCGGATAAAAAGGGACATTTTCATTTTCAAGTTTAGGAGCCCGCCCGAATAATATTGTACATACAGATGTAGTAGAGATTTTGCTTCGGGAGAATATGGAAAATTTCCATTTCAAGTTTGGATAGAAAATAGGGGGTTTTCGTTGGTGTTCGTTTGTTTTGATAATTTATTGGACCCGCCCGAGAATAGGAAACTTCCAAGTCAAGTTTGGACCCACTCGAAAGAATAGAGGTACTTTCGGTTGGAAGATTAAGTCGAAGAGCATTGGAGCCGAAGAATAGGTTGTACTTTCAGTTAGTTTCAAGTTCAGTTATAAGTAGCAGGGCCCGTCTGAAAAACAGGGTCAATTTTCAGTTACCTTGCAAGTTCGAGTAGCAGGAGCCCGCCTGAAAAATACGATTTACTTTTGATTCAAGACCAAAGCATCTATCTCACTTGTGAAGACATGAAGATTCAAGAGAAGCGGCATCGATAGGGTCTTGTACTTGTATTTTCTTTTTTACTCTTGTCTTTTATTTGATGTAATAATAGGACCGCGGACCGGAGCCTTAACAAGACCTCACTCGACTCTCCAACTTAGTATGTTCCACCACCCTTCTTACTCCTTGAACTATATGGGAGCTGATTCCCTTATGACCCGGGATATGTAGGATGCCCAAAACCAGGGCTCGATTGCATCCTTTTCTTTCTTCCCCCTCTTTTTAGAATAACAGTCGGGTCAAACTAGTCTCTTTGTCTACTTGTTTGTCCGAAAACTCATCGTATCCCCAGTCAAATAGGGGCAGGATGTAGACACGTGATTTTTGACCCTCCCCGGGGTGTTTCACCTTCACTGTCTAAATATTTCTTTTAATTTTAGTGTTGATATGTTGATTTTATTCCATTTCTTTTTAGTAGGTTTTATTTGTGAAAATGAAAAAAAAAATGGGGAACAAAAACATTCACTAGTTTTTAGAGTACAAGTTTTGTGTATCAAAGAAAGAAAAATTACAAAAATAGGTTTCTGTTATTCTAGTATTTTTAGTTAATTACTTTTGAATTTTAATCAGTATAATTATTTAGGTTTTCTTATTTTTGGTTTAAAAGTAGTTGATTAATATATTTATTTTTGGTATTTTTACTTATCCTTTTAGTGGAAAAGAAAAATAAAAAAATCTAACCGATGATAGCCCACCACATGGAAAGTTCATCCCTATTTATATCCATGGCATATTCCATTTTTGAGAATAAGAATAACCCGTTATTCATTTCAAGATATTTTATCAATAAGAATTTGGGAAGGATAGCTAGAAATGGATACTACACAAAGCCCTAATTTATACCCACTATAAAAAGAACGTGACACACAATCATCCACTAGACCCAAGACCCTAACACCTAATCAACCGTATTACCAAAAAAAAAAAAATTAAAAAAAAGCGAAAATTCATCATCGTTCTTCTTCAACCGTTCACCATCTCCACCCCAAAAAACCCATTCCACCACTCCAAACCTGTCATCATCGCCACTACTCCCATCGTCAACACCGCCCCACTTTCTGACCACAAAATCGACGACTAAACACCCGAAAACCCCCCAACACCACCTATAAACCATCGCCACCCCACCGGAAAAACCCACCAAAAAATCAATCACGAAACAGACCCCTAAACCACCCATAACCACTATCCAAACACCACTATTAAACCACCCTAAACCACCCCTGTTCAAAGCCACCGCACAAACATTCCAAAACAACCAAACAACCATAACTCCACCTAACAACCAGAAAACCACCGTGACCCCACTATTTTTCATCCTAACACCGACCACCCAAACGAACCATTGTTTAAATATTCAAAAACAGTCAAAAAATTAGCAATCCGCCCCCTGTCGTTTTTTCTGGTTCGATTTTTCGTTTTTAAACTTTTGAGGTGTGTGTTCGGGATTATAGGCATCAGATTCCGCTGTAGATCTGGTTTAGCTTGGGTTTGGAATTATTTTCCATTGGGTTTTTGTCGAGTTCCAGTTCAAAGCTCCGTTTGAGGTCCAATTTCTATCTCTTCTCTTTTAATCCTCTTAGCTGAATAAATGTTTGTTTGAATTGGTTATTTCGAATGACATATGTGATGAATAATGGTTGATTGTTTAACACTCTGATCTAGCATGTTAATTGTCTCAGTGAATTGATTTTTTTGGGAATTAATATGCTATTATGATTAAATTCAAGTGGATACTTAAACACTAGGATGGTTTTGATTTGAGTATGAATGAAGATTAAGTTGGATTTGGGTCGTTGGGAAGGATTGACCATTTAAAATTGAATTTTAGACTTCGTATGACGTTTTATTTGTTCTTTGATATGTGCTATACGCGATTTAAAGCTTAGGCAAAATTGGACAATCGCCAGGGTTGGTAGGCAAAATTTTAGGTTTGTATATTTGTGTGTGTTTTCTTTTACTCGCTTTTGAATATTATGTATTCATTCCTGGGTGGGACGTCCCGGAAGAAAACTTAATGTAAAAATGGTGGCCGCCGTGGAGAAAACCCCGGGATGTCGGGGATAGCTTAGTATAGTTTAGCATAGTGTAGTAGAGGTTTATTTTCTCGCATTTTTCTTTTATTTCGAGTTGTAATAATTTGGACTTTATTTTCAAACTTTTCTTGTGCACGTGCTTGTGTGATTGTTTGAGTTTGCCTGATTGAGTTTTCTAATTTAAGCCAATACGAAGTTAACAAAGCGACCGTGCTTGAACCATGGGACTCGAGGGGTGCCTCACACCTTCCCCTCGGTCAACAAAATTCCTTAATTGGAATCTCTGTCGCATGATCAGTAGTATTTTAGAGTCAAACTTGTTTTTTAAAAGGGACGTTAATTTTACAATGACTTGGCACACCAAAACTCGATGCCAAGTGGCGACTTTTTTTCTCTAAATAAAATTCCTTTTCGAAACATATTTTTTGTCACTTTCGATTTGAAAACCTTTTTGAACTTAACATAAATAAATCTTTTTGCGAAAAAAGGGGTATGGCAACCTTCCTTGCTTGTTTCCACTTTAGTTACAAGAAAAACTGTGGAAGCCTTTTGACTCATCCAGCACTCGCTTCTTTTGTGCTTTTCTTCTTTATGTACTTTAAGCTCTTCATTTCGTACTATAAATAAACTCCATATTTAAAAATGCGGCAAAGCCTCTATAGCTGATAAAATTGGCAGAAAGGACAACTATATAAAACAGACATAAAGAAACAAAAAGCCAAGTTAAAATTAGAAGCTCTGATTGCTCATACCAACTGATTATACACAATGACATCTCAGCTTTCGACATAAACTTTTCCTCTTTTTTCCTTCCCAATGATTAAACAACAAAATTTCAGTATGGATAATAGAACAAAGTTGCTTTAACAGCACGTCCTCTAAATTAGACCAAACACCTTCAAATACCCTGGTAAAATTGCATATTTGCATAATCTGAAGCTCGCGTTCCAGCAGTAAAACTCATTGTTTCTTGAAGTTTTGCCAAGTGCTTCCTACCATTAAGATGTGAAGCCATATCAATCTAGCCAGGGCACCTAATGTTACAAAAATTACACCACAGCTTAGAATAATGAGGAGCACCACCAGCATTCTTCACTTGCTTCTGCTTTTGATGTTGTCCAGTAGCTCCTAATTGGACCTTTTCTTTAGGTTTTTCATTAGTAATGTGCTTTCTTTGTGTTGAAATTGCATGTTTTACTTGTTCCTTCTTAAGTTTGTCTGGCATATTTGAAGTAAAAGGTGGGTTTCTTTCAGTTTTTGCTGTTTTCTTGAAAGTTTTCAGCACTTCCCAATTTTCCCTATGTCTCCTCCCTAGAAGATGGCACTTGTGTCATGCTCTGAGGTGTTGTCACTTGACATACCGCACAAGTCCACTCTGTTTGAACTTTCTTTACCGAATTAGTTTCTGGGAGTTTAATATCCTCAGCATCTGCTGGAAGCGCTCGTTTCCGATCCGCACAGAGCTTGTTTTCGTTTCAATCGAATTGGAGTTTCCTTCATACTTTTAACTGCGCAGTTCCATGTGGTACATTTTAACCATCGGCATACTATAGAAAAATAAATACTAGGCCGGAATGTAGAGGCGTATTAATGTTTAAAAGAATTAAGAGCTTCAATTCTCTCCCTCTTTTAGTGGCTTCAAACGTTGACAGCAGAAACTGAGGTTCAAATTGTTTTAGCATATATGGAGCTTCTTCAAAAGTTTAAACGATAATATTTCGTGATCTCGGTTTTCATTATCAATTGCAATCTGCCACATTTAGCTTGATTGATCAGCCTAAATCGTTGTCTTCATATAAAACTAAGCCTTACCCGCACTTTTCCTAACTTTACCACCAAGATTATCACTAGCAGCTAATTAGCTATTCTCATGGGAACATCAAGCTCTCCTCTTTTGATCAACCGCTTGCTTAAGATCTACCTTTATTGTTTGCTCAACAATTGCATCCCAAGCGATGTTAAGGCATAATATATCCCAAAAAAGGATCAAGGAAATTCTAGGGTTAAGAATGATACCCCTCCATTTAAATTTGTTTATCTTACTTTCCTTTTTGGTCTGTTTAAAAAACAATATCACTTTCTATATTTAGTAACTCTTTACCCCAATATATTCAACATGGCATATTTAAGCACACAAGATTCAAAGGGCATTTTAATACATTACACACATCTTTTGTTTAAGACTACGAGATTCAAAAGTCTTCTTTATTTTTTGGGAAACGGTGCAAATATACCCCTCAACTTTGTGATTTAGAACAGATATACCCCTCGTTAAAAAAGTGGTGCGTATATACCCCTGTCACTACACAAATGGTGCAAATATACCCATTTCGCTGACAGAATTTGTTAAAAAATTATTTAGCTTATTTTTTAATTAAAAAATGTTGTGTGGCCCTAAAAAAAGTAAAAAAAATAAGTATACCTATTTTTTTAGTAGACTTATTTTTCAAAGCCACGTGGTATTTTTTTTTCCTGGTGGGTCGGGTCTGGTTCATTTTAAAAAAAGGGTAGACTTATTTTTTGAAGCCAAGGAGATTTTTTTTTAAACGAACGAGACAACCCACTAGAAAAAAAAATTGTCTCGTGGCTTAAAAAAAAGGGGTAGACTTAGTTTTTTAAAGCCACGCGACATTTTCTTAATTAAAAAATAAGCTAAATGATTTTTCAAAAAATTCTGGCAGCGAAAAGAGTATATTTGCACTATGTTTGTAGCGGCGGGGGTATATATGTACCACTTTTTTAACAAGGGGTATGTCTACTCCAAATCGCAAAATTGAGGGGTATATTTGCACCTTGGACCTTAATTTTTAAACTCTGTGCCGAGTCAAACTAAGGCAAACAAATTGAAACGGATGGGGTAACATGTTTGGGCTCAGCTGCTTCATTAGCAATGTGCTCTGATTGTGCTGCAGCTTCATGTTTGACTTTCTGATGATTAAGTTGATTTGTCTTTGTTGTAACAGGTGAGCTTCCTTCACTTTGGCTATTTGTTTGCAAGTTTTCAGCCCTGATATTTGGCACAAATATCGATGTTTAGCGTCACCTTACTTCTTGTTCTTTGTACTTTAATCGCAATTTCTATGATGGAATCGTTATATTCTTGCTTATGTTGGTGTGTTTTGTGTATTCAAGTACAATGAGGACAAATAATGAGAAATTGAGCATTTTGGGTAAATTTGGAGGTGATTTGGTGTGCACGAGTTAACGAGAGGTGCTCATGACACTTAGAAGATTTTTTAGACAACTGAAGGAAGATGCGCGTTATGCCCGCATCGCGCAGAAGGTAGACACGCATTACCCCCGCGTCACGGGTAATAGACGTGAAAAACCGCTGCAGACCAAAGCAAATCTGAAAACTGAGAGGATACCCGTGCTGCACCAGCGACGCAGGTGTAACGTGAGCAGGCATCGAATTTTCCCATTTTGATTAGGATTTGGTCGAATTATTTTAATTTTAACCCTAGACTATAAATAGATGTTTTATTAGTGATTAATGACGTGGTGGGATTTTTGCTAAGACTTGTAAGCCGTCATCTTTACTTTCTCTCTCTAGATTTATTTTATTTTCTTCTTCTTTTCAACCCTAGATTATTCATGAATTCTTGTTCTTCATCTAGAATCATGAGTAGCTACACTTCTTTAATTCTACGGTTTTGGCGAAAGACATGGTAGTTGGTTTGACGACAATTTCTATCAATTAAATTTTCATATTTTGGGTTGCTTATTTATTCTTGTGCTTAATTGTTTAATTACTTGATCACTAATTAGACACTATCTGTGGTGCGTGAGTTGGACTTGAAAGAGGGAATTCACATAGTAATAAGAATAGATAGAGTTTGTTCGATTTAATCATTTCGCTACTAAGGATAGAGATATAACCTTTAGCCCTACTTAGTTGGTTACGGAAAAATAAATGCGTTCTTGTTACCTCTGGCGACCATAGAGATATAGGCGTTATAGTAGCATCTACAAGCTTGTGAGTAGTTCGAGAGAATATCATAAAGTTAACCCGTCAATTAGTAACCCAGGAAATAAGATAGGTAGAATTTTCAAAAGAACAACTGATTGTCGAAAGCCATGACCCTGGAACTTTCTCTCATCGATAAACCTTACAGTCTTAGTCACAAGTTTCTCAGTCATAAAAACACTCATACTGAATTGTTTACTTTCAGTTTTAGTTAGTCACAACAAACACTTTGATTGTCACCTTCTTGAATAGTTACATGAAATTTGAATTAGTTGAACAGTATAAAATCTAAGTCTCTGTGGATACGATATCTGGACTTAAAAATCCTGTATTACTTGTACAACCACGTATACTTGCATGTGCATTTGGGAGCAACAAGTTTTGGTGTCGTTGCTAGGGATTTAGAAATATTACTGTTTCTCTAGTTTGGATTTTTGAATTTCTATTCAAGTTCTTTCTCTGGCTCGTTGATCAATTTGTGTTCGTTCAGGTGAACTCTCTTGTTTATGCCAGACACTCAAAGTCAAGGAAAAGCTGTAGCTGTCTTTGATCCGTAATTGAAAGAACTTTACACAACAAACAAAGCTGGGAGGAAACGAGCGTGCTCCCGATTTGGTTTACAACACCAAAGATAGGAACAGGGATATCATAAGAGTTCCTGAGAGGGCACAAGAACAATGGATTCTTTGTCCAATTATGCTAGACCTAGTCTGGAAACTATCGCTAAGGCTATCGTCAGTCCTGAGATTACTGGAAATTTTAAGCTGAAAGAAGAAACAGTGCGGCTGGTGCAGAATACATACCAGTATATGGGTAAGCTCATGATTACCCGCATAAGCACTTGATGCAATTCGTGGAGTTGAGTGAGAACTTTCAATATAGAGATGTCCCCGGCGATTATGTGAAGCTGTCCTTGTTTCCATTCTCATTGATTGGTGAAGCGAGGGATTGGTCGACAAACCTCTTCCGGTTCTATCAGCATAACCTTGGAGCTATTATTGAATAAATTCATCGCGATTTTTCTCCCCAAAAAAAACAAAGGAGGAGAGGAAAAAAATTTTAA